>NC_052357.1:44417045-44587137 GCF_009727055.1 Benincasa hispida | reverse complement strand
AGGAATGGCAAAAACGTAAAATGTGAATGCCTTTCAACATGAGAATTTAGAAAACCTATGTTTGAGGAGGACATCTAAAACTCTTGAGATGCTCTCCGTGAGAACATTCTAGGATGTCCAAGAATCTCTAGATAATAGGACATCTTACAATACAACAAAACAAACGTGGTAATCCAGATGTCTACTAGAATCTAAGATACTCATTCCATAAGAATTGAAGATATCCATGAAACAAAAGACTCATAAAATAAAACTAAAAAATTGAAAATGGTATTTTCATCCATTTTTTATTTAAAAAAAAAGTTCAAACATGATGTACAACAAAGATGAATTATAGGAATTAAAACTATAAGAAAATTATTTCGTATTAGAAGCCTATTATGGATGCTTGCAAGTTTATGATCCATAATTGGGGGTTAAAGTCTAGGAAACCAAAACAGTGGTCGAAAGCCTTGTTGAATTCAAGAGGCATTGGCATATTTAAAATCCTCCGCTGTTTGTCGTGTCTAATTCTTTGGAGTAGACTCGAATTTCTTTTTAAAGAGGCTCTCAATTTCGCTTGTGCTCTAATTATATATTTCTCTATTTTGTAGTCTTTAGAAAGAAGAACAAAATATTGGGAATGACTAGTCAACTAGTCAATTTGAGAAAATGACTTGATAAAATTAGCCAAAAATTTCTAAATGTATTTTCATATTTAATTTAAATTTGAAAACGATTTTCTATATTTAATTTAGATATGAAACATTTTCCTATTTAATTTAGATATGAAACGTTTTTCTATTCAATTTAGATATGAAACATTTTCGTATTTAATTAAGATCTGAAACGTTTTCTATATTTAATTTAGAAAAATATTTTTGTTGGATTCTTATAAAAAGAAAAATGGTTGTTTTAGTCCATAAGAGTGAAAATTGAGTTTGACATGATATTTTTCTCTATTAAAAATAATTTAATTCTGAGCAAATTTTCCACTCGATTCCAATCCTTCTTCGACGAGTGTACGTCTAAGAAGGATGTTGCGTGTTAACCTTGGGGTGCAACTGTTTTTGGCGATTTAGCACCGAGGCGCATCGGTTTTGCTTTTCAAGGTAGTGGATTTTCCACGACACAACAATAAGTGAAATCCGGAATTGACGACGACTAACAATTTGAAAGCAAAATCGAAAGAATATTGATCGATTGCACCTCCATCTTCAATCTCCCTCTCCAAATCGAATCAAGAATACCGGAACTGTCAACGGATCTCACACCATTCTCATCTTGGCAACTACTCCAATCCAGATCTGGTCGCCAGAAAAGCACTTAATCGGATTCAAAAAGGTTCATCTCACTATTGGATCTTAGAAGTGAGTTCGAATTGGAATCCATATTTGCGATCATCTCAACCGAGTCGATCAATATGGAACTTAAAGAATCTACTGGAGTCCGCTGTGGATGTTGGTGGAGGCAATAATGCATGGCATTCTGTTTGAGGAGAAATTCATCTCTTTGGATGTCGGTGAGGAACTTCAAATCTGAAATTATGGATTAACTTGGATTCAATGAATGAAGAGGTACAAAATTAATAAGGTAATTTCCTTTTTTAACATATAAGCATAATTGATTGTTAGTTTGCTTTGTTCTTCATGAATGAATTGTGTCGGGAAGAAATTTCGAGTGATATTATACTTTGATTCTTGTTTTGAGATTAATACGGAATGATCTAAAAATAAGAGAGGCTTTCTAATAAAGGGAACTACCTCAATCATGTTTGAGAACTCCCCTAAACAAAGATGAACCTTCACAACAGTAATAAGAATAATATCGATTAACTAATTGGTAAGCAAACACAATAAAGCTAAATAGATTTGGGCTTGGAAGATTGATCGATGATCAAGAAGAAATGAGAACTTGTTCTTAACTTCAAGATTTCGAACTTTCCATAAACTAAGTGATCAAACTAGATTGAAAGTCCTAAAACATGCATTCTAAACACAAGATTACAAAGAAAAAGCATAAACCTTTAGAGAATAAATTCTAATGAAATTTCATTCAAATTCAAAGTATTGTTCCCTTTATCATTTGGTATCAGAGCTTTGACTATAAACAGATTATATCCTTATTTGTTTTCTTTTCCATGTCATCTTTCTTTCTTTAATTTCATATATTTCCATATTTCTTGTGACTCTTCATCTTCTCATTTTTCATGCTTCATATGTTATTTGTGCTTGCTGCAGGGGGGGGGGGGGGGGGGGAGAAAAAAAAAAAAAAAAAGACTTTTCATCTTCTTTTATTTTCTTGATATTATACTTGTTGGAAAAATTAGAAAAAAAATTGTCTTTTTCATCTTTCAAATTTTTTTTAAAGAAAAAAACTTCGAGATTGTCTTTTCACATTCTAGGCTATATTGGAATTTCTTGCATGATTCTCATAAGAATACTATAAGATTTGATAAAGTTTGAGATACTAAAAGTCTTATGGTATGTTTCACAACAGAAGAAATCATCGTGCGTTTGACACTAGTGTTGATAATTTTTGGAATAATATTTGAGGAAGTTTGGCTGAGTTACATAATTGGATGGATTATATATCTCGATTGAATGAAAAGCTAAAGTTGCAAAAGCTAGCAAGAAGCAATCATGTCATGCGAGCTATTAAAAATCAAGAAGACAGTCCATTACCAAAAATTGATCAACCATTTCAAGATGAGAAAAATACACCACCAACAAGAAAGGAAGGTTCCAATGATGGTGTTGTTGATATGAATGATTCTGATCATCAAAGTTTGGGAGAGGAATCATAAGGTAAAGTTATTGTGGAGAGTGAGGAAATATTTGAAGTATGTGTAGGGAATGAGATCATAACCAATTCTCTAAAGAAAAGTGAAAACTTTGAATTTGAATGAAATTTCCTTAGAGTTTATTCTCTCCAGCTTTATGCTTTTTTTTGTATTCTTATGTTCAGAATGCATGTTTTAGGACTTTCAATATAATTTAATCAATTAGATTGTGGAAAGTTCGAAATCTTGAAGTTAGGAACAAGTTCTCCTTTCTTCTTGATCATCGATCAATTTTACAAGCTAAATCTGTTTAGCTTTCTTGGGTTGCTTACTAAATAGTTAATCAGAGTTATTCTTATTATTGTTGTGGGGCTTTACCTTGTTTAGGGGGAGTTCTCAAACATGATTGAGGTAGTTCCCTTTATCAACATGGTTGAGGTAGTTCCCTTTATCATTAATAATAAAGGGAACTACCTCAATTACGTTCGAGAACTCTCCTTATTCTACACGAACCTCCACAACAATAATAAGAATAACCCCGATTAAATAAAATGATAACAATCCCAAGAAAGCTAAACATATTTTTCTTGAAAGATTGATCGATGATCAAGAAGAAAAGAGAATTTGTCCCTAACTTCAAGATTCCGAACTTTCCACAATCTAATTGATCAAACTAGATTGAAAGTCCTAAACATTCATTCTAAACATAATACAAAGAAAGCATAAGCTTGAGAGGTTAAACTCTAAGCATATTTCATTCAAATTCAAAGTCTTTTTTCAAATGTGGAGATTACAACCCTATTTAAACTAATTGAATAGATACCATGAAAGGATGCAACATTTCACTTATATTAGCTACATTCATGTAATACCTTTTCAACTACTCTAATAAATGTAAATTCATAACATTAATTAAATACAAGGGACGTTAATAATGTAAATGAATATGAATTTTTAGATTCACGATGGCTTTTGAATGACCAAATGACTCTTGGAGCTTCAATGGTTGCAACTCTTCACCATTGACTAGAAATTTATCAAAGAAAACCATTTAATCATTCTAGAAGTCTTTTAGCTCTAGCTCATCATTGGTTTTTGAGGCATAATGATTGCCTCATGATTAGATTGACTTGGAAAGCTCTCCCATGGATTTTCAACATGAGCTTTGATTGAGCTGGATTGAGCTTCATTTTTCTCTTGTAAAACTTCATGTTCTTCTATGATGGTCAGCTTCTTATCATTCTCCCATTCTTCGAGAAGATTCGTCCTCGAATCTTTAGGATCATCTTGTAAAGAAACTTTGTAATCATCTTGTCGAGCTCGTTCAAACAAGTGAATTGTAACATATTCATGTTTATTGAATAAGAACTTCATGTACTGAGTTATGCGCTTCTTTCTCCATGTCGTCAATGAGCCATTAAGAACATGAGAAAAAAAATTGGAAAGAACATTAGTTGGAGAATAAATCCGACATGCATGATTTTCTTTACTTGGTGATTTTTTTTTTCGCGGAAACTCTTTGGTGTTTCTTTTGTCTCACTTTTCTCTCTTGTTTTACACTCTTCTCTCTCCTCACTTTTGTCTAATTTTTTAGACTTCACATTGTCTTCACTTTTCTTTAGAGAATTGGTTATGATCTCATTCCATACACATAGGTTAAATATTTCCTCACTCTCCATGACAACTTTACCTTCTGATTCCTCTCCCAAATTTTGATGATCAGAATCATTCATCTCAACAACCCCATCATTGGAACCTTCCTTTCTTGTTGGTGGTGCATTTCTCTCATCTTGAAATGGTTGATCAATTTCTAGTAATAGACTATCTTCTTGATTTTTAATAGCTCACATGGCATGATTGCTTCTTGCTAGCTTTTGCAACTTTAGCTTTTCATTCAATCGAGATATGTAATCCATCAAATTACGTAACTCAACCAAACTTCCTCGAATATTATTCCAAAAATTATCATCGCTACTATCGGATGCACGATGATTTCTTCTTTTGTGAAACATACTATAAGACTTCTAATATCTCAAACTTTAGCAAATCTTATGGTATTCTTATGAGAAGCATGCAAGAAATTTCAAAATATCCTAGAAAACGAAAAGACACAAAATCTCGAATTTTTTTCTTTTAAAAAATTATGGAAAGATGCAAAAGACAATTTTTTTTTTCTAATTTTTCCAGCAAGTATAATATCAAGAAAATAAAAGGAGATGAAAAAGTCACTTTTTTTTTTGCTTTTTTTTTTTCCTTTTTGCAGCAAGCACAAATAACCTGTGAAGCAAGATAAATGAAAAGATGAAGATTCACAAGAAATATAGAAGTAGATGAAATTAAAGAAAGAAAGATGACATGGAAAAGAAAACAAGTAAGGATATAATATGTTTAGAGTACAAATAAACAAGTAACGTTTGAGAACTCTCCTCCTAAACAAGGTGAACCCCCACAACAGTAATAAGAATAACCCTAATTATCTATTTACTAAGCAACCCCAAGAAAGCTAAACAGATTTAGCTTGAAAAATTGATCAATGATCAAGAAGAAAGGAGAACTTGTTCCTGACTTCAAGATTTCGAACTTTCCACAATCTAATTGATCAAACTAGACTGAAATTCCTAATCGTACATTCTAAACACAAGAATACAAAGAAAGCATAAGCTTGAGAGGTTAAACTCTAAGAAGATTTCTTTCAAATTCAAAGTCTTGTTTTCAAATGTGGAGATTACAACCCTATTTAATTAAAATCTGAAACATTTAATTTAGAAAAACGTTTTTGTTGGATTCTTATAAAAAGAGAAATGATTGTTTGAAATGATATTTTTCTCTATTAAAAATGATTTAATTCTGAGCAAAGTCTCTACTTGATTCCAATCCTTCTTTGACGAGTGCACGTTTGAGAAGGGTATTTGTTAACTTTGGGGAGCAATCGACTTCTGGCGATTTACCACTGAGGTCGCGCCGATTTTGAAAGCAGTAGATCTTTTACGACATAGCAATGCTTGAGATCCAGAATTGACAGCGACTAACACAAAGTTGACAACAAGTTAGCTTTTTTAACATTCTCTTCAGAGTTTTATGGGACATGGAAGGATTTCTTTCTGGCTCTCATTCTGTAAGGGAGTTGATGGTGTATGGTTGTTGGTGTTTGCTTACTTTGATTTAATGCATTTACTTTTTTAAAAACCACCAAATATTTAGTCAGTTCCTTGGTATTAAATTATTACCTACATTTCTATATATTTCTATCGATATTTTCATATATGAACATAAGCGACAAACAACATGTCTATTATACCATTCAAAATTAATAAATTATTTGAAAAAAATAGCAACAAAATGTAGCCAACAAGAATAGAATATTAAAACAAATATTTAAACTCATTTGAAATTATAAAACATTTGTTTATTGAATTATTTATATGTTTTAAATTTATTAATCTAATTCTTTCATATATTTTATATACTTTGATATAAATCTTCATAAAATTGAGATTATCCGCATTTTCTTTTAAAACTATCGATATTTTAGGAGGTGTTTGTAGGTAGTCCACCCTATATTTGGAGCTCAAATTATAATAATATGTGCTTCAACTATTGTAACCTATAATTAACTCCACTATTTTTATTTTAAATTACGATATTTACTATTTATTTCTCATCCTCTCTTCCCTTATTTTTCAAGTGTTTACTATTTTACTAAAATAGTATCTACCATAAATAAAGATTATTAATAGGTTACCACTCAAATATACACAAATAATCATACCCACGTACTATAATAACCATCAAGGGTTATTTTGTAATTTCCTTAAAAAACTTTATTTAATTCCACCAGGGGGTCCTACATGCAGAAACCAATCAATTTGTAATCAGATTTATAGGACCTCTAATCACGCGCGGCTTCATCAGAGCCGTTCACAGCATAGAAAACAGCCCTAAATGTTTAAAAGAACGGTAAATATAATGCCACGTTGTAGATGAAGTAAATCAGAAGCCAGGAGGTTATGAAATGACGAAAATATCCTGTCCAGCAGACGCGTAAAATAATATATTCAGTGGGTGGTTTGGTCAAAGTGCTGGGTTGGTCTGGGACCCACTGTCACTTTCATCCTTTTTTGTCAAATAATTGTTGAAAATTAGCTCTCACTCGCCTGACTGGCGCGTGTGTTTCACCCTAAAATTACTGCATTTGATACCAACATAATTGGAAGGAAATCAAAAAACATCATTTTCATTTTAACCGTTTTTCAGTAATTAATCACTTTCTTGTATTGGATATATACATATTTTTAAATCAATAATGAGATGCAAAAAACTGATTTTTAGTTTTAATTTAGTAAATATAATAATTAAAATACTGTTATGAAGAAAGAAAATAAAAATTATAACTGTTTTCTTCCAATTATACTAAACTAATATAGTAATAGATTAATGTTTGATTTAATCCCCAATCTAGAATAATTTAACTCACCAATATATATTTTTCAATTAAGATGAAAAAAATATAAATCATTTCACGGATTGTTTATTTGATTTTTTTATTTAATCAAATTAACTATTAAAGCTACATAGAGTAAAACTCACACCTTCAATTGTTACTACTGCTCTTTTGCCACTTAATACCTGTATTGATTTGTTGTACTAAATTTGACAAACGTTAATAATTTTTTAGTTAAACTTGAACATTCTTATCTTGGGTTTAGAATTTATTTTTTCTTTCTCAATTCAATTATAATTATGTGGATAAGACGTCATTTACCATATTCAACATTAATTGTTATATTTCTACACCTATGATTATTGAACTCAGAAGAAATATATACAGTTTAGATTAAATCGATGGATATAAACCTAGCTTAAACGTCAACTTACTTTTAACAAAAGAAAAAAAATCAGATATTCAAACTTCAACTAGTCAACTAAAAATTGAATTTGGATAATAAATCTTCAACATTAATTATATTTTCTTTTTTTAGACCAATTTATTATATTTTCAGAAGGCGAAACAATAATACCACAATAAAATAAGAACACGAAATAAAACTTTATAATATATACTAAAAAAGCAAGCTCATAATTGCAACACATTTGACACTGCCATCCAAAAGCAGTGCACGGAAAATCTGCAGAAGAAATTATTAAAATTGGGCCACATGCAATATCAGCACTGGCCCATTTAAGCCCAATTATAATTCCCCTCCTAACTCAACAACTTTTTTTTTTTTTTCCTTTCTTTTTTCTAATAGAAAATATCCCAACACAACAACTTTTCAAAATATTAAGAAGGCTAAATTATTTTTTAAAAATCCTTGAATTTTGTACTTTTATGTCAAAAGTTTAAAAAGTATCTTAAAAGTTAAAAAAACTCCAAATGGTTAGTGTATGAATAGAAAACGTTAATATCTCGTTGCAAAAATATCTCTAAACTTTCAAAAATTGCATTAGGACCCTTACCTTGAAAACAAAAAGTTAAAAATAATCTTACCTATTATCTACATCCATCACTTCTTTCTTCCATTTCCTCTTTCTCCTTTGCTCCCGTCTTTGATATAACACTAACATTAAGAATAGCTTTGAAGTTGTTTGAAGTTTTTTGGGTACTTTTGAAACATTTCAACATTTATGCATATTTTTTAAAACGAAACATTAATGATTTCCATCCAAAACTAATAATAGGGGTATTTTTGAATTTTTATTTGAAAGTTTAGGGATATTTTTTAAAACTTTTGAAAGTTTAAGATATTTTCGACACGAAGTGTAAAGTTTGAGGACATTTTCTATAATTTAACCTATAAAAATTATTTTGTGAAATTATTAATACAACTGAAAAATTTTCATTGGTTGATATATGAAAAATAAATATCTCGAATTTATATGTAATAACCATTAGAGAACATGTATACTTCTAAATAAATGTTCAATGACCATTATTAGAACACAATTATATCGTGATGTTTGATGACTAAGATTTGAAATGTCGAGATTTTAATTTTATGAAACATCCATGAAATATCGATATCAAAGGATATTTTTGAAAAAGTTATAAAAACAAAATATCACAAAAACTATTTTTAATTAATAAATGAACACTTTACATTTTTTAAACAAGTTAAAATATTGATTATTTATATTATATTCATATCAATAACTTTTTTTTTTTGCTTATTTATGATATTTCATGATTTTTTTATAATATAATAAAAATGATCATTTCAAAGGTTTTTAGACTACTTTACCACCTCCTAAGTCCCAAGGGGGTTAGTTAAGTAGTACAGTTTGATATTTTTCTCTATCGTTCTAAGTGACTCGGAGCTTCTTTTCAAAAAATTAATGTTATTTATCTTTACTACAATTCGATATCTTTATAAAATATTAGAACATTATTTTAAATATAAAAATATCAATGAAAATTTAATACAGTGATGACTGTATTTAATAATTCGTAGAAATTAAAAATAATCCGCAGATTTTTTTCCCTCTTAATTGGGCGTCAGATAGGTGAAAAGAATCTAAAATATAAAGTCGTGTACAACACGCGCTTAAAGCACGTAATTAAGAAAAGTAAAAAAAAAAAAAAGGAAAAAGAGAAATGACGTTAGAACCACGGGCAGGAGCAAAAGCAACACGGAAGCTAATACGGGCAACGGGCAGCACAATACGCCGTCTTGAAGAGCACTGTTTTTACGCATAAGGGTTAAAATAAGAAAAGTGGAAATGAAAACTTGATACCGAAGGAGGACAAAACCTTAGGTTCAGAATCCGAAGCTGAGGTTCGGTTTAGGCTTGGACCTCACAGATGCCTCACGAAAAAGCCAAACCAGCATCGAAAATAATGTACCAAAGCAAAAGGGTGGAGAGATAAGAGAGAGAGAGTGAATTCTAGAGAGAGAAAATTTTGGTAGTGAGAGAGAGAGAGAGAGAGGAGGGAAAGGGATGGGTCAGATCGTGAAGAGGAAGAAGAAAGGTAGACCATCGAAGGCAGATCTGGCACGGCGGTCCGGTGGAGGACTGACATCGTCGGAATCAGAACCGCGGCGGAGTCTCCGTCGCCGGAATGTGAGGTATAACATCGATTACGACGACTTTCTTGAAGAAGACGATGACGATGAGGAAGAAGACGAGAGGAGGAGAGAGAAGAAGCTTAAGCTTGTTGTGAAGCTGAACCAAGGAAGAGATGGAACGCATCTATCTCCAGTGGACGGACTTTCTAGGTCAGAGGCGCGTGATGCACACGCGCTTGAGTATGGTTCGTCGGCGTCGGAAGGTGAAGAAGATGAACCAGAGAGGAAGCCATTGAAGAAGAGGAGGATTATTGGTGAAGAAGAGGATGAAGATGATGACTACGATGATCAAATTCGTGGAGATGAAAATGAAGACGATGACATTGATGAGGTACTTAACCAGAATACTGCTGTGGATTGATCTATTGGAAGAAAAGATTATGAACAAGAGAGGTTGTGGAAAATTAGTGAGTGAGTGAAAACAGAGTGGGGATTTGGGAAGTGTATGGTTTAACAGAGAGGAGTGTCCAGCTCAGCTGAGATCACTGAGATTTTTATGCAATTGGTCCAGACTTCAAAATTACTCTTACCCCTTTCCCATTTCTCGAATTTCCGTTTCACTTTCTCTCACTAGGTCTTTGGAATGTGTCGGGGATTTGAGAGCTATTAAGGATTTTGAGGTCAACCGTCAAAAACTAACACCCCTACAGAATCTGATCACACTCTCCCACCTTTCTCTCTCCACCATTCACTCAATCACTCATTTTTTTCTCTTTCTCTCTCCCTTTATCTTTCCATGTTGTCTGCCTTATCTGTCTCTGTCTCTGTCTCTTTCTATACTTGTTTATGACTCGTGTTGTATGAGAATTTATGAGTTTGTTTAATGCCTTTTTGTTTGACACAATGGATTTTGACAGGAAAGGGGAAGGAAGGTGGGCTCAAAAGGGTCCGACTCTGTTCCAGGTTTGTGTTCTTTTTTCAATTGAAATTTGTGATTCTAGTTTGTGGGTTTATTCCTAATTTGTCTTTTTTGATCTTTGAGCTTTGTATTTGAATTGGGTTTGTCTAATGTGTGATGTTTCTTTGATCAGGGACTCCCTCAGATCGATCATCCGGGATACCATTACCTGATAAGAAGACATTGGAGTTGATCCTTGACAAACTTCAGAAGTATGGGGGGCATTGAATCTGTTTTATCTTTTGGATTTTGTTATGATATGAAATTCCAATTTTTTTTTAGAATTAACATCTGAAATGGTGGCAGGAAGGATACTTATGGTGTCTACGCTGAACCAGTTGATCCTGAAGAGGTCTGCGATTTTCATCCCTCTTATGTGGTTGTTTCAGCGTTCCTCAACATCCAAATTTGAAATAATGTTTGTTTGTTGTAGCTTCCTGACTATCACGATGTCATTGATCATCCTATGGACTTTGCTACCGTGAGGAATAAGTTGGCCAACGGATCATATTCAACTTTGGAACAATTTGAGGTGGGTGCCCAATTCTTTGGTTGGAGAGTTTTCTTCTACATGCACGTGCCTTTGAGGTTTTCCGTTTGCTGAGTTTTGGGAGCCAAAACTTGTCCTGGCTTTTCCCAGCCTTTGACGATCCAACGGTCAATTAGTTGTGGAATGCCGCTAATGGGGGGCTGACTTAGCGACAAACATGGTGCCATTCATCCCTTCATTGGATGTGTTAATGTGCCTGCCAGTACTGTGTTTCTTTGTCTCCTTTGGGTGGGGGTTGGAACAGTTGTCAGAATATCATTGCTTTGTACGTTGACGGCTGATCTTCTCTTTTCTTTCTTACTCCTTTCCTTTTCTTTCTTCTTCTTCTTCTTCTTCTTCTTCTTTAAGGCGTTGTAGCTTTAAGCTCCCCAGGCTAACATGTAAAGCCACCATTGATTGCGGAATGGATTTTCGGTTTTCAATGGTTGTTGGTAACTTGCCTGCTAATCTTCCAGCTGACTTTCTGACTTCCATCCAATCTGTAATGCTGACATAGATCTCAATCCTGAATGGTTTTAAGTGTTTGCTCATCCAGTGAAGCTTAGAAATCCCAGGAGGGTGGAAATTCATTTGGTTGAACTCTCTTCTCGTAGGCCTATCGAAGTCTTCATTTTCCTGCAGGATCATCCCTCAGCCCGGCTGAAAAGTTTATCAATCTCATCTCTGTAGTTTGGTTTCAAATACAAAGTGTATCTCTGCATTTCAACATTCTTAGCCAAGTTTAAAAGTGGTGTCTTCCATTCATGAAGAAAACTCCAAATGATTCTGCTATGTTTCACTTTTTTGAGATGTTGAAACTTGCAATGAAAGATTCTTGACAAAAGGAAGAGAGTACACGAGGAAATTTTGGATTTAGTTTGTTTCATGGGTCCTAGTTGGCTTGTCATTTTGAAAACCTTTGTAGTCTCTCTTTCTCACACTCATTTAAATTAATTTGAGATTTTTTTTTTTAATCTTCTGGCTTGCTGGTTTCAGTTAGGCTTTTTATCCTTTCTCTTTGCTTGTATGTATTGGCCATCAAATTATCAGTGCTTCGCCTCTATGCTGTGCCTTGCATTTTGTTCTCGGCCTAACTCAGGAGCTGTTTTGGGTGAATGGAGGTTCTTTCCTTCAGAAGCAGTGATTTTATTTTCTTTTCCAAGGGAGGGGCGGATGTTTCATTCTAGTTTGCTTCATAATGTTGTTTATGGTGACTATATAGTTGGCCATTATCTACTACTTTAGTCAAACCTTGTTTCGAGAATAATGCTTGAGGTAGGGCTTACTATATTTTGTTAATTATTTAGCTTCTTGGATGCAGAGTGATGTTTTCCTGATATGCTCAAATGCGATGCAATACAATTCACCAGAAACCATTTACCACAAACAGGTATAATGATTGACTTTTCAAATTTCTTTATTTCCTGCCTTCTCAGTTAGTTAACGTACTTGTTTTGTAAAGGCACGTTCCATTCAAGAGCTAGCCAAGAAGAAATTCGAGAGAGTAAGAAATGAAGTTGAACGCTCTGAGAAAGAGTTGAAGTTGGAGCAGAGTACGAAATCCAATTCTTACATCAAGAAGCAACCACCAAAGAAACCCTTTTTCAGGACTTTGCAGGAACCCATTGGATCTGATTTTTCCTCAGGTGCAACCCTTGCTGCCACGGGAGATGTACAGAACAGTTCCAATCCAATCCAAGGTGTCGGCTACGAGGTACCTAGCAATATGGACGGGCAAGTAGAGGGTAGTTCCTCCTTCTTTGATGCTACTAATCAGGACAAGGCTGAAGAGCTCTTCTCAGGTATTGTTCAATAGGAACTGATGCAGTCTAGTTTCAAACTACCCATGTAAATCCCTGAGATAGCTGAGGCATAATTTTTAGTTAAGATTCAGGATGGAATTTTCCCTTCTTCTTTTTCTTCTATATCCCATAGATCTGCTTGATTAGTCGTTACATTCACTCTGCAAGCAAATTTTTTTGTCCAGACATCTGAATCAATTTTTGTTTACTTCTAATTTTTATAGGAAAGGGTCTTCTAGGTAAATTGGGGAGAAAGACATCTGTGCTTGATGACAACCGGCGTGCAACTTACAACATTTCTAATTCACCAGCGCCAAGATCAGAGTCAATATTTTCAACCTTCGAGGATGAAATAAGACAGCTTGTTGCGGTATTGTCACAAAGAAACTGGTCTCTGCAGTCACTAGTGGGTGGCCTTATCATGTGATTTTCATTTTTTTTCCATTTGTATTTTGGTAATCAGGTGGGGCTTCATGCGGAGTATTCCTATGCTAGGAGTCTCGCTCGATTTGCTGCAACACTCGGTCCTATTGCGTGGAAAGTTGCCTCCCAGAGGATTGAGCAGGCTGTACCTGTTGGATGTAAATTCGGCCGTGGTTGGGTGGGAGAATATGAGCCACTTCCAACCCCTGTATTAATGTTTGAGAACCACAACAAGAAGGAGCCTGATTTCAATCGTAACTTGCATTCTACCAGCGAATTAAGAAAGGATGGAAAGCCTTCAGATACTCCTTTGCCTAAGAAGGAACATTCTCTTAGTGCACCAAGAACAGAAGTGAATGGTCTTGCTAGAGGATCCACCTTAGATGGGAAGTCATCTTTCTTTAAGTCCACCCCAAATCCCGGTCCTCCTCAGCAAAACCAGCAGACCAAGGATTTTACTGAGGTAGAGAAGATCAAAAAGCAAGTTGAGTTAAATTCCTTGCCCTCACCAAAACAAAATAAAGTTGATCTTGGTGTGGAGAAGCAAGCCAATTCAAACGTGACCAGGTCTAGAGATATGACATCGGTAAACTTAAATCTTGTTCAATCCGTGCCTTATAAACTGCCTGGTGTTAATGGTGGCGTTGTAACTGGGGGATTGCCTAATGGAAAATTCCCGAGCAATTGTTTGAATAGTCCACGGGCTGCTTTATCATCTTCTAGCTTGCCTTCTCAAACGGCCCCAGTGGCAACTTCTCATGGACAGGACCTGGGTCCCAGTAAGCCAGTACAATTGATGAGAATGATGTCTGAAAGAGCCCCAAAACAAGAGAACTTATCCAATCAATCTTCATCTGATTCTCTGCCAACTTTGTCATCAGCTCCTTCCGCAACGAGAGACGATTCTAATAATGCTGCAGCAGTAGCTTCTCGTGCATGGATGTCCATTGGGGCTGGAGGGTTTAAACAAGTCAGAGATAATTCTGCACCTAAAGGTCAAATCTCTGCAGATTCATTATATAATCCAGCTCGGGAATTTCATCCGCAAATGACACGAGCATGGGGGGAGTTTCGTGCTGGAGGCAATCAGCTCCAATCTGAGAAGAGCAATTTCCCTATGCAGGCATTTGTTTCACAAGCCACTCTTGTACCAAATGAACAACAGCTGCAAAACCGGTCCATGATTTACCCTCAGCTAGTCCAGGCTGACATGTCTAAGTTCCAGTTGCAGTCGACTTGGCGAACTCTCAGCCCACATAACCAACCAAGGAAGAAACAGGAAATGCTTCCTCCCGACTTGAATATCGGTTTTCAGTCTCCTGGGTCTCCCGTGAAACAATCCTCTAGTGTTTTGGTTGACTCCCAGCAGCCAGACCTAGCCTTGCAACTTTAAGTGAAGGCTAGTCATGTGAAAAAGATTCTTTCTAGGAACCTGCAACCTTTGGGGATAAAACTGAGACAACCTTTCTTCCATGTTGCACCAAATATGAGCACAAACAGATTATTGGTACGACACAGATGATTTGCATTCGGAACAAACTCAAAAACCTTACCAGTCTTCAATCCGGTATTTATAGGCATCCTGATTTATATATTGGAAATGAGGAATGTCCACAGCAAGCAATATCTATCTGGATGTGGGATGCTGCTTCTGTTGCAGTTGAGGAAAGAATTTTTAGCAGGCGACATTTTTTTTCTTCCAGTTTTCCGATTGCTGTCGAGAAAAAGGACCATCGCTTCACTGCCTTGCAGAAAGTTCCAGACTGGTCCCTAATGTCAGGTATATCCCCCACCATTGAAAATGAATGGAAAGAAAAAAATGATTTGCTTGTCATTGTTTTGAGGTGCTGAAAAAGTTTCTATCTGAGAAATTGAGGATACAGGTTTAGTTTTGCCTTGTAGAGTAGTCACAGGTGGATGGATAAATTAGATTCTCTGTAATTACTTGGATAAAATCCCACTTCCATGTAGTTCTGCTGCTTTAATACATGCAAAATTTACCCAGCAATGCCATAATGTTGTAACTATTGTATGCCAGTTGTGCTGTTTTTGCCAATTAATTTTGATTGTTTATTTGGCTCACCATGTCATCTCTGATTTGGTGTGTGTTTTCTTGGATATTTGATTGATGAACTGGATTTGAAATTTAAATCTTGTTGCATGTCTAGAGTGATTTTTGCCCTTAAAAGTTATTTTTTCATGTTCAAAATCCTTCCGAAACACATTTTTAATTATTCAAATTAACTTAACATTTAAGCTTCTGTTAACTATTTTTTTTTTGTTTTTTGTTTTAAAAAATTAAGTCTATCTTCTTTCCATTTCTTATCATGATTTACATCTATTTCGTTTTTTGATTTTGTTAGTCTAGGCTACTAGATTTGATATTTTTCATTCTATTTGTTTATTTAGATTTCATTTTAAATAGATTTTCAAAAGGATATATTTGTCCATTTTAAAATTAAATAAATTAAAGAATTAAGGTGTTTAGACATTTTTTATGTAAAAAATGGAACTAGACATATTAAAAAATGTCTTAGACAAGCGGCGTTAGACATATTTTGAGTGAAAAATGGAACTAGACATTTTTTAAAATATTGTCTTAGACAAGTGGCGTTATTTAATTTGTCAATCTTCATACCGGTCTTTTCCAATGTAATTTGAGGACACGTAGATTTGTAATTGGATCTCTAATTTATCAATAATTAATTTAAATTAATGATGTGATAATTTGTTATTGAACAAACTTTCTCACTAACAACAATATCTAAATGTGAATAAAATTATAAAGTTATTTCTATTTCATTAATTTAACCAAAGTTAAAAAAAAGTTTAACGTATTAGTAAATTTATGTTGTTGAGAATAAAGGTAAGAAAACTATAATAATTGTAACACAATGGAATTTTTAAAAAGGAAAAATAAATAGTTACACTAAAACTAAAATTAAGAAAATTAAATTAATTTTTACCAAATATCTCTCTAATATTATCAACTCTCCTCTCGAGATAAAAAAAAAAAAAAAGTAATTTGTTCTTAAAATAAATAATGACTAGGTAATAATTATTGTTTTAAATTTGTTAGTCTCATTTTATAAGAAAAAAAACTACAAACATTAATAGAAATATCTTAATTCAAAGATAAAACTATATCATATTCAATTTTGATTTATGCTTATTTTACTAAATCTTCATATAATGCAACTTAACAAGATACTTGATTTTCATGTATTTTTTAAAAATCTTGTTTATCAAATGAATTTCCATCTAGATCTAAAAAAAAGAAATAGAAAAGAAATAGAAAATCCATCTGATTTAAGTGTTTGTTTCAATAACTAGGAACCTAAAAAATTTTAATTAAAAAAATGATATAAATGAAAGATTTAATGAAAAAAAATTCAATTTTCCCTCTCACACAATCTAAATCCATGCAATTCCAAGATTTATGCATTTCACTTGATAAAAATCCTATTCCAATTTTCTCATTCACTTTTAGTTGCTTGATCTTCTACTAAATATTATTCTCAAAAAATATAATTAATCCATACCTGATAATAAGGGTCCGTTTGGATTGACTAAAGAAAAAATGTTTTTCAAAAAAATCAATTTTATTTTATAATAGTCTAAAATAAATTTTGAAATTGTTTCCAAAACTATTTTGGTCTGGTTACCAAACACATTAATTTTCTCTACAAATGACTTATTTTTCAAAATTAAATAATTAAAAAATTAAACTAAATACGTCCTAATTCAAACATCCTTCCATGAATTGGATATGAACACTCATCTTTTGTCTCGTTCATCCCTAAAATTGAGGTAAATAAAAAAAAAAAAACGAACGAAAACAAAAATATATTTCAATCTTGTTTTATTGAATAATCACTATATATTCTCATTTTAAGTATCTAAAAACTCCAAAAACGGCCCGTTACAAACATGCCAAAATAAGATATAAAAATTAGACTCATGTCCATGCAATTTAAAATTTACAAAAACAGCAAAATCAGTCAACCCAACCTGAGGCATTGGAACTGAAAAGTAAAAATGCACGCATTGATTCATTGATCGTATAGAATTTGATTGCTATCCGATTGCTATGTGATTACTATCTAAATTTTATTTAATATTGATTGCTATACGATTTCTAATAATAATAGATTGTACTCTGATTGTTGTTTGATTACTATCTGATACTACTTGCCAATTATATCGATTATTATCTGATTTTTACTTCACTTTCGATTACTTGAACTTTAGTTCTTTCTCTTTTACTTTTACACATTTTGTCATTTCAACTTTATTTTTTTTAACTTCCCATTTCTTTTATTTTTACAATGACTTATATACACCATCGACAGAGAATCATGGTGATTGATTCTTCTTTTCCTCCTTCAATAGTTTAAGCATGAAAGCTTAGTCTGGCTAGTAATACTGATTGCTAATTGATTGTTGCCTGATTACTATTTGATACTTATACTTAATGATACAGATTGCTATTTGATTGTTATTTGATATGGATTGTTATCAAATTGCTATCTTATACTGATTTGTTATTTGATTGCTATTTTATATAAATTGTTATCTAGTTTTCAATGGTACCGATTATTATTTGATGGTTATCTGATTACTTTAATATTGGTTATCAATGTTATCTGACTATTGTTTGATTACTATATAATACTAATTGTCAATAATACTGATTGCTATCTAATTACTATTTGATACTAATTGTTAACGATATCAATTTCTATATGACTTTTATTTGATTATTACCAGATATTGATTGCTATTTGATTGTTGTGTGATTACTATTTGATGATGATTATTAATGATACTAAATAGTTTTCTGATTACTATTTGATCTAACACTTGGAGATATCGGTTGCTATTTGATGATACGGATTGTTATCTAATTATTGTTATCTTGTATTGTGATTACTAATGATACATTGATTTACTATCTAATTGTTACCTAATTATTTGATATTGATTGTAATATGATTGCTAATGATGTCTTATTATAATAAGATACAACTCATTAGATATCATCTAATTAGGTGTCACTTAGCAATCTATTAAAATTGTCAAATGGAAATCAAATAACAACCACATTGATATATAAATATATAGTTATAAAAATCGTAATAAGGTAAATCAAATATCAATTAAATAGTAATCACATGAAAATCAAAATAAACAATCACAACATAAGTACTACTCAATATTAAACCAAAATATGAACTAAGGAAACCCAAATCCGACCATTATTGATGAATCTACACTCCACAAACTCTTAAAATCACAGCAAAATCACATCAATATAATAGAAAAACGGACATGGAAAGATAACCAAAAAGAATTAAAGAACAGAATGATAAGTATCACTCACCGATCTCATGAATTCCTCTTTTTTGTTCACCATAATTCACCATTTTTGCTACACCTTCTATATCGTGCAAATCCTTCAGAATGATTTGTTTGTTGATATACAAGAGTATGGGTAGGCACCTTCGACTCTGTCGAAGACGCTGCCCGTGCTTACGACAATCCCCGATTTTGATTAGACCTACTTCCAGTAGTTTGAGCTCCACCGTTGAATCCTTCAGTAGCCCTCGATCTCCTTCTACCGCCGTTACTACGACGACTTCTCCATCCCATCGTTACCTACGCACTCCGCCGCTTCTCCCGGAGGATTCCCATAGTGATTGCGATTCCTCATCCTTCATTATCGACGACGGCAATGACATCGCTTCCTCCGCCGTGGTTCCTTTGAAACCTCCTCTGCCTTTCGATCTCAACATTCAACCTTCTGATCTTCTTGATTTTAGCGCCGATGATCTGCGATGTACTGCGTTGTGCCTTTGCCACCGATGGTTGATTGTTGAGCCAGGCCAAGCAACTTCTGTTGACTTCCCAGATATTGTTCAGAGACTCTATTTCGTGGGAGAGTTTAGTTTTGAGCAATGAAACACATATACTTGACGTAAAACAAAGAATCCGTATCAGCCATATCAGATACCGATATTTTTATATACTTCTTTTGATGAGCGATTTGATATATCTATTTTTTTGCTTATTTTTTTTTAAGAAAAAAAAAATAAACACCTCGTCTAATCTTTTTCAATCCAAAATTACATAATCTATATTTTAAGCAGAAAAATGTATATCAATATCCTCGTTTTTTTAGAAATATATACTAAAATAATATATAAAAAATGACGTATCCTTTAACGTATCCGTATCTTAGATTTTTAGAAATTAACAATCATCGTATCTAATCATATTCGTATTGTGTAGTCGTATCCGTGTCAGTGCTTCATAGGCTTTGAGAAGGGAATAAAAAATGGAGAAGAAGAAGAATGAATCTAATTATGAGGATAATTTTGGAATAAAAAAAAATAAAAGATCAGAAATCCACTCTTAATAATAACGTGATTTTAGTCCTTCAAATCAGATTGCCATATTTGTAATATTTAAAAAGTTGATGACATGGGTGCTAAATCATAATTTTGATTTACTATCCACTATAATTTCCCAAAACTTAATTATGATAGGTAAATTCAAGGTACTCGATATTCTTAACTACTAAATTATGTTCAAAGTGATGAATAAAAAAATCAATTAAAATATAAAAAAAAAGTAAGAAGAATTTGCGATGTATCAAATTATGGATTTTTTTTTTGAAATAATGTTTTTTTAATAAATAATGGCAAAAATGGGGTTGGAGGGAAACAATTTCTAAGAATAGGTGTTTTGGAAAAGTATTGACAAAACTAGGGTAGTGGAATCATGTACCGGGTACACGATTTCCATGTGGCATACTCATGTACCCGGAACACGAGTACTATTTAATCCAGTCAACTGACCACGTCGGCTGACTGGTTGACCGGTCAAGCGAACTTGTGTACCCAGTACACGATTTGCTTATAAATTTTTCTTTTTTTTAAAGTTTGTTAACTATTGTTTTTTTAATTGTTAAACTTAATTATATAACTTAATTCCTTCATTATTTCTTATAATTATTTTTTTAATTGTTAAACTTAATTATTAAACTTAATTCTTTCATTATTAAACTTAATTATATATTTAATCTACAATGAAAATATCTTGCACTCATATTAAAAAAAAAAAATACTATGATATTAAAGAATATTTACAATTAGTTCTTTAATTTACAATTTGAAAATGATACAATGTGGAATTTAAAAACAACCCCCCTAGCCCTTACTCCTCATGGGGGTTGTCTTCGTGTCCCTCTAATTTAGGTTCACTCCGTTGTCGTTGTCGTCTACGACGAATACACCTTCGATCGATGTCAACAACATTGAGTCGTCTTGTTTGTTGAATAATACCTTCTACGTTGACCAATATTTGCTGACACATTGAATCCAATTCTGGTAGGTTGTTCTGCACTGAATATTGTTGAACATTGCTGATAAAATTATTCTATACAATAAAAAAAATAAATATTAAATAATATTCATATCATATTTATGAAAAATGTCTGATTTTAAATTTCTTACCATACAGTAATAGTAAGCGCCGTCAGGTGAGATAAATCGCCTCGTGATCGAATTGTACTAGGAAAAGTAGTCGTCTGATACAGCTGGCCCATTTGTTAATTCTCCCTGTGCACAACGATCACGTCGTCCATGCCAGTAGGATAAATATTTCACATGGATTCGACGCTAGTCTTGGTCGTGCTTACCTCTTAAATCGATCTGGTGTAGTGCTGGGAGTGTATAGGACAACGAAGGTATCGTTTGTCGCATACCGAACTGTCTCAACACACGATCTGGATGATGCCACTCTACTATATGGAAGCATATAAGAGGGCTAACAGTCAACTAGATTTCTTCACCATCACGACAATAATCAGGTAAGGATGACCAAATATGTATGTATGACGTCCAAATAACCTGACAAAAAAAATATATAAATAAAAAAAAGAATAAAAATAATAATAAGTATACATATAAAATGTTTTAAATATTCATTTATATACATATTTACTACCTGATTGTGCGTCAGCATGTCGAATAATTTTTTGTACACGAGCAACATATTTGCTGACTGTTCAGAGGCAGTTAATACATCACTCCATCTAAAATTATAAAAAATACAATTAATTTATATTCTTACATAAAATGGTAAAGAAATAAACATATAAATAAAATAATACCTGGCACTAAGTGGATGATGATCTGGGACATGTAGTTGGACTTGTGGTGCTATAATTGGAAATCGATCATAAGACCATACTTGTAATAGTATTAGTGCTGTCTCTTATACACATCTAGATGTGTATAAGAGACAGATGCAAGACATGCACCACCCCACGAATATGTACCAGCGTGCTCGACATCAGACAATAATGGGAGGAACATGAGATGCACCAGAGTATTTGACTTGTTAGCAAATAAAAATCCTCCAATGATGTCGTCGGTATCAGGAGATAATTCAGGAAACTGGGACGCCAACCAAGGGATACTCAATCTTGATCCCTTCAGATCCTCTGGTAGAACGCCTAAGAGCTTTTCACAAATGTTCTTCCAGTCATACTATAGTGAGCTTGTCAGTGGTTGCCCGTCCACTCGTAACCCAAATTGTACTGCAATAACCTGCAGCGTAATTGTACATTCCCCATATGGCAGGTGAAATGTGTGGGTCTTTAGTCTCCAGCGCTCAACTAGAGCATTAATAAGGTGCAAATCAAGCTGGATGAAACCAATCTGTGTAACCCCAAGAAAACTTGCCTCCTGAACATATGGAATAATGCGGTGATCAAATGGGATAGTATGTTGTGTAGTCGCCTCTCTTCTCCGACAACTCAACACTATAGTGGAAGAACTATCCCATACTATCTGTGAACGATGCGTGTTTTGTTGGTACAATTGTACATGATTAGAAAGACCAGACTCCATTACCTAAAAAGTTCAAATTATATTACATAACAAAATCTATGACATAAAAGATACATAGAAAGTACATAAAAAATACAATTACATAAATTTATTACATAAATTCATTATAAGTACATAAAGAATACAAATACATGAAATATACAATTACATAAAGAATACAAATATATGACATATACAATTACATGAAAAATATAAATACATAAAGAATACAAATACATGAAATATACAAGTAAAAAAAAAAAATACAGCTAATGACCCGAAGACGACGAAGCATCCAGTGTACGGTGTGGACAAGTGCGTCTATTATGTCTTCTCTTTTACAAATTGTACATCGCACTTTTTGGCTTGCTTCTCTCCAATCCATTTCATTATGAATGCACATACTTTTTGGCTGACCTTGTTCTCTTAGTAAGTCTGCATTTGGACGAATTTCTGTAAATGATAATTCTGGTCAATAATCCGGGTGTTGAATTGGATGGAAGCGACCTTCATAACAACGCTTGAAATTGGACAATTTGTAGCATTCATCAATAAGTGGTAGGTATGTCATATGTATGTAATTACAAACTTCAATTACATGAGAGCATGGAATCTTGAATGTTTGCCACTTATTGCAAGAACATGTCCCTTCTTTCAAGCTTGTGTGTTGTCCTTTGTAGGGAGAAATCATACTTATGCCAGTCTGTACTTCAAAAGTTTGACTTTCCTTGTCGATGGATGTCACCGTATGTGCCGATGCTCGTTTTTCCCATCTCTTTAGTTTCTTTAGGGCATATTCTGTATATATGTCCCCACGATCGAGTGCTTCACTGATTTCTTGTCTCCGACGTTCAAAATACAATATTATGCGATAGAATGTTAGCCTAACCAAAGAAGTAATTGGTAACATTCTAGCACCTTTGAAAACGCCGTTCATGTATTCAGCTGCATTGCTGGTCATCCACCCATAGCGGTACTCATCGTCATGTGACTGTGTCCATTTTTCCAAGTCAATGTTTGAAAAAAATTCAAGACATTCAGGGTGCAATTGTTTCAATTATTTCATGCACCGAATGAACTTATGCCTTTGGTGTTGATTTCTGGCCTTAAACACTAAATTTTTTAGTTGCTTCGATTTGTATTTTGTATTGACATTATTGGCAACATGGCGAAGACAATATCGTGGTATGCTCTGGGTTCACTCCAACCAATTTCTTCATTATTAATTGCAGCAAGAATGCCCTTATGTCTGTCAGAAATCAAGCAAATACCCTCTCTTTAGGTAACATATTCACGCAATGCCCACAAAAATCATGACCAACTGGACGAATTCTCACCCTTTACGATAGCAAAAGTAAGGGAAAATATTTGTTCGTTTGCATCAATAGATAAAACTGTCAATAATTTCCCCTTATACTTTTCGTAGAGATGAGTTCCATCAATCTAGATTAATGGCCTATGATGGTTGAACCTATCTCTTGCAGGACCAAAAGACCAAAAAACTTGTGCAAAAATAGTCGTACCTGGCATATCAGAGGGAAGGAAAAACCAATCTGTTCGTGTTCCTGGATTGTAATGAACAACAACACTCAACCAATATGGAAGCTCCGAATATGATTTCTCCCAATCGCCAAACACAACAATTAACGCTTTTCTCTTGGCTTGCCACACCCGTCTATAATTGACATTATAGCCATATTGTTTTTTAATGGCTTCTTGAAGTAGGGTCACAGGTACTCTAGGATCAACTCTAACCAAAATTTGAATTTTGATACTCATGAAATTTGAATCGTGAATGATTCTGTGTCAATTTTGAAAACAAACATAAGTGTTCTCTTTGAAATTTTGTGATTTCGAACATCCCATGAGTTTTGCACCGACATGCCCGTAGCCTCCAAGCACAACCGTCACTCCATGATTTACATTTAACATACCAAAGATCCTAATTTGATTCCACTACGAAAATTTTGTAGTGTTCTGTCACACAATATTTTTTTACAGCAAGCTGTAAATCTTCTTTGGTATTAAACAACATTTCTTTTTGTATTAGACTACAGTTATCTACTCCTATGAATTTGTCATTTCCCAATCTATTTGGGTGAACATTTCCGACGGTACCAACTCAAGATCATGCTCGCCACTACTGTTGCTTCTATGTCAATGTCATTATCCCATCATTTCCAGGTTTAAGAATTACTAAATCTTCAAGACGCATCGACATATTTATTATGTTTTTTTCAACTGTTATAGTTGACAAAAAATATGTTAATATGTCAACCCAACAAACTCCAATTTCTAAATTTAACATATAAGATCTAAATATTATAAATTTAAATCAGACCAAATCTAAGATTTATAAATTATATATTTAAATCAGCCCAAACAAATAAACAAATATAAGATCTAAGATTTAAGATCTACAAACATATACATATAAGATCAGCCCAACAAATACATATAAGATTTCTAAGTTTAAATCAATCCAAATAAAAAAAATATAAGATAAAAAACATACATAAACTAGATCAGCCCAAAAACATACATAAATTAAATCAGCCCAAAAACATACAAATAAAAAAATATAAGAATTTCATTGATCAGCCCAAAAACATACATATACGTACAGATAAAAAAACATACATAAACTCAGCCCAAAAACATGCAAAAACATATATATAAATACAGATCAGCCCAAAAACATACATAAACTAGAAAAAGAATCCAAAAAAACATACATATATTTCTAAGTTTAAAATATATTGAAAAACAGCTAGAGAAAGAAATATACTACAGAAACGAGCAAAAATTAGCAGCCAAAAAGGTATGAAAATCGAGCAACACGACAGCTACAATGGAGGATTCGGTGAGGATAAAATGGAAGACTGAAAATCGAGCAAAATCGAAAATTTGGAAGATTTCGATGAAATGGAGGCCTCGATGAGGAAAATCAACGAGATTTTGGAAAGTAGAAAACAAAATAGAAGAAGAAATCGAAAGCAAAAATCGGTGAGAGGAAGAAGAAGGGGCCGTTTCGGTGAGGAAGAAGAAGGGGCGGGCAGAGTTTTTAATGCGAGGAAGTCGTGTACCCGGTATACGACTTAGGGTAATTATGTACTCGGTACACGATTCCCTCCGTCAAACCTGCATGACTGCCACGCCAGACTGAGCATGCCAGGTGGCCAGGTACTCGAGTACCCAGTACACGATTTAGGGCTTATTGTGTACTCGATACATGATTAAGGTGTAATCGTGTACCTGGTACACGATTTAAAAACCTATTTTTGGGAATACTTTCTCTCAACCCTATTTTTGTCATTATTTATTAAATAAACATTATTTTTTAAAAAAATTCCAAATTATGATTAGATAATATGATAAAATGTATAAAGATAGGTGTGGCTGGAGTGCCCTAACTATTTTCAATTTAAAAAAGAATACCTCAACCCTGTTATTGAAGCAATTTTGTTGAAGAATAATTATTATATCAAATAGCATATTTATGAAACCAAACCAAGTTAGTATAGTTATTATTTTTATACATATCATTATTGTCATCATACAATAAACAAAAAATAATTTTGGTAACCATAATACTAAGGGGTGTTCGTGAGTTGATTGGGTTGGGTTGAATAACTTTTTAGACCCAACTCAATTGTTCGAATTATAAATTTCTTCTACCAAAATAATCCTTATTAAAAAATAAACCCAACCCAACCCAACCCAACCATGAAACATTTGGGTTGATTTGGGTTACTTGTGTTATTTATTTAAATTTTTATTCTAAAAAGAAATAAAATGTTAATACGTAAAACTTTAATTTAATTATTTTCATATATTAAATTAATAATAAAAGTCAACTTCAATTTATTTAATAAAAATTTTCTCTCCAAAGTGTTAAAAAAATTGTTTTTAGGAGTTATTGGACAATAAATTATCTAAAAAATAATGAAATTAAATAAAACCAAAATAAATATGTGTATAATTGTATCATAAGTTAAAAAATTTACATTTTAGAGTTAATAATATATTCAAGTTAATTAGGATTGGTTTGGGTTATTTTATGTGAATCATGAACTAACCCAATCCATAAAATTTTTATTTATTTGACCTAAACCCAATCTAAATGAGTTGATAACCCAACCCAACCCAATTCGAATGGGATGGATTGAGTTGATTGATTTTTTTTTGGATCAACGACGCTAATAATATTATTCTAAATTTGATTACCGTTTCGGATTTAATCTCTCCTATAATCACAAAATCAAATGCCCTCCCTCTTAGTTGGTCTATATCTTACCTCACAAATAATAATAATATTCATCATCGGTATTCTATAAATATTACAATAAAATAGATGTCCATCCTTCATGTTTCATGTGTCTTTGTACATGTTGGCCATTTGTCTTACAACTACACATTATTAGTGTTCAAATAAGATAAATAGAGGTATTTGGTAGGTTCATATGGATGTGTGAATATTGATGAGAAATCCCAAGTTTTTTTAAGAGAAATTAGAGAAAATTTCATAATTTCATAATTTTCTTTCTTTTATTTAAATTTTTTATATTATTTTAATATTATAATTTCTCGATATTTGTGCTCCATTATGCTCTTCAATTTCACGATAAATTATCAGCACGAGCTCTTATCGTTTTCTCCGCTAAAGATATGTCCTAAAAGTATGTCGGTTTTTCCCTCTTCATTATAATTAATAAATTAAATGTTGTTTTACATATTTGATATATATTAAATTTCTAATATAAATATAATATTTTGTAATGATGTTACTATAAAAAATATTACAAAATTAGAATTTGTAGCATTTGATATTAATGATAATAATTATTTTCCATTAGTGCTTGATACCGAACACCTAGATGTCATAAAAATGTGATCATCAGAAAACAAATTTTTTCTCTAAAGCTCGTCGTAAATGGATGCACATGAGGCTCTAAAATTTTAAACCAATATGTTAGAGAAGATATTTTTCTCCATTTCGAATATGCTTCTATAATAGCAATATCAAGAGAAATATTTTTAAAGTATTTTACACTCATTTGATATCTTTTCATGGCTGAATGAAATAATGAGTTATTGATTTTAAAAAATTATGAATCTCAGCCAACTAGAGCAATAACATTTCTTAAAGTGAATGTTGTGAATTTTAATAATCGTGGATTAAAAATCATGAATCTTGACCAACCGAAACAACACCATTCCCTAAAGTGAATGTTGTGAATTTTAATAATCATGGTCGAGATTGCGGTCATGGTTGAGATTGTGAAGGTGGTAGGGGAAGAAATAATTATTATTTTTGTAATGGTTGTTCTAATCATTGAAATTCCAAAAGAACCACACAAACTGATGATTACAAAGCAGAAACTCCACAAGATAAAAGTTCAAGAAGTACTGAAAATAAATACTTCCGATGCGGAATGATTGGGCCTTTGTCACGTACTTTTCATACATCAAAACACTTAGTTGATCTCTATCAAACCTCCTTGAAGGAAAAAGAGAAAAATGTGGAAGCAAATTTCGCATACCAGGATAATGTGTTATTCGACCCATCTAATATAACAGATTTGAATGTGACACATTTTTTTAAATCTCCTGAAGAGAAAATTGGCATAATTGATGACATAATAAGTGTTTCTTTTCATTTTGAGAATATTTAATATTAATGTCGTCCGTTTTTTTTTATTTTCATGTTTTTTTGCTTGGTTAATGTTAACTTTTGTATATTTCAAGTGTTGGTTTTCTTATTGTAATTATTTTCTTTTAATGAAGAAACATGGATCATTTTCATATATTAGGTGATTAAAAAATAGCAAAGAAGATATATGACTGGTAGACAATGCAACTATAATTTGGCATGGTGGATTAGATCATCTAGGGTCTATAATGATGAGAAGAATTATTGAGAATTCAAATGGACACAATATTGAAGAGCCAGAAGATTCTTCAATCTAATGAATTATCATGTGATGCTTGCTCTAAAGGCAAATTAATAATAGATCATCACCAGCCAAGTGGGAATTTACCCCCTACATTTTTAGAACGAATTTATGATGATATATGTGGACCATTTAAATATTTTATGGTATTAATAGACGCAGCCAATAAATGGTCACACATGTGCTTATTATCAAGTCGAAATCTTGCATTTGCAAGATTACTTGCTCAAATAATCAAGTTAAGAGCATAATTTTCTTATTATACAATTAAGACCATTCGTTTTGATAATGATGGTGAATTTACATCCCAAGCTTTTGATAATTATTGTATGTCAACAGGGATAAGTGTTGAACATCTTGTTGTAGTTCATGTTCATACACAAAATGGTTTAACATAATCATTCATAAAACGTCTGCAGTTAATTGCTAGACCATTGCTTGTGAGAACTAAACTTCCTACATCTGTATGGGGACATGTTACTTTGATGCAGCGTCACTTGTACGCATTAGGCCAATAGCTTATCATAAGTACTCACCATACAAATAGCTTATGGTCATGAGCCAAATATTTCCCATTTGAGAATTTTTGGATGTGTAATATATGTTTTAATTGCTCCACCACAACGTACTAAGATGGGTCCTCAAAAGAGGTTATGAATATATGTTGGATATGATTCGCCATCAATAATTAAATATCTTGAACCCTTGACGGGTGATGTATTTACTGCACAATTTGCCGATTGTCATTTCAATGGGACAAATTTTCCAACATTAGGGGAGGAATTAAGAAGTTGGAAAAAGAAATTACATGGAATGGATCGTTATTGTCTCATTTAGATCCTCGTATAGATCAATGTGAACTTGAAGTTTAGAAGATAATTTATTTGCAAAATTTAGAAAATCAGTTACTAAATGCATTTGTAGATGCAAAGAAACTAATTAAATCACATATACCAACTGCAAATGTTCCATTGAAAATTGATATCCAACATAACAAGTTGTCATGAATGAGTCTGAAACACGGCAGAAACATGATAGACTAGTGGGTTCTAAAGATAAAAATCCTCGGAAAAGAAAAATAATTAATATTAAAAAAGACTTGGTTGAGGATGTAAATAACCATGAGGAAATCATTGACATGACTAGTGAGGAAGGTGAAATACCTAAAGATATTAATGAGATTTCAATAAACTATGTCATGACATGAAAAAAATGGAACTGAACTAATGTAGTTATTCACAACATTTTTGCGTATAATGTTGCTCTTGATATTGAAAGTTTTGAAAACCAAAGTGGAAGCGTGAAAGACATTGTATATTTTAATTTAGTTTTACAAAATAATATAGAATACAGAGATGACAGAAACAAAACGATAAACATTCATACATACATCATACTTTTCATAGTACAAAAAGGAGAAACGAAGGGAGAATCACAACTTACCATTGAAGACTCAGATCTTCTTGCTTCCTCTCCAATCTACTGCAAGTCTTTATACAGCACAAACTCTTTCCTAAAAAACACAAACTGTCAACTATGCAACTAGACACTACCACCGGGTTACCTTAGTATTATCAAAGGGAGAGAATCGAAGAGAATGTGTGGTCTTCGCTTTAATTTTGGAAAATGGGAAGAGTTTCGGTTTGAGAGGAAAAATTCACATACTTTACACTCTGAGAGAGATCTTGAGATACCGTAATATCTCTAGTTCTGTGTCCTTTGCTTCTATATTAACGTGAAACCCACTCTCATGTTGGTTATCTGAGAGAGTGGGTTGAGATGGTTACAATAACTCCCTCCCTAAATTTAATTTAAATTAAAAAAGAATATATATATATACATAATAAACCTTAAATTATATTAAATATAACACATAACCTATAATTTATATTATATCACATATAATATAACCTATAGATTATTAATCTCTCATCACCTATAATTTCTATATTAATCATATTCATATAATTAATATTTGAATCATATTAAAATATTTATTTCCTCTTAAATAAAACTTTATATTATAATGTATCATATACATTATATTAATTATACCTCATATAATTAATTTCCTTTATTAATTTCAACAATTCAAATTAATCCAAAATTAATTTGATTCTCATTAATCCCAATTGAGCTACTGAGAGGACCTATAGATTGAAGCTCAAATGGTATTTGATTAATTAATTATACTCTTTAATTAAATTAACCAACTTTCATTAACTACCGGTCACTCCACTAAAGATTGACAGTTATACTCTTTGAACTATAGATATATTTATGTGTCTGTTGTATATAACCAATCAACGGTGCTAATAAATTGCTCATTAGTACAGCTGGGCTAGAATTATCACTTTCCCCCTATAGTTACGTCTAACTCCTTAAGTACCATTGATCTCTCTAATGAATAATAAATCATAGTCCAACTATGATCAAACCCCTCTCGAATGAGGAAAGGGTGTGGTGCTACATTGTTCAAGCCTCAGAATCAGCCCTTGAGGGAGCAATTTCTCTACTTACCCTAGCATTAGAGTAGAAGTGAACTCCCTTTTGTGAAGCTACGTTCCAACTCCTAAAAAAGCGAATCCCCAAAATGGTAGGCATATTGAGTCGATGATACAGGTCACTCTCACCCATGCGAATCAAAAGGTCGCCTTCATAGGCAGGAATTCACAACTCACTCAGTGTTGGGTTGTATGTCCTAAAACTCGCAATTTGTAATGTTAAACAGTTTCTATCATCAATAAAGATGTTATTGATATTTATTCAATAAAACTATTGTTGAATATGTAAATTGCACTTGTAAAGACTAAATCCAATAAACTAATATCCTTGGCTATTACATGAATACTTGGACTTCATGTGGACATAAAGATGGATCAAGTTTGATAGCTAAAACGGTCTATAGTATATGAATAAGGTTAGGTGCCTTATTATTTTGGTAACATTATCGGATGCGGCCTACTCTGTGGTTGTTACAATTTGTTGTGAAGTGCTACAAACGAAATGATCATGATTCATTCATGTAGTGACATGAAGAGCGGGGGCGTCCTATACAATGAGGTTGTATAAGATCGGACCAAGAAATAAGTCACTCTTACTTTATAATGCTGTTTATTGTTTAAGATTGATTGTTTCAAATCGATGACCTAGGTAACTCAACCTTAATCCTGAGCTAACTATGAATTCTTATTTATTCAGGATTATCCTTAGATTTTCATAGGAAAAGGTTGGCTCAACAACACTAGCTCAATAAGCCTCACATTTTAGGGGTAAGACCAGGTAGATAGTTGAGAACATAGGGTGCAAGATGAAATTCACACCTACCCGATTTAGGGTTAGTAGAGAGGTTGTTCTCTTACTGAATCCAGGTCTTGAATAAGAGGCCTCATGATGACGAGAAATTGGAAGTCAATTTTACTCGACAACCAACTTCCCTTGGGCGCGATATGCGATGCATGTTCCTAAGATATACGTTGATAGTCATGCATCGATGATCATGCGTTGGAATAAATATGCGTTAATAAATGTATGCGATGACCATGCGTCCTGCCACAAGTTTTCTTGCGTTAACGCCAAGTATAACATGGACACAAGTTTCTCGGGTCCGAGGTCGAACACAGGGACTTGTAGCTATATATTTGTGGTGATGTGCATGCGGCGGTTTGAATAAAAGAATGGAGGGGATGTTGCTATGTTAATTCTACTCCTACTCCTATCTATCAGACAATACAATGAGAATAGGCATGAAAGGTAGAGATGCAAAAAACCTTGACATGAAATAAATGAATGAAAAAATGGATAAAATGCGGAGATATTTTCATTGCAACCCTTAAGAGTGACCGCGAGGGCAACCCTAGTCAACGTAAGCCAATGCGCTCATGCTACAACCATACACGACAAGTCATTTTCCAATGGAAATGCAATGCTCTTAATTCTAGGACGCATGTGTTGAACGCAAAGTGTCCATAGAGCTTATTCCTAAATCTCTACTCTTGTCCTATGTGATGATGCAAAATGCATGAAAGCAAGGTGACTACATTCAATCGTATCCTATTTCTAGGATGCATGCGATGTGTTAATAACAAATAGTGCTCATTCCTAAGTGCCTATCTCTTATATTATCTATTCTAATCTGACTCTCCCAAGCCTAGATTCTGTCCTTAGACTACCCTCCCAAGTATCCCTAATGGATGAATGAAACATACATAATACAAGACAATCGCATAAACTTCGCTGACCTACAGTTGTTACTATCCCTAGTGAACAATGCATACTTTGCTTAATGCGTCCAACTACTTACCCTCCCGAGCAGTTTATTGTTGCTGACTTTACTCATAGACAAGCAATGCGTTAGCCAATAGACAGGCATTGCAGTAGTTTCACACTAAGAAAATAAGATTACTCACATACTCACACAATGCACACCTCTCGGTGGGTTGCTACATGCTTCATATCCCTAATCCACATGACTAAGTATGCAATACCCAAGCAATCCCACTAAGTGTTGCAATGAAAATAAAAATGCTAAGCAAGAAGATGGAGATGGAGTCGAAGGAAATAGAGAAGTGCATTGAAAACAGATTGTATTAATTCCTTAATTCAAAATGTCATACAATACAATATAGAAAAAGAAAGGAAAGGAAATGACTGGCTGGAATCAAAGATTTGCTCCCAGTAGATGTGTGTCAAGACTGCCGGTGATGCCATGGATGAGCGTAGGAGCTGACTCTCTCGAGATCTAGTTTCGGTCAAAGGCTCCGGTCGTCACTCGAAATGGATGAAGGAGGTGAAGAACTCTCAGCCATTTTCTCACGCGTTTTGTCTAGATTGCGGGGAAAATCCCCAGTTGAGGGATAATCTCCGGATGATTGAATTTCAACTCTTCTGCCTCTATTTATAGAGCTTGGATCATCAACAACATTAATTGGACTACTCTGAGTCTGACGTTCGGTGCGCTAATCCTTTTCTAAACCTCTACCATTAACAGCGTGGTAGGTGAAATGTCAACATCAGATTTGGATTTTCTTGAGGTAGATGCGTTGATGCATTCATTCCACCTACCTTGTGTTGATCCCATTAGAATGCGTTGTCGCATAGCCGCAATCATTTAATACCCGCATTCGCTTAACACTACAACTCTACATGATGACCGCAATCGCTTGACGAGCGCAACTCCCATGCGATGGACGCATACGGCTGATTACTGCAACATCCATGCATTGATCGATGCGTTTACCTTTGCAATGGAATTTTTGTCCGCATGCGGTCATCTATGCGGTGGTCCTATTTTCACGTTTGCGTTCATTTCCTGCATTAGCTACAAAGATAGAACATTGAACGCATAATTAACGCAAAATAACGGGTTAGTTGAGTTTCAACATGTTGATCGACGCAAGCTCATATTCTTTTGAATTCCTATCATGATCGACGCATATTCTGCCTAACAACCTTCATAATTCTAAGTAAAAGGCCTAAGATGACATGTATTTCTGCATGTCATCACCCCACCCTTTCATTGGCTCGAGATGTACTCAGTTTAGTGATTGGATCGTAAACCAATTGTTCCTTAGAGGATCAGTGGGACTTAAGGAGCAAAATGTAATTTTAGGGGTAAAACAATATTTGACCTAGCTGTTATTATGAACAAGAACAACCTGTGAAAGGTCGACTTACTGATTATGGTTAAATCAAGTGGACAAAAATATATCTACAGTGAGGAGATTACAATTACTGAACTATAGTGGTGTGTCTCGGTAGTTAACAAATATTGATTAATTCGCTTTAAAGAGTTTAGCCAATTAATCTAAAATCATTGGAGCTCATGATCTGTAGGTTCATAAGATCCCTCTACTAGCTCATAAAATTACCCTTGGATTAGTAAATTGAGTGGTTTTGAAATGTTCAAAATCGATATTAGGGTTTCAATTTGAAGTGTTCAAATTTCCTTTTAGGGTTTTTGAGTTTGACACGTTCAAATTCAATTTAGGGTTTGGATAATTATATTTGATATAATTAACGTTTAATTTTTCGAAATTAAACGTTATCAGAGAGTTTAAAATATTTAAATTCTGATTTAAATATTAATTACATGAAAAGGATTCATGTATGAATTAGGTGTTTGGTTAATTTAATATTTGATATTAAATTATTAATTAATTAATTATGTTTAATTAATTATTTAAAATATTAAATTGATTTTATCAAATTTCAAATTCATTTCCGAATTTGAATTTTGATTTTAATTAATTTGAAATTAATTAAAATGAAAAATCGATTTGATAGTGGAAAAATCCACTTTTGAGTAATATAGTGGAATGATCCCAATTTTGTTGAATTAAGTGGCTTAATTCTAAATCTAACACCCCACTTCCATGTTGCATTTTGAAGTGTCAATTAGCATTATGGCTTAGCGTTTGCATGTATTAGATACATAGATACTTCAATTTTCGAATTGAAGAAATGGATGCATGTTGGTTTTCTGGAATTTTTGAAATTTTGAAATTCCTCTCAAACCCTTTTGCTTCCTTCACCTAATTAATCTCAATCTAGAGTTCCACCACTCAAATCCAAGTTGGAGAATAGTAGAGAAGACTCTCTTGGTTGTCTACTATTGATTTGTAGCTAAAATTCGTGGAGAACAGCTTGGATTTGGAGGAATTCTTCAAAGGTATAAGTTCTTGAAACCCTCTTTTCTGAAAACTGTTTTCATTCATGCTTTGAAACTCAAATTAAGTGTAATTAGAGTGCTTACTGATTCTGATTGCTTCCGCTGTTTGCATGTATTTTCGATCATTCAGGCTTTAGGTCAAGTCACCTGTGGTCATCTTGGTGAAATGTAAGTCTCTTCTATCAATAGTGTTATATAGAGAGACTATTCATTCCGTGGTTCTGCCTTATACAAACTCTGTGTATAGAATACCCCAACTCACATGTCTCTACATAGATAATTAGGATCAGATCATTTTGTAGCACCTTACAACATTTGTAATAACTATAAAGTGGGTTTTATTCGTAGTGTCACAAGGATAAGGTACCCAACCCTATCCATCTACTACAGATCCTTTAGGTTATCACTTAAACATGATCCACTTGTATGTCTCCACATACATGTTTAATTTACAGAAGATAACCTTGGATCTTAGTTTATCGATTTGTGGGTTAATACTACTAAATGTCAAATAAAATGCCTTTTATTTATTAGATAAATAAATTGTTTGTACAATAGACCTACAAATTACAAGATCCGTCCTAAACCTAGTGGGGTGTACATCATAAAAGATAAACTATTACAATTATACAAAAAAACAGGAAACTAGGGCATACAATATGCACCCAATACAAAATATCCCACTTGCCCTAGACAAAATGCAGCCTGTCTCATAGACCCAGACTCTCCAAATGACTTTCAAACACCATAGCCATGAGAGCCTTTGTAAACGGATTAGCAACGTTGTGAATCGAAGCTATCTACATGACGATCACGTCCCCTCAATGCACAATCTCTCATATTAGATGATACTTGCACTTAATGTGCTTCCCACACTTGTGGCTCTTAGGCTCCTTAGAATTAGCCACAACACTACTATTATCACAATAAAGGGTGATGGGCTATTGATAACGAGCAGAAATGCACGTTACAGTGCTAAGTTATTAAACAATGAAGGTTTGCGTTGATAAAATATGTTAGATTGCGTCCAAAAGCATTAAGTTTATAACATTGCGGTCGCATGCATCCATTGCATAGAAACAGTTAACTTTTGTGTTTTTATGCAGAATATGTGTTGACGCAAGACGAAAAGCGCGATCACAAGAAATCAATGGACGAGCACAGCATTACCGCAAGGCTTTGCGGTGATTTGTGTTCGCAAACATCTACTCAAGAAGGATTTCTGCATAGAGTCGACGCAACTTGGTGGGCGCATCTAGGTGAAAGCCATAATTAATCATGATGGGACAGAAAGCTGATGATGGTCGAATCCGAATTAAGTTGACAACCACTAACGATAACAAGTACATTCAGCTTTTCAATGAAAAATATTCAGCACATCAGTCAGGGAATCAAAGCCATCCCATCTGTGTAAACATAAGAGAGAAGCTACCCTTCACCCCAAAGCGCTATAAATACCAAAGGCATCCTTCAGAAAAGGGGTTCATAAGTTCACTAGTTCGAATACTTAGATAAATTTCTCCATAGTTTAGCCTCGTCCATAGTTTTCTTTTTTATTTTAAGGTGGAGAAGAGAAGAGCCGAGACGCCGGAAGATCGCTCAGGACAACTCGAGAGAGAACCTGGAGGTGTAGAAAGCAGAGAGCGAGCTGACTCTCGTGAGAGCGAGATTAACTTTTGAACACGAGTAGAAAAGACAGTGTAAAAGCCTGGGAAGCAAGAGATTGCTACCAGGCACTTTATTCTCTTCTTGCATTGTTATTTTGTACTTCATCTCTATATTTATACAATGGAAGTTCTTATTCTACATATGTTCACTCTCTTAGCACGCATGAGTAGCTAAACTTGTCGAATGGGTTGAGAAGAACCAAGCTAACATGACCTAAGATTTTCATTGCTTGCGATTATCTTGTTTTATGCTGTGCCCAACATCCCTTTAGAGCTACTCGAGAGAGATTCTAAAGAAAGAACCTAAGATTTGAGAGAGCTAGGTTAGAATCTAGACTCGAGAGAGCAAGATTTTAACCACATAAACAAAAAATAGGGACTTAGAGATAAGTTCTGTTTACCAACATACATCGCATGCACCCTAGAGATAGGTATGATATTATGTGGTCACCTTATTTATGTGTGTGTCATTCTGTCATCGCATAAATAAGAATAGAGGCTTATGTGTAGGTCCTATAGACTTATCACATATATCGCATGCGTTCTAACGTTAGAAGCCATAACATTCACATTGAGAGATGGTTTACTATTGTATGTGTGTTGCATGATCGCATAACATGAATGCATCTTAGGAAGTGTTAGCCAAAACCCTTCTCAACCCGTTCACCGTATACTCATCACATCTACCGTTTTATCAACTCTTTTCGAACTCCACAGCATTTGTTATTTTTATTACCACAACCAACAATACCAAACAAATATTTGAGTTACCGGTTACTGCAAAATTTTCCTGAAAATTATCAACGCATACTGTTTTCCCAAGTCCCTGAGTTCGACCCTGGACTTACCAAGAAACTCAGTGGGGTTTACACTTGGATTTCATTGAGAAAACTTGAGTGCTCAACGCATCTTCATCATCACATTTCATCCATAATTCCACATCATAAAATAACGCATCAACTATGTCTGGAACTACTTATAGATCAATCAAGAATTTTCTGAGCCAGACAGACCACATTTAGTCTAGGATAAGGTACCTAATCTTATCCATCTACTATAGATCGTTTAGGTTATCACTTAAACATGATTCACCAATATGTCTCCACATACATGTTTAAGTTACAGAAGATAACCTTGGATCTTAGTTTATTGATTTTTTGGGTTAATGCTACTAAATGTCAAATAAAATACCTCTTATTTTATTAGAAAAATAAATTGTTTGTATAGTACAATTACAAATACAAGACTCAAGAGATCTAGGGCATCAACCCCAACAATTTTTCACTTGTTCTAAAGCTAGTGGGGTGTACATCATAAAAGATAAAACTATTACAATAGTACACAAAAACAAAAAACTAGTGCATACAATACACATCAGTACAAAATCTTCCACTTGACCTACACTAAATGTGGCTTGTCTCTTAGACCCATACTCTCCAGATGACCTTTAAACACCTTAGATGTGAGGGCCTTTGTAAATGGATCAACAACGTTGTGCGGCGAAGTTCTCTGCATGACGATCATGTCCCCTTGATGCATAATCTCTTGTATCAGGTGATACTTGCGCTCAATGTGCTTCCCATGCTTGTGGCTTCTAGTCTCCCTGGAATTAGTCACAACACCACTATTATCACAATAAAAAGTGATGGGCTTTGACATGCCTAGAACTACTTCCAGATCATTCAAGAATTTCTTGAGCCAGACAGACTCCTTGGCAACTTCACAAGCTGCTACATATTCTGCCTCCATGATGGAGTCAACAATGCACCCTTACTTGGTGCTGCTCCATACTACAACTCCTCCATTAAGAGTAAACACTGATTCTGAAGCGAATTTCCTAGAATCCCTACTAGTCTGAAAATCAAAGTTAGTGCATCCCGTAAGGATCAAATCCTTAGACCCATAGATGAATATGTAGTCCCTCGTTCTCCAAAGATACTTAATGATGGTTTTAACGACAATCCAGTGATCCAATCCTAGATTAGACTGATATCTACTGACTACCCCCACAACATAGCATGATCAGACTGCCAACAAGCATAGGGGATCCATCTCATTTCCTCAATTTCTCGAGGTGTCTTAGGACATTGTTCCTTAGAAAAAGCAACTTTATGCTTGAAAGGGAGCAAACCTCTCTTAGAGTCTTCCATCGAATACTTGACATGCATCTTGTCAATATACGATGCCTGAGATAACGTCAGCGATTTGTTCTTTCGATCCCTAAAGATCTGAATGCCAAGAATAAATTGCGTCTCTCCCAAATTTTTCATTTGGAATTGGGCCACTAGCCACTACTTTATATTAGTCAGTAGACTTACATCATTCTCGATGAGTAGGATATCATCTACGTACAACACTAAGAAAGCTACTAAACTATTGATGATTTTCTTGTAGGCACAAGGCTCATCAATATTTTGATCAAAGCCATAAGATTTGATTGCAGTATCAAACCTTATATTCCAAGATTGAGAAGCTTATTTTAGTCCATAAATGGACCAATTGAGTTTGAAAACCCTTTTCTTTTAAGCTTGGATTATGAATCCCTCGGGTTGCTGCATATAGATGGCCTCCTCAAGATTGTCATTCAGAAAAGCAGTCTTGACATCCATTTTCCAAATTTCATAGTGATAATATGCGACAATGGGCAGGAGTATTGAGATAGACTTTAACATGGACTCAGATGACAAAGTCTTCTCATAGTCAACTCCCTCAATTTGGGTATAACCCTTTGCCACCAGTCTAGCCTTAAATCTTTGCATTTTACCATCTGCATCATTTTTTTCTCTTGTAGATCCATTTTCATCCTATAACTTTACCCCATCAGGTTGATCTACAAGATCCTAGACTAAATTGAAGTACATAGACTCCATTTCGAGATCCATAGCTTTGATCAATTCATTTTTATCTACATCCTCCATTTTCTTCTTATAGGACAATGGATCCTCAACGTCGCCATCAGATATCACAGTTAGGGTTTTTGTCAAATCCATATAACGAATAGGCAGGTTCAGAACTCTCCCACTACGTCGAGGCTCCCTCAACGATTAAGATGGATGTGACCTACTAGATGAACCAACATTAACAACGGCTTTTCAACAACTCTTGTTGAAGATTCAGTAGTTTTGTTGGAAAGTCCATTCAATACTATCTTACTGCACGGTTTGTGCTTCCTAATGTGGTCATCTTCTAAAAATGTAATGTTTGTCGACACAAACACTTTATTGTCTTTGGGATTGTAGAAGTAACCACCTCTTGTTCCTTTGGGATAGTCTACAAGTAGGAACAATTTTGAACTACCTTTACGGCCATTAAATAACTCCAAAGGTGTTTCAAAAACACTCTTGGATGGAACAAAATTCAAAATATAGGCTACAGTTTGTACTGCATAACCCTAGAACGAATCAGGTAAGCGAGTGTAACTCATCATAAACTGAACCATGTCCAATAAGGTTTGATTTTTCCTTTCTAATACACCTCTGCTGAGGTGTACTAGGTGCTGAGAGTTGGGATTCAAATCCATGATCAATCAAATAGTCTTGGAATTTTAAATCCATATATTCTCCACTTTGATCAGATCGAAGTATTTTAATTATATTTCCTAATACATTCTCAACTTCAGTCTTGTACTTCTTGAACATTTCAAGGGCTTCAGACTTAAGTTGCATTAAGTAAACATACCCATACCTTGAATAATCATCAGGGAAAGTAATGAAATATTCAAACCCTTTTCTTGCCTTAACATTCATAGGACCACAAAGGTCCAAATGTACAAGTTCCAAGGGTTCTTTGGCTCTGTGACCTTTTTAAGTAAAAAATATTTTAGTCATTGTGCTTTTAAGGCATGACTCACAAACAGGTAAATAATTTTCTTCTAACTCACTTAGAAGTCCATTCTTAACCAATCTCTCAATTCTATTGAGATTTATGTGACCTAACCATAGGTGCCAAAGTTGGGCATTTCTTAAGGAGATTTTTTTTTTGTCTTTTGTTTTGAGTTACCACAGTTTTAAATAGTTCAGTATATAAGAGGGCCTTAGATTCTAATGGCATTAGCACATAAAGATCATCTTCCAACTTTGAAGAATAAATCTCAACACAATTTTTACAAATAAATGCTTTATTTACATTAAAATTTATAGTGTAGTTCTGTTCCAATAAACACTTTATAGAAATCAAGTTCCTTTTTAAATCAGAAACAACATATACATTTTCTAATAAAAGGTATGATTTCTATAAACAAAGTCGGAGCCCTCTCACTGCCTTAGTTGAAACGATGACCCATTTTCAACACGCATCGTCATCTGACCAGTCTCCAATTGTCGCCAAGAACTAATTCCCTGAAATGAGAAGCAAACATGGTTAGTGACACCTGAACCAATTATCCAGGTTAAATCATCATTCTCCACTAAACAGGTTTCCAACATGAGTAAATCATATTTACCTTGTTTGGCTTTCTACTTTTTATTGCCAAGTATTTGGGATAGTTCCTCTTCCAATTTTCGTCTTGGTTACAGTGGAAACAGATTCTTTTTGCATCCTTGGCTTTCTTGCCCTTTTGGGTAGCAACGAGGTTAGTCTTTCCCTGGCCTCCCTTCTTCTTCTTCCACTTTTTGAGCAGAGTGGTCAAGTTGTAATCAATCTTGTTCATAACAATATTGCTATGGAACTGCAGGAAACTTTCGGGTAAAGCTTATCTCTGCCACATTAAAGTGGACCATCATATTCCGAATATGTTCACGAACAGAGGCTCCCTCTTGCATACGGGCATTGAAGATGTATTTGAAAGTGTCGTGCCTGAGCTAAGTAGACGGTTGTCCAAATATTCCCCTCAGAGACTCCATGATCTCACGAAAAGTGAGCATGGACTCATGCTTCTTGGCTAAGACTTCATATAAGCTTGCCAAGATATACGCTTAGGCCTTTTCTTCGCCCTGACCCATCACTCATATGCCTAACGAACATTTTGGGTGGCATTAGCAGGTAGGACTTGAGGACACTCCTCAACGAGGACAAATCGCAAGTCATCGATTATAAGTACAATATTGATAGTATTTGTCCACGTAGCAGAATTATCGTCGTTATGTTTGTCGCAACAAGACAATTTAATATAGCAGTTGTCATATTTTAAATTGCTGAAAACATACAATTTACTTATATTAGTTATACATGTGTTACCTAGTTTAAACAACCAATCAATTTAGTAAAATAAACTAATGTACCCTAAGTGACATCTATTTTGCAATGATGCTTCAGTGCGATAGGGTAAAATCCACCGTAAGGTGATTAGTTACCCCTTCATTGAATTGAAATTATATCAACCAATAATTACACTAGACTTAACTCTTGTTCCTATAATTATTAGTCACCATCATTTTGTCTAGAAATTGTTAACTTGCTCAACGTTTTCTTATAGGTGTAATCCCTCATTTTGTATTCTAGAGTTTCGCCCCAATGAGTCAACCGTATGAAAAAACTGGTTGGGGAAAAAATTAAAGCAATCCTATCAATTTCTAGAGTTTGAGTAAAAGTTCATGCAAATTCCATCCGTAGGGGGACACAAACAAAGGTGTCTCGAAGTCGAGCATGAAAGTTTCCTAAAACTAATGAGAGAGATCGTGGGATGTGTTGACACACGTCCCGCTCCTACATACTATAAACACTCTTTCTATTCACCTTGTTATTGACCTATACAAACACCACCCGTAGGGGGACACAAGCAAAGGTACCTCGAGGTCGAGTATAGTTCTCATAGTGTGAACTTTTAGGGAGAAATGCGATAGGAAAAATGAAGTATCATATACCCATTTTCCTCCCAGTGAGTGTTTTACCTAGGGTTGATTAACTTAGAAAAATACGACTAATTATTTTTACTAAGTGTTTGTTAACTTTACCCAATGTAACGTTCACTTTGGATAGTTTAACAATATTGATTTATGTTCATTAAACATTTTAACAAACATTAATTACTCGTTGCATTCTTGTAACAAATTTATCTAATTCACCTTTCAGGTTAGTTCCCAGGTAGGGTTATTCCGTCTTTGTCAACTTAAATACCCCAACCAAGACAAAACCGTCCTTAGACAAAGGCCCCTTATATATACATTTATTACAAATTTAATCATTTATATCAAACAAATTTAATCCTATTAAATTAATTAAAAGATTAAACCTATTTCTAATCTTATTAGAAATATTGTGATCATAGGTTTAATGTGAATCAAATTTTAAACTATTTAAAAAATGATTTTAATCTATGTTATCCTGCAACTCTTTATTATAGATTTTAATTCTAATTTCATTTAACTTATAACTATTATAAATTATAAATGAAATAATTAAAACATAAAAATTTCATTTAGTGACATACTTTGAAAAATTATAACAACTATAATTTACTAAAGTTCTGTCATGCATCATGCAATTCTATTATCATTACATTCCATATATAACAATTATACACTATAGCAATGGAAAATAAATAAATAATACATCAATACATTCTTACTATATGTTATAACATTTATAATATAAAGGATGCATGGTAATGTAATTTATATATGCAATCATATATTATAACTATTATATTATATGATGCATGAGTATGCTCAAAATAATTCATACAACTATATATTATAACATTTATAATAAATATGATGCATGAATAATGTTTATCCCAAGGTGGGATTTTACTATATGACATATATAAATATAAAACCATACATCACATGTACAATTAAATAAAATAGCAATAATGGACCGAAATTGATATTCATAACTTTAATTAAGTTAATATAACATTTATATTGTTTAATTAACCAAATTAAATTTATTATTACAACTAATAGTTAATAAATAAAAATACAAAAAACTGCAACAACTGCTTCCTAGGTGTCTCGAACGCACGTCGTTGGAACTGTTCAACCACACACACATGTCGTCAGAGCGCAGTGGCGATAGGGAGAGCACCGCTACACTCTTGCCCATCTAGTCGAAGCGCTGCAACGCCATGGCCAGAGTGTAGGGGCGCTCGATGGAAAGACATGTAGTGCCGCTGCACTTCACGCATTTCCCCCCGAGCATTGTGACACTACGCAAGGGTGCAACTGCGCTCTGGGCTACTTTCTTCTTCCAAATTCATCTGAATTGCTCAAATATTCTCCGATTTGAAGTTGAAATCACGACCTGATCAACATAGACACATATACAAACTCAATAGCAAGATTATATGCCCAAACAATACAACGGGCCCTTACAAACAGAGATATTGGAGGCAGTAAGACAGTCTACAATGTTAATTTCGAAACATTCACATTACAAACCAACAGAACATACATCCATTATGCAGTTCTAATGCACCCATCTTATGACTCCGATTTTAATGCTCAGAAAAAAAAAATTAAAAGACTCAACTGGTGCTCTGATACACTTTGAAAGTTTTTAAAACCGAAGCGGAAGTGTGAAAAGCAATCGTGTCTCTCAATTTAGTTTTACAAAACAATATAAAATATAGAGATGATGAAAATAAAACGATAAACATTCATATATACAATATTCTTTTCACAGTACACAAAAAAAAAAAAAAAAAAGAAATAAAGGGAGAATCACAACTTACCTTTGAAGTCTTAGATCTTCTCGCTTCCTCTTCAATCTACTACAAGTTTTTCCAACAACACGAACTGTTGATTGGTTATATCTGATGGACACAGAAATACATCTGTGGTAAGAAGAGTTCAACTATCAGTCTTTAGTGGAATGCCTGACAGTTAACGGATGGTGGATCTTGTGGCTAAAGAGTTTAGTCAACTATTCACATACCGTTGGAGTTTCGAGCCATAGGTCCATAAGGTCCCCTTAGTAGCTCAATGGATTCAAGTTAAGAATCAGTTTTTGGGTCAATTTGAAATGTTCAAATTGACAAGAGGGAATTTGATTATATATGATATGATTAACTTTATGTATGAGATACATTAATTGGAGGAAATTGGATATAAATATAATTTATATCTAGTGGAGGAGAAAACACTATGGTTGATATGTGATATTAAACTATAGGTTAATGAATATAATATGATTATATTTATTATTATTAATTAGACAATTATGGGATAATTGGCCACCGTTTTCTTTGTAACCGTGTGATAGTGGGAAGTTCTAATCCGTTTTCGAAACTGAAGAATAAAATGAAAATTGTTTTCATTTTGCAAAAGATCACGTAATTTGCTCATGAAGTGTAGATTTCCTATCGCTTAGCTAACTGAGAGACTATACGATAGTTCGAAGTTACTACCCGATCGTATACACGCGCACCGCTTTCCTAAACGACCGCTTACGTTTTAATAAACGATCGTCTAGTGCCGAACATTTACTAAACGATCATATAGACGATCACAACCTATTCTACACGATCGTGTACTTCCTACTAAACGATCAAGCATTTTGTCTATACGATAGACCTTGCCCTTCTTCCACTTGCTTGGTCGTGCTATACGATCTTCATTCCTCCTCCCCTCTACCAAATCCTAATAGAGCTCACTCTTTGGATTCTCACACCGAGAATACCGAAGGTTCTAAATGGTGGTGTCGTCCTCATCTTTATGTTCGTGTGGAGGTCATTCCTGAGTAGACGATCAGTGGTGTTGGTGTAAGATTGTTTGACGTTCTAGCGAGAGTGAGAGTCGTCCCTTGGAGAGAGCGAGATTTTGGTGAACAAAAGTTCTTCAACTGGTACGTTTTCTTGTTCTCTTGTTTGTTTATCTCTAAGCATGCCGGTAATTTTGTAGTATGATACATATCTATCTGTTTGAATGTAAATGTGATAATTCTGTCACATTGTCTTTAGAAAGATCTGCTTCTGCTTAGAGATACTCTTGTATAAAAGTTCCTTCAATTGGTTTCAGAGCCAGGTTTCTGATATTTCAAATTCATTGATGCAAAGAATTGCATTTACATTTTCGATGGGTAAAAAGCATGTCTACTCTCTGTTTAAGCACTAAATTGTTTGTGGATGTGTAGATTAATGGAGGTTCTGAGATGAAGCCTCTGGTTTTTTAAATTCTTTTACATTTGGTGTTAATTGTAGGGGCCTCTTCATTTTTTTGGCATATTAATTGCTATTGAGTTTGTAATTTCAAATTTATTTGAGTTTATGAGCCGTTCGTGAATAAGCCTCATAGCAAGGGTTGCTGTTCTTCGAGAAAGAAGATGACCAAGCATTGGTCGGGTTGTGTAAACGATGGGGTAGACGATCGTTGAGTTTCGGATACTTGGGAGCTGGTTTTACGCGTGCGCACTAGACGATCGTGTAGCTTAGCAAGCTTCATCTCTTAGTTACTGACTATACGATCGCGAAGTAAATCGTTTACCTATCGCATGTTAAGTGACTGTCTAGACGATCGGGCTTCGCAACTTCGTTGTCATCAAACGATCATTTAGCATTCGCGTGTTTTAGTCTTGTGCGCTACACGATCGTTTACCTGGTCGCGTTTACTAAACGACGGGGAGCTTCGCCCGGTGGTTCAAGACCCGATTCACCCATGAACCAGTTTGCTCGGTGGAAAAGTGTAATAGATAGAGTTTTTCATTCTAGTTTTGAGGTGGTTCATCCTGGTCCATTAATCTTTATTAATATACATAGGATGCATGTTTTATTTCTATGTAATATGGTATGACATATAGAAAAATCCCACCTTAGGTTATGCATTGGTCATGCATCATCTCTTTATTATAAATGTTATGATTTAGAGAAGCATGATTTAAATTACGTAAGAGCATGCTCATGCATCATATAATATAAGAGTTATATTTATGCATGCATAAAGCATTTACATACATCATCTTTATATTATAAGTGTTAATAGTATAAGGGTGTATGAAGCATGTGTGCTTGGTTTGTTACTAGTATGTAAAAGTTATGCATAGAAATGACCGAACATCGCATGAAGCATGACACATAGGTTAAATATATAAGTGTTATAAATACCTAGTTGTGTGACAATGTATGTTTTGGTTGTTTCTTTTATAATTGTTATAAAGAAATTAGAACTAAAATCAATAACAAAGATATGCATGGTCACTTAGGTTTAAATCATGGTTTTAAAAATGTTTTAGAACTTGGATGAGATAGACCTAAGATCACGATTCTATATGATTAGCAACCTTAGGCTTTAATCTTTTAATCAGTTTAATAGAATTAAATTGACTAATAAAAGGTTAAAGTGTAGCAAATCTATCTATAACGGACCTTTTGTCTAAGATGGGTTCTGTCTAGGCCGGGATATTTAAGGTGACGGAAACGGAACACCCCTATCTGGAAAGGTGAATTAGATAGATTTGATGCATGCATGCAAGGTTAAGGACAATCCATTAAAGAGTTTAATATGATTACTTGAACTTGTTTGAATTCAAAGGCAAAAGTTGTTTTTTTAGCAGATTAAAATGACTTAGAATAAAATCAGTAGCCGGATTGTCTAGGTTAATGAACCCCTAGGTAGAACATTTAGTGGGAGGTACTTGGGGCATCTGATGCTTCATTTAAACCTCTCGCATTTCTCCCTTTATTGTCCACACCGTGATATCTACCCTCGGCCTCGTAGCACCCTGGGAGTGTCCCTCTAAAGGATGGTGTTTGGGTAGATCAATATAAAGGTGGATGGAGAGAATGTTCATAGTAAGTGGGAGCGGGACCTGCGACAGCATATCCTACAGTCTCTCTCGTTAGGTTGAATAAAGTTTCTGCGCATCACCTCGAGGCACTGATGACATACAGAAATGCATGTCATCTTAGGCCTTTTTCTTAGAACTATGAAGGTCGTTAAGCAGAATATGCGGCAATCATGATAGGAATTCATGAGAAAATGAGCTTGCGGCGATCAACATGTTGAATCTCAGCTAATCCATTATTATGCGTTCAATAGTCTATTTTTTGTAGCTAATGCAGGAAGTGGATGCAACCGCGGAAACCGGACCATCGCATAGACGACCGCATGCGGAAAAACCTGTCTCTTATACACATCTAGATGTGTATAAGAGACAGGTCCAGGGATTATCCCTGCAACCCAGGGTTTTCCTTGTGATCCAGACGAAATGCGTGAGAAGATGCTTGAGAGTTCTTCACCTCCTTCATCCATTCTGAGTGACGACCGGAGCCTTCGACCAGAGCTAGATCTCGGGAGAGTCAGCTCCTCCGCCCATTAGGGCACCACCGGTAGCCTTGACGCACATCTACTAGAAGCAAGTCTTTGCTTCCAGTCGGTCATTTCAGTTTTCTTTCTTTTCTTATATTGTATTGTATGGAATTTTGCGATTAAGGAATTAATGCAATTTGTTTTCAATGCATTCTCTGTCTCCTTCGACTCCATCTCCATCTTCTTCGCTTAGCATCCTTACTTTCATTACAACACTTAGTAAGAATGTTTGGGTATCGTATACTTAATCATGTGGATTAGGGATATGAAGCATGTAGCAACCAACCAAGAGGTGTGCGTTGCGTGAGTGTGTGAGTAACTTTTTTTGCTTAGTGTGAAGCTGTGGCAACGCCTGTCTATAGGCTAACGCATTGCTTGTCTATGAGTAAAGTCAGCAACAACCAACTGCTCGGGAGGGTAAGTTATTGGTCGCATTAAGTAATGTATGCATTGTTCACTAGAGATAGGAACAATCTTAGGTCAGCAGAGTCATGTGTTTACCTTGTCCTATGAGTGCTTCATTCATCATTTAGGCATGCTTGGGAGAGTAGTCTAAAACCCAAATCCAAGACTCAAGAGAGTGGATTGGAACACATAGGCAAGAATGGGGAACTTAGGGATAAGCTCTGTTTGCTATCACACAGCGTATGCGCCCTACAGATAGGATATTGCATGCGTCCAGGAAGTAGGATAAGGTGTTATGCGACAACCACGCTAATGCAGAGAGAGCTAATGAGTGGGTTATGGAGGTCTAGGCAGGCATAGGCTTCTCGGCAATATCGCAGATACTCTGCATATGTCCTAGAGTTAGGTTAACGTGTGTGTAGCATGATTGCATGGCTTGTGTTGACTAAGGTTGCTCTTGCGATCACTCTTAAGGGTTGCAATGAAATCATCTCCACATTTTATCTATTTTCTCATTCATTTATTTCATGTCAAGAGTTGTCGTGTCTCTACCTCCCATGCATATTCTCATTGCATTGTCTGTTAGTTAGGAGTAGGAGTAGAATTAGTTTAACAACCCCTCCAACATTCTTTTATTTAACCGTCGCATGCATATTACCGCATTCAGCCAGCTACAAGTCCCTATGTTCGACCTCGGATCACCTGAGAAACTTGCGTTCGCTTTATACTTTGCATGAACATAAGAAAACTTGTGACAGGACGCATGGTCATCAGATACATTTATTAATGTATAATTATTACACGCATGACCATCGATGCATAACTATCAACGCATACCTTAAGAATATGCATCGCAAATTGCATCCAAGGGATTTTAGTTGTCGAGTAATTTGACATCTAATTTTTCGTCACCAGGCATATTGCATCTTATTACTATAGGATGGCAGTTTTGCGCGTTTCTTTATTTGATCTCCTGTATAGGATAAGGTTACTTAGTCTCTTGTCCTAATCTACTTCTTCCCTACATGGGCACATTAGGGCGGGACTTTGGGCCGAAAACGAGGGTTTACACTTATGCGGAATCGTTAAGGGTTAATAGTTTTGGACCGAACAAATGGTGGCTGTTAGGTTCAATTCCAAGAGTTGGTTTTGCCTTATGGTTGAGAAAGTCTCATCCCAGTGAAGGGGCATCTGATCACCCCACCGGTACATTTGTCCTGCCTCATTGGAGCATCATTGCAAAATAGAAGTCTTAATCACTTAGGATACTTGGAAATTGTTTTGCTAAAACTAATTTGATAAAGGGAACTACCTCAATCACATTTGAAAACTCCCTTCTAATCAAGGTGAACCCCCACAATAGTAATAAGAATAACCCCAATTAACTATTTAGTAAGCAATCCTAAGAAAGCTAAACAGATTTGGCTTGGACGATTGATCGATGATCAAGAAGAAAGGAGAACTTGTTCCTAACTTCAAGATTTCGAACTCTCCACAATCTAATCGATCAAACTAGATTGAAAGTTCTAATACATGCATTCTAAACACACGAATACATAGAAAAAGCATAAAGCTTGAGAGAATAAACTCTAATGAAATTTCATTCAAATTCAAAGTCTTTTAGCTCTAGCTCTTGTCATTGGTCCTTGAGGCATAATGATTGCATCATGATTGGATTGACTTGGAAAGTTCTTACAATGATTTTCACCACGAGCTTCAATTGAGCTGGTTTGAGATTGTTGAGCTTCACTTTCATCTCTTAGAACCTCAATATTTTCTACTTGGCCAGCTCTTTATGATTGCCACTTATTTGCTTATCATTCTCCATTTCTTCGAGAAGATTCATCCTCGAATCTTAAGGATATCTTTATAATGCATCTTCTTGTACTTGAATAAATTCAATAGGAAATATCTTAGATTACATCACTTTTTATTTTTTTTAACAAATTTTCAAAACAAAAATATTTGACACGGAAGGAAACTAAATTGGAAGACCTTGAAGCAAGAAAACTCGTAGATGAAACTCAGATCTAGAACATTAAAGAAGACAAAAAATGTAAAATGCAAACAAGAGCTGAAACTTTTTTTTTCTTTCTTTGGTTTTTATAAAATGGACAAAATGTGATGAAAATACTTGACACCAAATTAAGCCAAATTCAAAGTTCTCGAAGAATGAGAAGTTGTAGATCAGGATATGAAAGGACAAAAGAAAATAACACCAAACAAAAAACAAAATTGACACTTTTTTTTTTCAAAAGCTGACAAGATGAATAAGGAAAAAAAAAAACAAATTGACATTGTAACAAAGGAAACATATATCTGATCTAGAGCCCAAGCTCTGATGCCAAAATGTTAAAGAAATCTTCGAGAATCGGATCTAAGAACCATGTTGAAAAACAAGACCCAAAGAACTCAACCCCAACAGACCCTATAACCAATTTGATCTCAACCCCTAAGATAGGTTAGATGATAGATTACTTAGATGATCTAATAAACCAAGGATCGGACAAAGCTTCAACTCCCATCAACCCTTTATCTTTAAAGCACTAGATAAGCAAGATAAATCAATCCTCACTTGAATGCTCCAAATATTCACGCATTCTATCTCAAGAACACATAAGAAACAAAGCTTAAAAAGGTTTAAAGGTTTAAAACCCAAAATTACATTTCTCAAATCTTCTTCTCTATCTATATTCCAAATGTAAAAAAATACAGGACTATATATACTAAATGAAAAGACATTATGAAAGGATGAAACCTTTCATCTATCAACTAAATACATGAACCTTAATAAATGTAAATAGTGAAATAAATTAATACATCAAGCATTAAACATGGGGATGAATCTGAATTTCCAGATTCATTAGGAATTTTGGGTGTCCAAGTGACTCTTGGAGCTTCTAGGATTGCAACTCTTCGTGATGGGTTGGAAATTTAGCTTGGAAGCAAGCATTTAATCCTTCTTCAAGTCTTTTAGCTCTAGATCTTGTCATTGGCCCTTGAGGCATAATGATTGCCTCATGATTGGATTGACTTGGAAAGTTCTTACAATGATTTTTACCATGAGCTTCAATTGAGATGGTTTGAGATTGTTGAGCTTCACTTTCATCTTGTAGAACCTCAATATTTCCTACTTGGCCAGCTCCTTATGATTGCCACTTATTTACTTATCATAATTGTTGTTAAAATGTGGTTTAAGCAAAGACTTATAAAAGTTTGTTCGTTTTTCAACAACGGTTTTTAAAATGGCTATAGCCACTGTTGGTTTACAAAGCGCCGAAAAGCTAACTGGCGATAATTACGCTAGTTGAAAACATATGATCATGAAAATACTCATCATCGAGGATACGAGCGATGGACACGGGCGAATGAGAAGGCCTGAGCCTATATCTTGGCCAGTCTTAGTGACATGTTGGCCAAGAAGCATGAGCCCATGGTCTCAGTGCATGAGATCATGGAGTCCCTGCAGGGGATGTCCGGACAACCGTCTGGACAGTTCAAGCACGAGGCTCTGAAACATATCTTCAACTCCAAAATGGAGGAAGACACCTCTATTCGTGAACACGTGGTTAATATGATGGTCCACTTCAATGTGGCAGAGATGAATCGGTTTAGAATCGATGAGGGTAGTCAGGTTAGCATAATCCTGCATTCATTGCTGGAAAGCTTCATCCACTTTGTTAACAATGCGATTCTTAACAAAGTGGAATATACCCTTACAACTCTCCTTAACGAGTTGCAGACATACCAATCTTTACTGAAAAGTAAGGAGAGGAAAGAAGGTGAGTCAAATGTTGCCTCGTCTTCAAAGACGTTCCATCAAGGTTCGACCTCCGGGATGAAGTCTGCACCTTCTACTTCTAACTCTGGAAAGGGGAAGAAGAAGAAGAGTGGTAAGGGAAAGGGGAAGGCGCCTGCTAACCAACCATCTGTCACCTAGAGGAATAGGCGTCTGATGCCGGTTGACAAAAGCTAACCAACCACCTCTTGCATAACAAAAGCTACCCAATTGTTTAGCTTTAGCTATATGATCTGGAACCTTTGTTTCGTCTTCTCCATCGAAACATCGATCTACAACCCTTATTTGAAGCCTTAGGAACACCACGAGTGACTCAAAACATAACAAATATAGACTCGATTGCAATATAATGCCCAAAAACGCAGAGACTCTTATAAACCAACTTTGTAAATTTAAAGAAAGCCTTAAACTGAGAGTTTATCCCATAAACATCCATCAACAATTCATCCACAACCATTCATCATATAAATAGAATGCAGATAATAAAACTCACCAGGATTGTAAATGATTCAATACAAGAATGGAATTTGGAATTAGAAACCAACAACCTAGCTCTGATACTAATTGAAAGAACTCGGGTGAGGAAAACCTTGAGCGGAAGTGGATCGACCAAATTCTATTAATTATTGAATACTAAGTTTACAATAAACATACAAATAGATATGCATTTAAATTAAACTACAACATGCTTTTCAAGATAAAGGGTTTCAAGAATTTCACCTTTGAAGACCTTTTTCTTCACGAATCCTCACTCGAACGGAAACAAACCCTTTTGAAGACCTTTTTCAAAATAACCTCTAACAGAAACCCGGACACAACAACAATGGAGTTCTTGGTATTCTCAGGGTGAGAACCCATGAGTGGTGGGCTCTGACTATTTTGGTTAGGAGGTAAAAGTCTTAAGGTGGAGGAAGAAGATTGAGAGTTTTTATCAAGAACACTCAAACATACAGAATTATTCTGTAGAAACTCTCTCAATCGTTCAATCAAGTTCAACGTAGAAAAAGAAGAAAAACTGTTTTTCTTTTATTCTCCTCTTGCCAAATTGAATAACCACTCCACTAAAGTGGGTGGAGAAAAAAGATGGGGAAAGGAGTTCTAATTCCCTTCATTATTATTCAAATAATAATAATAATAAAATAATATAAATAAATATGATAATTAACTTATCATATTATACTTATACTAAATTATATGTTATATCAAATATAACATATAACCTATAGTTTTAATATTGTATCACATACAATATAAGCTATAGTTTCTTTTCTCTTTTAAATGGCATTTAATATCTCATTTATATTAAATTTAACAACTATGAGTCATATTCATAGAAAATATATTTGAATCTCATTAAAATATTTATTTCCTCCATTAAACTACAATTATATCATATATAATTGAAACAATTTAATTATATCATATATAATTAAATCCCTCCATTAATTTGAACATCTAAAAACTGATTCTCAACTAAATCCTTTTGAGCTACCAAGGGAACCTCATGGACCTATAGCTTGAAGCTCCAGTGGTACATGAATAATTAATTAAACTCTTTAATTACATTATTCACCATCTGTTAACTATTGGGCACTCCACTAAAGACTGACAACTGTACTCTTTGCACTATAGATATATTTCTATGTCCATTGGATATAACCAATCAATAATACGATGACCCTTCACAAATTGTTTGTAAGTACAACTGGGCCAAATTATTGTTTTGCCCCTCTAGTTACATCCAACTTCTTAAGTGCCACTAATCCCTCTAATGAATAATAGATCATGGTCCCACTATGACTAAAACCCTCTTGGGTCAGGAGAGGGTGTAGCGACACATTGTTCAAGACCTGAAATCAGCCCTTAAGGGAACAATTTATCTACTTGCCCCTGCTTCGGGAAAAGAGTGAATTCCATCTTGTGTAACTGTGTTCTCAGCTCTCCAATCAGACGAATCCTCAAAATGGTAGGCTTGTTGAGTCGACGATCTGGCCACTCTCACCCATATAAATCAAAGGACAACCCTCATAGACAGGAGTTCACAACTCACTCAAGATTCAGGTCATGTTACCTATGGTCATTCTAGAAAAATGTAAGTATCTATTATGAACAATGTTATATAATGAGACTAAGCATTTCGTGGTCCGATCTTATACAAACTCCTTTGTATAGAATATCCTTACTCACATCTCTATACATAAATGATCAGGATCAGATCATTTGTAGCACTTTACAACAATTGTAACACCTACAAAGTGGGCCATACTTGTAGTGTCACCAGGATAAGGTACCTAACCTTGTCCATCTACTACAGACCATTTAGGTTATGACTTAAACATGATCCACCTGTATGTCTCCACATACATGTTTAAGTTACAAAGATAAGCTCATATGTTATTTTATTGGTTTGTGGTTAATGCAACTAAAACAACATATTTTATAGACAATGAATAAAATATCATATATTTTATTAAATACAAAATGAGTTTGTTCATACAATGTTTACAAACTATAGAACCCTACGAGATTTAGGGCATCAACCCCAACAATCTCCCATTTGACCGAAAGCTAGTGGGGTGTACAATATAATAAAAATACGAGTACAAAAATAATAAACTAGGGCATAACACGGCCAGTACAATATCTCTCACTTGCCCTAGTCCAGTCATGGTCTGTCCCATAGACCTATACTCTATAGGTGACCCTCAAACACTGTAGCCGTGAAGGCCTTCGTAAACAGATCAGTAACGTTGTGCTCCAAAGTTATCTTCCTGACAATCACGTCCCCTTGATGCACAATCTCTTGGATGAGATGATACTTCCGCTCTATGTGCTTGTCGTGCTTATGACTCCTAGGCTCTCGGGAATTAGCCATAGCACCATTATTATCACAATAAAGTGTCATGGGTTTTGACATGTCTGGAACAACTTCTAGATCAATCATGAATTTCCTGAGCCAAATGACTTTCTTAGCAGCTTCACAAGTTGCTACATACTCAGCTTCCATGGTGGAGTCAGTGATGCACCCCTGATTGGTGTTTCTCCATACTACTACCTTTCCGTTAAGAGTGAACATTGGTCCTGATGTGGATTTTCTAGAATCCCTAACAGTCTGAAAATCAGAGTCTGTGTATCCTATAAGGATAAAATCCTTAGAACCATATAGAAGCATATAGTCCCTCGTTCTCCGTGGATACGTGAGGATATTCTAACGACTGTCCAGTGATCTAATCCTGGATTAGATTGATATCTATTGACTATCCTACTGTGTTTCCAGCTCCCCAATCAGACAAATCCCTAAAATAGTAGGCATATTGAGTCGGCGATACATGTCACAATCACCCATGCATATTAAAGGACCACCTTAATAGACATGAGTTCACAACTCATTCAAGATTCAGGTCAAATCACCTATGGTATTCTTGATAAAATGTAAGTCTCTTTTATCAATGATGTTATATAGAAGGACTATTCATTTCGTGGTCCTGTCTTAAACAAACTCTTTTTAGAGAACACCTTCGCTCACATTTCTTTACATGAATGATCGAGATTAAATTATTTTGTAGCAATTTACAGTAATTGTAACAACCACAAAGCAGGCAATATTTGTAATTTCACCAGGATAAAGTATCCAGCCTCATCCATCTACTACAGATCATTTAGGTTATCACTTAAACATGATCCACCTTTATGTCTCTACATACATGTCTAAGTTACAAAAGATAACCTTGGATCTTAGTTTATTGGTTTTGTGGGTTAATGCTATTAAATGCCAAATAAAATATCTTTTATTTTATTAGATAAATAAATTGCTTGTATAGTATAATTACATACTACAAGACCCACGAGATTTAGGGCATCAACCTCAATAAATATTATATTTGAAAATGAGGATCCTGAAACAAAATCTGTTGAAGAATGTCAACATAGAAAAGATTGGCTTCAGTGGAAAGAAACAATCGAGACAAAATTAAACTCACTTTCAAAATGTTAGGTTTTTGGATCAGTAGTCCGAGCACTAGAAGGTGTCAAACATGTGGGATATAAATGGGTATTTGTGAGGAAAAGAAATAAAAATAATGAGGTTACAAGATATAAGCAAGACTAGTTGCACAAGGTTTTCATAAAGACCTGGTATTGATTATGATGAGACGTATTCTCTGATGATGGATGCAATTACACCAAGATATTTAATTGGCCTGACTGTATATGAAAGTCTGGACATGCATCTTATGGATGTAGTCACGACATACTTATATGGATCTCTTGATAATGATATTTATATGATAATCCCAAAAGGATTAGATACTTGAAACATAGAAATAAACTTCTCGAAAATTGTATTCAATAAAGTTACAAAGATCATTATATGAATTGAAACAATCAGATGAATATGATACAATTGCCTAAGTAGATATTTGTTGAAAGAAGGATATCAAAATAATCCAATATGCTCGTGTGTTTTTATAAAGAAATCATAGTTAGAATTTGTTATTATAACTATATATGTTGATGATTTAAATATAATTGGAACTTCTGAAGAGCTTTCAAAGACAATAAAATATCTTAAGAAAGAATTTGAGATGAAAGATCTTAAAAAAAAAAAAAAAATCCTTGGTTTGCAAATCGAGCATTTAGCAGATGGGATATTTATTCATCAGTCAACTTATACAGAAAAATTTTTGAAAAGATTTTATATGGACAAAGCACATCCATTGAAAATTCCAATGGAAATTCGTTCACTAGCGTGAAAATAGATATATTTTGACCTCGAGATAATAATGAAAAACTTCTTGATCCTAAAGTATCATATCTTAGTACAATTGGTGCACTTATGTAGCTTGCTAATAATACAAGACTATATATTGCATTTTCAGTAAATTTATTAGCTTCTCCAACAAAAAAACATTAGAACAAAATTAAGCATATACTCTGATATCTCTAAGAAACAATTGGTATGGCTTTGTTTTATTCAAATAAATCAAATTATGATCTAGTTGGTTATGCAGATTTTAGATTTATCTAATTCACATAAAGCTAGATCTCAAACAAGTTATCTATTCACAAGTGAAAGAACTGCTATATTATGACGATTAGTGAAACATACCATAATAGCTACTTCCTCAAATTATGTTGAAATTCTTGCAATTCACGAGGAAAGTCGAGAATGTGTATGGCTATGATCAATAATTAAACACATTCGTGGAACATGTGGTTGGTCTTCTAGTAAAAATCTTCCAAGATATTATATGAAGACAACACAACATGTATAGCCCAAATCAAGGAAGGATATATTAAAAGAGATAAAATAAATCATATTTCACCAAAGTTTTTCTATACTCATGATCTTGAAGAAAATGGTGACATCACTGTATAACAAATTTATTCGAAGGATAACCTAACAGATTTATTTACGAAGTCATTACCTACCTCAACCTTTGAGAAATTTGTGCACAACATTAGAATACAGTGACTTAGAGATCTCAAGTGATATTTCCATGAGGGGGAGTAGATACACTGTATTCTTTTTAAGAGTATTAGATTATATGAAATACATACTCTTTTTCCATCACTAGGATTTTTTTCAATGGGTTTTTCATAGTAAGATTTTAACGAGGCATATTTCATATATATAATGGGCATCTAAGGGGGAGTATTATATAAATACTACAACAAAATAGATGCCCATCCTTCATGTCTCCATGCATCTTTGTACATGTTGGTCATTTGTCTTACAACTACACATTATTAGTGTCTAAATAAGTTCACCTCCTACTTGTCAAATTGCCTATAAATAGAGGCATTTGCTGGGTTCATATGGGTATGTGAATATTGGTGCGAAATCCCAACTTTTTGGAGAGAAATTAGAGAAAATTTCATTATTTTCTTATTTTCTTTTTTGTATTTAAGTTATTGTATTTATATTGTTCTAATATTATAATTTCTTGGTATTTGTGCTCTGTCGTACTCCTCAAGTTCACAACAGTCGCGTCATTTTCTTCATTAACATCTTTGTCTATCTTGTTGTAGTTTGTTTTATTTGACGTTGTCATTTCCTTGTGGCACATCTCAATTTCATCCATGTTGCTAGACAATTGGTGCCTGTACTCTCTCTTTGCATCTAAATTCTCTATCAACTTCTTCCCTCTGTTTATTTATTTATTTTTTTTTTTCACTTCATTCTACAACATCATGTTGTATTATCCATCTGGTTTTTTTTTTTAGGAGTATCAATCTTGGAATATTAATAGTTAATTGTTATATTCTATTTAATATAATATTTTGAATGTTTAAATGTAATTAATCATTTGTTACAGATATTTTAGTTATATTTTTCACTTTTTTTTTCAAATAATACATATGTTTGATGAGATTTTCAGAGAAATTTAATTCGTTGAATAAACTTATATTTATATTTTAGGTATAATATAATGAGGATAGTCTCTAATAAATAATCATCTGATGTTTCTCTCTGAAAGTAAACTTGTATTGAGGGATTTGCAACTTTTTCTCAACATTGACTAGTCTCATAGGCTTCGGTAGTTTGTTCTCAAAATTTTAGAGAGTATTTTGATTTCTTGAATTCTCTTTAGACTTTCCTTTAAAGTCTCTGGCGTGTCTAACGTAGCTTTAAAGAGTCTATTATTCTTTTAGAAGTCTTCTGAACATCTTCAGATCTTCAAGAGAGCAAAAGTCAATATTTCAAGCTTGAGCATTTAAGAGCTTAGGCCTTCAATTCTTCCAACCCCCCTCAAATGAAAGAGTAAGACATCTATTTATAGAGTTTTTTATGGGTCTTACATGGGTTTGAATCTAGTTGCTTTTAGTAGGATGTATGCCCTGAAGCCTTGTAGTTAATATGTTATTTGAAATCATGGTTGATTATTTATATATGCAATTATCCATAAAGAAAGATCCAAGGTAATTTTATGAAATTTGAACATTATGTAGTAGACACACAAGTGGATCATGTTCAAGTAATAACCTAAATGATCTGTAGTAAATGGATAAGATTAAACACTTTATCCTAGTGACACTATGGACACGACTCACTTTGTAATTGTTACAAAAACTATAAAGCGTTACAAATGATTTGATGCTAATCGTTCATGTGAAGACATGAAAGTGGAGGTATTCTTTATAAAGAGTTTGTATAAGACCAGACCATGAAATGATTAATCTCTCTTTATAACACCATTGACTGAAAAGATTAATATTTTATAGGATGAACATAGGTGACGCTTAATCCTGAGTGAGTTATGAGCTCCTGTCTATGAGGGTAGTCTTTTGATCTGTATGGATGAGAGTGGTCAGATTCATCGACTTAATATGCCTACCATTTTTTGAGATTTGTTTGAGTAGGGAGTTGATTTTTTTAACACAGAAAGGTTGTGTAGTTTTCCTTTCAAAATTCTCCACCCTCTTCCCATATTCAATTGATTCCCATAAAACAAAATACCTCATCAATTCTTAGAGAATAGGATTGTAACCTTTTGGTGGTACTGATTTCAATCAAAAGGAAAAATTGGCCATTTCATCTAAATCGTCAAATGAGAGTTAGATTTCTTCCATTTTCTCTATAATTTTAATGCATGCTTAACCTAGATTAGGAATAATATAGTAGGTTGAATTTCTTTGTTGGTCTCTGTAATTTTCTAGAATTTTCCAATTTTGGTATTTCAGAATACCTGAATTATAACAAGTAATGGTCCTATTTTCTTCCATTGTGTTAAGGCTTTCAATCCTATAGTATCAGTATTTCATATGATTCTTTGCCTCTTTTAAAATATGTTTTCTTCATAGATCTTAATTCAATATATTAAAATAATCAAATAAAAATTTTACATATTAACATTTTACTTATTTTTAGACAAAAATTTAAATAAATGACTCGAACAACCTGAACCATCCCAACCCAACTATTTCATGGTTGGGTTAGGTTGGGTTCATTATTTAATAAGGGTTACTTGGGTTGAAAAAACTTACAATCCGAAGATATGGGTTGAGTCTAAAAATTGTTTTAACCAACCCAACCCAATCCACAAACACCCCTACTACTGACTTGAGAAGTCGAGAAAATATCCAAGAGGACTGATGAAAATGGCAGAATCTGTGGGAAGAAAGTGATGAATTTGAAGGTGGAGAGTTGTGTGTTGAAATGAAGGACTTCTCTTTTTTTATATAGGCCCCAAATCGATTGAAGAGGGCCAAAATCCCTGCTCTGAGGAGTAGAAGTTTGAGTTGTCTAATAGCTTGGAACGTGAAAATCACAACTACTCTCGACTGGGTTGAAATATGAAAAATTAGGGCTTACTGAAGTGGTCATAGTAGATTTGGTAGCCAAGAATCAACAATCCCGCCTCAATCTCCTAAAAAAATCCATAAAAAATAACTCCAAATAAGTAAATAACATATTTTAAGCTCAATCAAACCCTCATAAGTTCATTTTAACTAAATAAGACTAAAATTAGGAAACAGATGCAGAAGTCCATTTTTCTAAGTAAAAGTATGTAAATATAGACCCAAAAACATGCATTTCATATCATTTACCAGTAACCCTCCTGAAGGCATGGAATCTTAGTGTGGAAGCATATAGATTCCTTTTTTTATGAATTCATTTTAGAACCAAAAAAAAAAAAAAAAACCAGAGAAAACACAGAATGATAAACATAGTTCTTAACATGTTTTCTAAAACGTACAGAAAGGAAAAGGAAGAGTAAGCACTTAAACCTAAAGAAATCCTTCTTCACGTGCTCTTCTCCAAATGATCACAAACTCATCCTCCATGTCATAAGACCTTCTTCCATGAACACAGTAAGAACACAAAAACTCTTGGACACCACTACTGAAATCTTCCTTACTATTCTCAAGGTGAGAATTAAGAAGAAGTCGTGGGCTTTTCTTGTTATTTTGGTGAGGGAATTCGAAGAGAATTTTTTTTTTTTAGAGAGTTTCATATGTGAACCACTTTTGTGATTCACATATGTTCATCCACATTCTAAATCCCTCCATGTCCTATATATGTGAAAGAGATGAGGGGAGTTATAAATAACTCCCTTCATTATGTAAAATAACTTCACCTTTAATTTTATTATAATAATATAATTAAATTAAAACATTATATTATATCTCATATAATAAAACCTATAATTTATATTATATCATATATAATGTAATCTAACTTTTCTCATATAACCTACAGTTTTAATATGAATCATACTCACATTAATTTTAACCTATAGTTTTTATATGAATCTTATTCATATAATTAATTTTTGAATCATATTCAAATATTTATCTCTTTCATTAAACATAATATTATAATGTATCCATATACATTATATTGATTGCATCTCATATAATTAATTCCCTTTAATTAATTTGAACAATTCAAATTCAATCATAAATTAATTGATTCTCATTTAACCTTGAGTTATCAAGAAGACCTTATCAACTTATAAATTAGAAGCTTCAATGATACAAGATTATTTAATTAAACTCTTTAATTAAATTAATTAACATTCATTAACTACCAGTCACTACACTAAAGACCGATAGCTGCACTCTTCGCATTATAGATATATTTTTATGTTTATTAGAAATAATCAATCAACAGTAAGTTGACATTTCACGAATTGCTCGTAACTAAAGCTGGATCAAAATTACCATTTTACCCCTATAGATACATGTAACTCCTTAAGTATCATTGATCCCTCTAATAAAACATTAGTTATAGTCCAACTATAAACTAGATCCCTTTTTGGCCAATGAGAGGGTGAGACGCCTCATCGTTTAAGACCTAGAATAAGCTTTTAAGGAATCAATTCATCTACTTACCTTAACAATGGGAATGAGTGAATATCATCTTGTGTAGTTGTATTCCCACCTCCCCTCTCAGACGAATCCCCAAAATGGTAGGCATATTAAGTCCGCAATGCAGATCAATGGACCACCCTCATATGTAGAAGTTCATAACTCATTCAGGATTAAGGTCAAGTCACCAATGGTCATCCTAGTGAAATGTAAGTCTCTTCAAGTAACGGTGTTATAAAGAGAGATTATTCATTTTGTGGTCCGGTCTTATACAAATTATTTGTATAGGATACCCTCACTCACATATCTCCACATGAATGGTCAAGATTAGATCATTTGTAACACTTTACAACAATTGTAGCAATTACAAAGTGAGTTGTATTCGTAGTGTCAGCAGGATAAGGTACCCAACCTTATTCATCTACTAAAGACCATTCAAATTATTACTTAAACATGATTCACTTGTATGTCACCACATACATGTTTAAGCTACATCAAATAACCTAGGATCTTAGTTGATTAGATTTGGACTAATGCAAACTAAATGTCAAACAAAACAACACTTTATCTTATTAAATAGATAATTTGTGTATAAATAATTTATGAACTATGAAACCACGAGATTTAGCACATCAACTCTAACACCTCCCACTATGTCGAAGCATTCCAAACTGTTGAGATGGATGTGCTTGACTAGATGAACCAATATCAACAACTTTTGTTGATGTACTAGCCTCTTCAACAACTCTTGTTGAAGTTTGAGTAGTTTCATTGGAAAGCTCATTTAACACAACTTTACTATGCAGTTTATACTTCCTGATGCGATCCTCTTCAAAAAATGTAGCATTTATAGATACATATACTTTATTATCTTTAGGATCAAAGAAGTAACCACCTCTCGTTTCCTTTGGGTAGCCTACAAATAGGCAAATTTTTTAATGTGGTCCCAATTTCTTTGGATTTGTTTCAAGTATATATGCTGGATATCTCCAAATTTTGAAGTGTCGTAAACTACCATTACGACTTCTCTATAACTCCAAAGGAGTTTCAGAAACACTTTTGGATGAAACGTTGTCGAAAATATATACTACAATCATGACTACATAACCTCTAAACGAGTCAGGTAAATGAGTATAACTCATCATAGATTGAATCATGTCAAACAGGATTCTATTTCTTCTTTCTGATATACCATTTTTCTAAGGTGTACCAAGTGTTTAGAGTTGGGATGTGATTCCATGTTCTATCAAATAGTTCTAGAATCTCAAATCCATATACTCTTCACTTTGATATGATCAAAGTGTTTTAATATTTTTACCTAATGAGTTCTCAACCTTAGCCTTATACCCTATGAACTTTTCAAGAGCTTCAGACTTGTCTTGAATTAGGTAAAGATACCGATATCTTAAATAATTAAATATAAAAGAGATTAAATATTAAAATATTCATATCCACTTCTTGCCTTAAAATTCATTAGACCACATAGGTCTGAATGTACAAGTTCTAAGGGCTCTATAACCTTTTCCAGAAAAAGGTCTTTTTGTCATCTTGCCTTCAAAACATGACTCACATATAGGTAAAGAGTTTTCTTCTAACTCACTTAGAAGTTCACTCTTACCCAACTTCTCAATCCTATTGAGATTTATGTGACCTAATCTTAGATGCCAAAAATGGGCATTTTCTTTAGAAGAAGTCTTTTGTCTCTTATGTTGAGTTGTTGCAGTCCTAAATATTTTAGTATTTAGAAGTGCTTTAGAAGCTAATGACCTTAGCAAATACAAATTAATTTCTAAATTTGTAGAACAAACATCAATACCATATTTAGAAATAAGTGCTTTTTTTTTATAGTAAAATTGGTGGAATAATTTTGTTTAAGCAAACATTTTACAGAAATTAAGTTTCTTTTCAAACTAGAAACTACATAAACATTGTCCAATAACAAATATGATTTTTGAAACAATAATTTGACGTCTCCCATTGCAACTGCTGAGATGACCTACCCAGTTCCAACCCGTATGGTCATCTTGCTAGTTCTAAGCTATCGCCAGGACCTAACTTCTTGAAAAGAAGAACAAACGTGATTAGTAGCCCCTGAATCAACTATCTAAGTCGAATAATCATTTTCCATTAAACAAGCTTCCCTAAATAGCCTTCCTTTTCTCCACCAAATACTTAAGGAAGTTTCGTTTCCAGTGCCTCTCCTAATTGCAATAGAAACCTTAGCCTTTTTCTTACCCTTGTGGGTTGTAGCTTGGTTAGCTTTATTGCCCTTATCACCATTCTTCTTCTTCCATTTCTTAGTGCTAGAGGAAGAAGGCACATACTTGGTCCCAAAAGTCAAACCTCTGTGAAAGTTTTTTAGAAGTGGTAATATTTGCCTTTCTTTTCTGTCTTTTGACATTCATCAAGGACTCGTAAGTCTATAGCTCACTAAGGAAGGTGGTAAGGTTGTAGCCTAGCTTGTTCATAACAACATTACTACGAAATTGTAGGAAACTATTTAGAAGAGATTCTAGAATAAAGCTAACTTTACTAGACTCATCAATGACTGCCCTGTTCATTTCCACCACATTGAAGTGGACCATTATATTGAGAACATGTTCTCGCACTGAGGTCCTCTCATTCATACGAGCATTGAAAATTAACTTTAGAGCATCGTGATTGATCTGTGTGAATAGTTGTCCAAATATCTCTCGCAATGAGTCCATGATCTCGCACACTGTGACCATGTTTCTTTTCCAATAATTTAGTTAAGTTGGCAAGAATATATGCTCTGGCCTTCTTGTTTGCCTTCATCCACCTCTCATATGTATCCCGATTATTTCGAGTATCATTAGGAGCGGGAACCTGAGGATAGTCCTCCAAGAAGAAAAACTTAAGGTCGTCAATGCTTAGTATAGTGTTTATCATGTTTTTCCAGGTCGTATAATTATCACCAGATAAGTTGTCGGCATTTAAAAGGTTAATAATAGCGCTAGTCATATTGAAGTTTGCTAAAACCAAACAAATTATCTATATTAGAAAGATGCATAACTCTTTTAAAACTAATCAAGTTTAGAAAAATTTTAATGTACCCTATGAGACATCTAACATGCAATGATGCTTCAGCGATTTAGGATAAAAGTTACCGAAGGGTGCTTGGTCACCTCTTCATTGAATTGAGACAATTTTAGCTAATTATTACACCAGAATAACTCTTATTACTATAACAATTAGTTACCATTGATTTGGTCAAGAAATTATTAACTCGTCTAAAAATTTATTGTAAGTGTGACCCTTCATTTTAGATCCTAGAATTTTGCCCCAATGAGCCAACCATAGGAAAAACTAATTGGGGAAAAAATTAAGTATGATGCATGAAACATATTTATCTTGAGGTGGGATTTTAAACTATATGGCATACATTATGCAACATATAATAATTTAATCATACATCTCATGCAATAATTAAATAATCAGTGAAAATAGACCGATTTGGCACCCCTAAAAAATTGACCAAATTAATATAATTAAACAATAAAAAATTACAATAATTTTCAAGAAAAAACAAAAAAAACAGCTACAAAAATCGCCATTGAGACTTGAATCCATGATTTAGTGATCCTCTAACCGCACGCACATATAGACCTCAGAGTGTAGCGATGCTCTAGAGGAGTGTAGCTTTGTTGTAGGCCTTTGCCACAGCGTAATGCTACGCTACGACACAACGTTGCTAAGCTAAGCATTAGCGTTGCAACACTATCACCTAGTATAGTGATGTTGAGCTTTCTGTGTCGTCGACGCTGTGCTCTATGCTCCAACACAAAAAGCTTTCCCTTGATTCGTTCTTCATTTGTTTGCTTTTAAATTGAATGCCATCTTCAATAGCGGTTGCCAAAACAATGACTTGGACTTACAAACTTGACTGCTGAACTAAAATGGCCAAAAAACATCAGGCCCTTACATGAACAATCCAAGAATAAAGCAATCTAAACAGTCCAAACTCAAAATGATCTATTTTGCAAAAACACAACATTCATAATGCAGAATTCACCCAAATTTTCTCTAAGTTTTCATTTCAAAGTTGAAAAACAAAGACGATTTGACTCTGATACCAATTGAAGGAATTGAATTCCTTAGTGGAAGCGTGTGAACGCAATGTCGGGGTTAATCCATTTTAAAAATTCAATAATAGAGAAAAACCAATGGGAACAATATATACAATTTAATTATACATCATGTCTTTTGAGGAGAAAAAAGAAATAAAAGAACTAACCCTTGTAGACTTTTCTTCACGTAATTCTTCTATGCAAAGCCACAAACGATCTCGAACTTCTCTGCACAAACTTTTTGAAGGAACTCATTTTTCAGAGATCCTTGAGCGGAAGCGAATCGTCCAAATTCCATTTCGATTAAAAAAACTAAATTTACAGTAAACATACAAGATATTCATTCTTAAATAAATTACAACATGTTTTTCATAAAGAAATAGAGTTCAAGAGATACTAGCTTTGAAGAACCCTTCTTCTTGTAAATCCCTCGATCTGTCATGAACCTCGAACTCAGAAAATCTTGAAGACTTTCTTCAAGAACTTCACGAACCAAAATAGAAGACACAACCACTTAGAGCCTTCGGTATACTCAGGTGAGAGTTGAGGAGTCATGGGCTCTGACTATTTTGGTTAGGAGTGTGAGATTGAGTTTGAAGGAGGAAGAAGACTGAGGAAGATACAGAACAATTCTGTGAGCTCTATCGTATAGCAAAGCTCTCAGTCGTGTCATTCTCAACGTAAGTCTGTGAGGAAGCAAAGAAAAAAAAATATTTTATTCCATTTGCCATAAAACCACTTAACCACCCACTAAGGTGGTTGGAGAGAAAAGAGAAATAATTATAAAAAAAATAATAAAATTAATATAAATAAATATGATAACCAACTTATCATATCTTATTTATATTAAACTATATGTTATATCAAATATAACACATAATCTATAGTTTAATATTGTATCATATACAATATAAACGATAGTACCTTTTCTCTATTTTATGACATTTAATATAAATCATATTTATATTAAATTTAATAACTATTTGAATCTCATTCAAATATTTATTTCCTCCAATTAAACTATAATGTATAAAATACATTATAACAATTATATCATATATAATTGAATCAATTTAATTATATCAATTCAAATATTTATTTCCTCCAATTAAACTATAATATATAAAATACATTATAACAATTATATCATATATAATTAAATTCCCTCTTATTAATTTGAACAATTCAAATTAAACCAAAAACTGATTCTCAACTAAATTGTAACGCCCCAGGCCCAGGATTCGGAATTCGGATTTAGCCTCTGATGGCCCGGGCATTCCCTTACGACTTGGCTACATCATCCTCACTTGCCTCAAATGCTTCTAGAAGTGAAAGTTGTCCCGACAAACCAACATGGGTCCTTTCAACATGCTTTGTCCTCACTCACATGCATCCTAGGAAAATTCCCAGGAGGTCACCGAACATAGGATTGCTCCAAGCTAAGCTTGCTTAACTTTGGAGTTCTTATGATTGAGCCATCGAAAAGAAAGGTGCACCTTATTGGTATAGGTAGTAACTTTCAATTCTTTTAAGCCTTTCTTAACCATACTTTCATGTCCTTAGGATCCCTCTCATTCAGATGTGATATCGGTTCATTCATATACCCCTCCTGAACTCGGGTTGTTACATAAATCCTTTTGAGCTACCAAGGGGACTTTATGGACCTATAGTTTGAAGCTCCAACTGTATGTGTACAATTAATTAAACTCTTTAATTACATTATCCACCATCCGTTAACTGTCGGGCACTCCACTAAAGATCGACAGCTGCACTCTTTGCACTACAGATATATTTCTGTGTCCATCAAATATAACCAATCAAAGGTACGATGACCCTTCACAAATTGCTCATAAGTATAGATGGGCCAAATTAACATTTTGCCCCTATAGTTATATCTAACTTCTTAAGTACCACTGATCCTTTTAATGAACAATAGATCAGTGTCCCACTATGACTAAATCTCTCTCTGGCCAAGCGAGAATGGGGCGTCACATTGTTCAAAACTTGGAATCATTTCTTAAGGGAGTAATTTATCTACTTGCCCCTGCTTTAGGGAAGGAGTGAATTCCATCTTGTAGCTGTGTTCCCAGCTCCCCAATCAGATGAATCCCCAAAATGGTAGGCTCGTTGAGTCGACGATCTGGCCACTCTCACCCATATAAATCAAAGGATTGGCCTCATAGGCAGGAGTTCACAACTCACTCAGAATTCAAATCATATTACCTGGGTCATCCTGGTGAAATGAAAGTCCCTATTATGAACGGTGTTATATAATAAGACTAAACATTTCGTGGTCCGATCTTATACAAACTCCTTTGTATAGAATATCCCTACTCGCATGTCTAATACATGAATCATCTGGATCAGATCATTTGTAGCACTTTACAACAATTATAACACCTACAAAGCGGGCCATACCCATAGTGTCACAAAGATAAGGTACCCAGTCTTATCCATATACTACAGACCATTTAGGTTATTACTTAAATATGATCCACCTGTATGTCTCTACATATATGTTCAAGTTACTATGATAACCTTGGATGTTAGTTTATTGGTTTGTGTTTAATGCAACTGAAATATCACATAATTTTATAGACAAAGTGAATAAAAGTATCACATATTATTAATCACATAAAAGTTTGTTCATTCAAGGTTTACAAACTCTAGAACTCTTCGAGATTTAGGGCATCAACCCCAACATTTTTCCCTCTCGAACTCGATGTACAACAAGAACATAGGACACTACCAATAGGAAACCTTGCTATTCTCAGGCAAAGAATTAGATTATGGGATCTATATTGTGTTTTGGAAGAGGAAAGGAATAGTGGAAATTTTTTTAGAGAGAGTTCTTGAGAGAATTATGTATTTCTCACTTCTATAACTCTTACAGAAAAAAAAATCAGGGAGAGTATATCGTGAGAGGGATAACTCCCCCTCAGTCTAGTTACAAGGGAATTATTTTTAATAAGTATAATATTATTTAATTTAAATTTAATTAAAATAAAATTCTAAATTCAATTCATTAATTAATTATAAAATTAAATAATCTCATTAATTAATTATATCCAATTAAATTTCACATAGTTAATTAAACATGCATTTAAATCATATTCAAATGCATAACTCTCTTTTAACCTATAGTTTTAATATGAATCTTATTCAAATATATTACTGTAATTAATTATATAGTATTAATTATAATTCATATTTATAATTAACTATATATTATAATGCATCAACATACATTATACTTTATTTTAATCACATTAATACAAATTAAACCTTTATTCCCTCAAATAATTTGAACAATTCAAATTATTCCAAAATCCTTGATGAGAAGCTCCAATGGTACGAGATAAATGAATTAATCTCTTTAATTAAATTAATCAACATTCATTAACTACAGGTCACTTTCTTAAGATATATTTCTATCTCCATGAATATAACCACAACAATAAGTCGATTATTAAGAAAGCAATTCATGTACTTACCCTAAAGACGGAAATGAGTGAATTCCATTTTGTGTAGCTATGTTCCCAACTCCCTACTAAGAAAAATCCTCAAAATGGTAGATTTATTGAGTCGACGAATTTGACCTCTCACAAGGATTTCTCTCATAGATAGGAGTTAATAACTCATTCAGGTTAAGGTCGAGTTACATATGGTTATCCTATGAAATGTTAATCTCTTCCATTAATGGCATTATAAAGAGAGAGTAATCATTTTGTGGTCTGGTCTTATACAAACTCTTTATATGGATACCTCCACTCACATATCTCCATATGAACGACTAGGATCAAATCGTTTGTAACACTTTACAACTCTTGTAACAATTTTACAGTGGGTTGTATCCATAGTGTCACCAAGATAAGGCACCCGACCTTATCTATATACTATAGACCATTTAGGTTATTACTTAAACATGATCCACCTGTATGTCAACCACATGCATGTTTAAGTTACATAAAATAATCTTGGATCTTAGTTTGTTGAATTAAGTTAATGCAAATTAAATTTTGAATAAAATAACTCTTATTTTATTGAATAAATAATTTGTATTTAACATTTACAAACTATAAGACCACGAAGTTATTGGCACCAATCCCAACAGTTCAAGACCCGAAATTAACACTTAAGAGAACTACTCATCTACTTACCCTATGCGAGAAGGAGTGAATTCCATCTTGTGAAGTTATATTTCCAACTCCCCATTCAGTCAAGTCCCCAAAATGGTAGGCTTATTGAGTCTCAACTCGGGCCACTCTCACCCATGAAAAACAAAGGACTGACCTCACAGACAAGAGTTCATAAACCACTCAAGAATAAGATCGAGTTACATGATCATTATATAAAATATTAATCTCATCAATTCACGGATTTACAAAGAGAGATTAAATATTTCGCAGTCTGGTCTTATACAAAGTCTTTGTATAGAATACACCCACTCATATGTCTCTACATGAATGGTTTGGATCAAAGCTTATCCATATACTATAGACCTTTTAGGTTATTTTTTGAACATGATCCATTTGTATATCAACTACATATTGTACAAGATTACATGTATAATGTTCGGTTTTTTTTTTTTTTTTTGTTAATGGATAAATTAATATTGCATAATTAATAATGAAATTATTCAAGTAATTAATTACAAGGCTTTAGGACACAAACCCCAACAATAGTAAGAATTAATGAATAAAAAAAAAAGAAAAATTCTTTTTTCCTAAAAGGATACTTGTCTTTGGCATTTAAATGACATTTATGGATAATTATTTAAGCATTATAGTTAAATTACTATTACCTGTCAAAATTGTTGCTTTCATGCAAGAGTGTCACTGAACCTTATTAAATAAGGTTATCTAGCCAAAGAATCCACTGGGCTTACGTATTTTGACCCAAGTGATCTAGTGGCTGGAAGAGTAAGTTTTACATCATAAATATGTTATTAATATGATTGATGGGCATTTATGACGTCGTATCCATAGTGTCATCAGGATAAGGACCCAAGCTTATCCATACTATAGACCTTTTAGGTTATTTCTTGAACATGATCCACCTTGTATATCAACTACATACTGTACAAGACTACATGTATAACGTTCGATTTTTTTTTTAACATGATCCACCTTGTATATCAACTACATACTGTACAAGACTACATGTATAACGTTCGATTTTTTTTTTGTTAATGAATAAATTAATATTGCATAATTAATAATGAAATTATTCAACTAATTAATTACAAGGCTTTAGGACACAAACCCCAACAATAGTAAGAATTAATGAATAAAAAAAAAAGACAAATTCTTTTTTCCTAAAAGGATACTTGTCTTTCGCATTTAAATGACATTTACGGATAATTCTTTAAGTGTTATAGTTAAATTACTATTACCTGTCATTCATGCAAGAGTGTCATTGAACCATATTAGATAAGGCTATCTAGCCAAAGAATTCGCTGGGCTTACGTATTTTAACCAAAGTGATCTAGTGGCTGGAAAAGTAAGTTTGACATCGTAAATATATTATTAATATGATTGATGGGAATTTATGAGTAAAAGTATCTTAAACTTATGCAACTTATGTTTTGAAATGTTGGAAAGAAATTAGACTAAAGTTTAAGTCATTTAGGCATTGTGACATTATGATCAGATCATAATAATTAGTAAAGAAAATTTATTATACTATACCTAATTGATAGAAATGAGATTAGATCTCAACTTTAAGCATTAGATACAACTGGGATGAAATTGTGCTACAACAGGAGAAATGTGACCTTGTTAAACCATATTAAGTACTTTGTTAAACATAATCATTATACTAATGTCATACTTCACTAAAGACATGCCATAGGGATTGCAATTTTGAACATTGTTTCCTCTAAAATTGTTTGAGAAACAATTTTAGATTATGAAAGTATTGTAAAACCAGTTTACAACATTTCAGTATTTGAGTAAGTTGCGATACTTGTGTCAAAACTAACTCTTAACAAATATGCTTGGAAAAACAAATGTTAAAAAATATACCTAAATGCAGGTAGTCCTCAAGGAATTATAAAATAACCTTTTGTGCAGTTCAAAATAAACTAATGTATTTGTGTGACAAATAGTGGTTTTATTAGGAGTTTCAAATAAAAGGCTAAGAAGTTGTAGAAAGGTTAAGTTGTGTTGATGATGAACTAGTTCCAAGTAAAACCACTTAATATTAACAAGTGTTGTTCACCATTTATTTTCATTTGATAATCACATTCTAATTGTCAACCAGGTAAGTCTTCATCGTAATGGGAGAGTTATGAGATAATTCAACCTTTACAAAGGCATACTTGAAGTCTACATTGTCATATTAGATGACAAGATGAAAACTTATGAACCTAAAAAAAAAAATCTAATTGTCAACCAGATAAGTTTTTGTTATAGAGGGAGAGTTATGAGATAACTTAACTTTTACAAAGGCTTACTTGAAGTCTACCTTGTCATATTAGATGACAAGATGAAAACTTATAAACCTCAAAAATAGTGGGAGAGTTATGAGATGACTCACCTTTGCTATGACTTAATAGAAGTCAAAGTTGTCAAACTGGATGACAAGAATTGAAGGGTGTTGATAAAAGATATTATGTCGAAGTCATAAAACTTGAGATAAAATATGTATACTTAATCTCAATATGTTTTTGTAGATTTTCTTGATGGGGTAAAATCCATAGGATATGGATGGATCTACAAAAAGGAGACTTGAGAGTGTAGAGCTTGGAGATAGAGATCTTCAAAATAAGACTCTTTACATAAGGTGAAAACTAGAGCTGGAATTAGTGGATGAGAATACATTGTGAATCAATTTTCTCACACGTTACTATAATAGTTTTTATGCATTATTTGATTCACTATTGCACATGAGATATGTAAAAATGAATTAATTATTTTATGAAAATAAGTTCAATGCATCTACACAAATCAAGAAAATTTCAATGATTGAATTGCAAAAGGTTTGCAAAATTGTGATGTTCATTTGAGAAATGAATTTCACAATTAGCATCCTTGAGTATAAGTGTTTGATATAGTATCATAACCCATGATTATGAACATGACAATGTTTTTTTGTACAAACAAGAAAATGAAAAATGAGTATTTATCTGTTTTATATTGATATTTACTCATTATCAAAGAAGTAAAAATCATTATGAAAGTTTGACTATTTAACCAATTTCAAATAGTTGATTTGAAGTAATATTATATATTAAATATCCACATAGAGATGTTGAGGACATGATGTTAAGTTTGTATCATGCATCTTACATTTACAAAGTTGTTGTCGAATGTTCGATGCAATAACTTCAGATGTAATGATAGTGTATTATTATAAAGTGAAGTTGATATATCTAAGGAAAAGTTTCTCAAGACACCTTAAGTGTTGAGGGGACATAATTCTTACATGAGGCTTAATTGATATTTAATATACAATTGGTTAGTTATATTGGTTAAATCAATGGTATGACCATTGAGTTTGAAAATTAAAACTTATGAATAATGAGACGTTGTTGTATAAAGTTTAAGATTTGATCTTTTACGAGATACACTATCACATAAAGGATTTAGAGAAATTTATGTTTTATCCCAAGTGGAGTAAATTGGACTACAAGGCAATATTTTTTCTTGTGAAGCAATAATTTACATAGCCATTGTATATCCTTCAATATTTGAAAGTTGTTTCAAATATGAATAGTCTATCCACTTTATGAGATAGTGTGGTGCAAGGACTAAGTGTGAGGATATTTTTAAACACCAAGTTATAAGAAGAAAAATAGAACAAGAGAAACATCGTGGTGGTGATTAGATGATATTTGTTGACATAACAGTTTGAAATATATAACAGGATTCTCTAGGCTAAAGTGTGAGAGGATCTCCTAAAATGTCTAGAACTACGAGACATGTCTCTGGTCCACTAAGACAAGTGGGATATCATATTCGGTATAGAGTATACCCTAGGTTATATGTCTCACCAGCTTATGTCTCATCAATTTTAGTGTAAGTGGGAGATTTCTGGGATGCATGCCCGAAAGTCTCGTAGTTAATAAGTTATTTGAAATAATGGTTAATTATTTTATATATGTATTTATCCATTAAGGAAAGGTCCAATGTTATTTTATGTAACTTCAACAATTTGTGGTAGACATACAGGTGAATCATGTTCAAGTAATAACCTAAATTGTTTGTAGTATATGGATAAGGTTGGGTGTCTTATCTTAGTGACACTATGGATATGACCCACTTTGTAAATATTACAAGAGTTATAAGTGTTACAGACGATTTGGTCCAAATCATTCATGTGGAGAAATACGAGTGAGGGTATTCTATACAAAGAGATTGTATAAGACCGGATCGCGAAATGATTAATCTCTCTTTATAATACCATTGATTGAAGAGATTAACATTTCATAGGTTGACCATAGGTAACTCGACCTCAATTCTGAATGAGTTATGAACTCATGTCTATAAAGGTAGTCCTTTGATTTATATGGGTGAGAGTGGCCCGAGTCACCGACTCAATAAGCCTACTATTTTGGGGATTTGTTTGAGTAGAGAACCGGGAATATAGCTACACAAAATGGAATTCACTTTTTCTTGTCTTTAGGGTAAGTAAATGAATTACTCCTTTAAGAGCTAATTCTGAGTATTGAATAATGACGCCTCACCCTCTCACTGGCCCGAGTTGGACTATAAATTGTTTATCAGAGGGATTAGTGGTACTTATGGAGTAAGAGGTAATTACATGGGTAAAACAGTAATTTGACCCAAATGTAGTTACAAGAAATTCGTGAAGGCTTGACTTACTAATAATTAGTTATATCCATGGACATAAAAATATTGTACCGTGCGATGAGTGCAACTGTGAGTCTTTAGTGGAGTAACACCCAGTTAATAAATGTTGATTAATTTAATTAAAGAGTTTAACTAATAAATCTTGAATCATTGAAACTTCTAATCTGTAGGTCTATTAGGTCCTCCTACTAGCTCACTAAGGGAAAAACAAGGAATATTTAGTTTTAAAATAATTTGAATTGTTCAATTTATAAGGAAATTGAAGTTAATTATATATGATACAATTAGTCTATTGTATATGCTACAATTAATATAATGTATATGGAAACATTATATTATAAAATTAATTTTGAATGAGATTCAAAATTAAACTATATAATATGAGAGGATAATGTTTTTGAATAAGATCTAAATATTAATTAATATGAAAGAGATTCATATTATGACTATAAGTTAAGTCTAATATGAATGAGATTCATATTAAAACTATATGTAAAATTTAATATGAATAGGATTCATATCAAAACTAGAGGTGTAGAAGTATATTAGCATGCAACAGAAGCAATAAGGATCAATAAGCATTCTAATTCATTAACTTTGGCTATAAATAAAGCATGTTCATACAATAATAAGAGAGTTTCAAGTCTTACCTTTGTAGAACTTCTTGAATCTCAAATTTAGCTGTAAATCTTCTCCAAGTCTTCTTGTGAACCACCTCAAAATCTTCTCTACTATTCTCTTGGAGCCTTAGATTGAGTTGTGAGACTCAAAATAAGCTTGAATAAAGGGAATTTGGAGAAGAAGCTCACTACTGAAACTTGAAGAAAACTTTTCAACCTCACAACTTTTCAACAAGAAATTCAGCAAGTTCATACAATTTGCATGCTCGATTCTCAGCTCAATCTTTCCTATTTATTGCAAGACCATCATACAAAGAAGAAGGCTGCATGAAGAGCACCTCATGCCTGGAAGATTAATCAATAATCAAGTGGGAATTGAGTGAGCTACTTAGTTGATGTAAGTGGAGAAATCTAATTTTTCCATTTTGTGTTTTTTCAAGGTTTTTCCAATTTCAAAATGATTTTCAAAATCAATTTTGATTTCACAATTGAAAAAAAATTTATTAATTTTACAAAATTAATTTCATAAATTAATTTTCTAATAAAATTAATAATGAATAAATAAATAAATAAAGTAATTAATTCTAATTAATTTAATATTAAATACTAAATTAATTTTACACAAAATGCACCAAGATGAATCCCTATTCATGAATTTAATATTTAAATCATATTTAAATGTTAGTTAATTCTCCAATTCCGTTTAAGTCCAAAATTAAATGTGTAATTATATCATATATATAATTACTAATTCTCTTAATTCTAATTTGAACATTTCAAATTAACTTATCATGCTACTCTAAGACTAATCCATTTACAAGCTAGTAGGGGGACCTCGTGGACCTACAGATCATGGGTTTCAACGATCCGAGATTAATTGGCTAAACTCTTTACATCAAATTAACCCTCATTCATTAACTAATGGGTCACTCCACTAAAGCCCATAGTTGCACCCCCTAACTATAGATATATTATATCCACTTGATGTAACTATGATTAGTAAGTTAACCCTTCACAGGTTATTTGTAATAACGGCTGGGTCAAATGTCTGTTTTACCCCCGAGATTACCTCTTGTTCCTTAAGTCTCACTGATCCTCTAATGAACAATTGGTTTGTGATCCGATCAACAAACCGAATCCCTCTCAGGTCAATGAGAGTGTGGGACCCCTTGTTCATGACCTGGAGTCAACATTTAAGGGAACAACCTCTCTACTATCCCTAAAAGTGGGTAAAAGTGAATTCCATCTTGCACCCTATGTCTCTAGCTATCTACCCGTTCATACCCCTGAAATGGAGGTTTATTGAGCCGGCGCTGTTGAGCCAACCCTCACCTATGCAAATCTAAGGATAACTCCGAATAAACAGGAGTTTATGGTTATCTTAGGATTAAGGTCAAGTTACCTAGATCATCGCTTTGAAATAGTCAGTCTTAAACAGTAAACAGTGTTATAAAGTAAAAGTTGCTGATTTCATGGTCCGATCTTGCACAAATCTATTGCACAGGATGCCCCCATCCTCATGTCATAACATGTACGAATTAGGATCACATCGTCTATAGCAATTTACAACTTCTTGTAATAACTACAGAGTGGACTGCATCCAATAGTGTTACCAGAATAAGGCACCCAACCTTATTCATATACTATAGATCATTTTGACTATTTACTCGAACCTAATCCACTTTTATGTCTCCACATAAAGTTTAAGTACTCATGTAATAGTCATTGATCTTTTAGTTTATAGATTTATTTTTAAAACAAAATAAGAAATTCATATATTCAATAACAACTTATTGAATTTTCAAAATAAGTTTTTTTGTTTACAAACCATGAGTTTTAGGACATAAAACCTAACAAGAGGTTAAATTTAATGTGAATGTGATATACATTAAAACTATAGGTTATGATAGAGAAATACATTTGAATATGATTCAAATGTAATATTAATTAAATATATGATATTTAATTGATTAATATTACTTAATTTTATTGATTAATAATTATTTAATTTAGTTTAATTTAATTTAATTTAAATAATCACATAACTCTCTTGCAGTTACAAAGGAGCTAACGTGAGTTAATGTGAGTGGGAGGGGAATTAACTCCCTTCACTTAATATGTAGAATAGTTCAGCGTTTTTGAAAAAGGACAAAAGAAGTTTTTCTTCTTGGAATTTCAACACTCTCAAGAATTCTCCCTCAACACTAAAAATCTCTCATCAATCAAAGTTAGAGAGAAAATATTTCTTCGCATAAAGTGAGGGTCATATAGAATGTCTAGGATTACGAGACATATCTCTACTTAGCTAGGGCAAGTGGGAGACCATGTTGGGTATAGAGTATGCCTTAAGATACATGTCACACCGGCTTTTGTGTAAATGAGAGATTGTTGAGATTTATGTCCTAAAGCCTTCTATTAATTAGTTATTTGAAATAATAGTTAATTATTTTAAATGTGCAATAGCCTAGAGATTCATTTTATATAAATCAAACTATATGTCATGAAAAGGCATCTTGGTCACCACCATGATGTTTCTCTTAATCTGCCTTTACCCGAGGTTTTGGTATTTACTAATATTCTCAGTCTTAGTCCTTGCACCACTATTATCTTATAAAGTCTGATAGACTAATGCACATCTTAAACAACTTTCAAATATTTAAAGATATTTTATGACTGATCAAATTAGGCGTCACAAGAAAAAACAGTTGTCTTGTAGTCCAACCTACACCACTTAGGATAAAACTTAACACGGATTTCTCTGAATCCCTATATGAGTTAGTGTATCTTGTAAAAGATCAAATCTTAAATTTTATACACAAATTCTATGGGTTTTACCCTCAAGAAAATCCAGAAATCCGGACTGAGATGAAGTATACAGACTTTATCTCATGATTCATGACTTTGACATATTGTCTTCTTGTCAACACCCTTTAATTCTTGTCATCTAATATGACAATTTTGATTTCCATTAAGTCATTGTAAAGATTGAGTTATCTCATAACTCTCCCACTATTATTGAAGTTAATAAGTCTTCATCTTGTCATCTAACATGACAATGTTGACTTCAAGTAAGTCTTTGACTTTCAAATGAAGATTTATCTAATTCTCCCATCACGATGGAGATTTATCTAGTTGACAATTAAAATTCATTTAACTTTTAAATGTAAATAAATAGTTAACAACACTTGTCAACAATTAAGTGATTTATCTGGAATTCATCAACACTATTTAACCTTTTTACAGGTTTGTAGCCTTTTATTAGTCATACACAAATACATTATTTTATTTTGGAACAATACAAAAGACAATTTTGTAACTCCTTAAGGATAACCTACATTTAGGCGTATCTTTGAACATTTATTTTGACACGAGTATTTGTAAGGGTTTGTTTCGACAAAAATATCTTAACATACCCAAATACTAAAATGTCATAAACTAGTTTTACAACACCTTCATAATCCAAAATTGTATCCCAAATAGTTTTGGAGAAAATAATGTTCAAAATGCAATCTCTATTGCATGTCCTAAGTAGAGTTTGGCAACAATAGTGTAGCTTTTAAATGACAGGACCACGTCTAACAAAGTACTCACCATTAATTTGACCAAGTCTAACAAGGTCACGTTTCTCTTGTTGTAGCACAATTTCACCCAAATTGTATCTAATACTTGAAGTTGAGATGTAATCTCATTTCTATCAATTAGGCATAATACAAAAAGTTTCCTATATTAACCATTGTGATATGATCATAATATCCTAATAGACTTACCTAATTGGTTTAACCTTTAGTCTATTTTTTTTTTTTTTTTTTGAACATTTCAAAGAAAATGAGACTTAGATTGCATTAGATTAAGGATACTCTTACACATAAATATTCATCAATCAGATTGTTGATAAAATTTATGATGTCAAACTTAATCTTGCATTCCCTAGACCATTTAGGTAAGAATGTGTCAACCTAACATGTTCTTTGGCCATGTAGCCTTATCTAATAAGGTTCAATGACTATCTTGCATAAAAGATAAGATCTTTAGACAAGTAAAGTAATTTAACTCCAACCTTTAGAGAATTACCTGTTACAGTCATTAAAATTTATGATAATCAATTTTAATTGCCAAAGAGAAGTATCTTTTTAGGAGAAATTAATTTTCTTTCTTTATGGATTCATTAATCTTAATTCTCAGTATAATATTTAGATGTGTTAACTTTTGACATAGAAAAAGTATATCTATTTTAAGGCTGAACATATTTTCAAACAACTTTTGAAAACATGCTTTATTACTAAAATCATTCACACTCTATGAATTATGTAGTAATAAAGCTTGAGGAAATTGAATTTCTAATATGGTGAAAAACACTATTTTCAGCATAAATAAATAATGACATCTTGTCTTCCACTACTTTAACTGAGATGGGATTTCTTGTGCCAACTTGTAGAAACTATTGTACAGTTGGTTGGGCCTTAATAGGGTCGGTCAAATAAAATGTTAGGTTAGCTCATGATCTACATTAGATCAGGAGAGCAATGTTCTATTACCTGGGCCTATCTTTGGGGCGGTCCTAGCATGATTCAACGTATAACTTTGCCATGTGATGAAGATGCGAGTTGGAAAATGATTGAACCTCACAAGAGTTTAGCTCGATAGGCTTAACACCATCAAAGTACGAGATAAGTCCTGTGATGGGAAGCTTAACGAGAGAAGGGGAGATTGTACTCCTAGTTGATTTCTCATAAGATTAAACCATAAAAAATAGTTGACCATGAGCCTCAACTTAGGAGTGGAAGCTAATGTTATAGGTGAATTTTAATTTAACATAATAAAGCCAAAAATCAAGATAAGATAAGATAAATTAAGATAAGATAAGATTTTATCTAACTTGCTTAGGATTAAGAAAATCTGATATCGTAATCCTAGGCGGGTTAAGTTAAACCTTAGTTAAATCTCCCTATAAATATACCATTATGGTTCCATTTGAGATATCTAAAATTTTGTTACTTATTCCCTATTATTTAGTTCTCATACTGACTTTGACATCAGAGCCATTTTTCTTTATTTTGCATATCATCTCTTCCCTAAATTACAAATTTATCATCGTGGTCACGTGAAGGTCAAGTGTGTTTTTCTCTATCCAAACTTTGGGTAATTTAACACTAAATTAGTGGGGTTTTTTTTTTTACTGTAATTTAATATGATATTAATTGCAATGCCATTTTCTAGTAGTAATTTAACAAAATATTAATTGCAATGCCATATTTTTCAATAGTAATTTAATATGATATTACTTAATTCTTGTTTTCCATACTAATTTACTATGATATTAATGATATTATTTCGGGATTAATTAAGTAGTAATTGACATGCAACTCCTCCTTGAAAGTAAAAGAATGATAGAGTACTTTTCTTTAATACTAATTTAATATGATATTAATGAAAAGGTTAAATTTTACTAACAAAAAAACAATCAACGTTGAATTATTATAAGCTTAAAATTTTTAAGTTTGTGTCTATTCCATCTCTAAGAATTTAGTGTAGAGTGTAATAAGTCATTTATATATTCACATTTTAAAAAAGTAATTGATTTGTTAGATATAAGTTTAAATTATATTTCTAAATCAACATTAAACTTTCAATTTTCCATCTAATATATTGATAAGTTATTGACTACATGATATACAAGAAAATAGTATATTTGTAATTCATAAAAAACAAAAGAGATAATATAGTCCAAAAATATTTTTCAAAGACAATTGCTTTTAATATGGTATAGATTATAAAATTTATATATATTATAAATTTCTAAACCATAACTTTGGTGTATTTGCATAATTTCCCTTATATTTCACTTTCATCACATTCTTTTCGTTAATTTCATTTTATACAAATTTCATTTTCTCTACTTTTTCTTTCATTTGGTGATTCAATTCTTAATTTCTGCAAATGTTTTTAACGTTCATCTCTGATTAATCATTATACACAATCTTTAATGGGTATATTGATCTCCATTTTTGCATTTTATTTCATATGTATATTTTTTATTCAATTCTTAATTTCTGCGAATGTTCTTAACATTCATCTCTGATTAAATCATTGTACACGATCGTTAATGGTTATATTGATCACCATTTTTGCATTTTATTTTATATATACATTATTTTTCAATCATCAACAATAGAGATGAGGGATGGAGTCTCCAACTTCTAAGGTAAAAGATCATGTCAATTACCGTTGAACTATTCTCTCCTTTAAATATTTATTAGTCTCTCCATATATTGAACAAGTAGCTCTTTCTTGTTTTGAACATCACTAAAGAAAACAAAAACTCAATTTATACAACAAATACCCCTTCTTGTTTTGAACATTAATAAAAAGAACCTATTCTTTTCTATGGATTTTTATTATTCTCTCCATGTATAGAACAAATGGCTCTCTTACTTTGAATATTACTAAGAAACAAAACCCAATTTAAACAACAAATACCCCCTTCTTGTTTCTAACATAACTCCAAAATCTATTCTCTCCTATGGAACTTTATTATAATTCTTTTCATATATAGAACAAATATCCCTTCTTGTTTTTGAACATTACTAAAAAAATATAAACCCAATTTATACAACAAATGCCCCTTCCTTGTTATGAACATTAATCCAAAATCTAGTATCCCTTAGCTTATAATCTATTCTCTCCTATAGAACTTTAATTTATTACAATTCCCTCCATATATAGAACAAATGCCCCTTCTTGTTTCAAACATTAATCCAAAATCTATTTTATCCTATGAGGATCTTTGTTACTTTCTCCATATACACAACAAATACCCCTTCTTGTTTTGAAGATTACAAAAACACATAAATCCAATTAATTTCATAAAAAAATAGAAATTCTATCTACTATATAAAGAAATTTCACAGATAAAATAGTAAAATTTGAGTTTTTTTGGGAGAAAATACTTACTACGATGAGTAGAGTATTTGAGGAGTATTATTCAAATAGTGATAAATGAAAATGAACGACCCTCTCCTTTGACTGATGATGGAAGCTTTGATCATTGGAAGCCCCTCGAAAGCAACTACAAACTCAACTCTGACACTTCTAAAATGAGATTGGTGGACTTTGGAGCCATAATTCGCATTTTTAGAGGAGAAACTATGATTTCAATTCAAAAAGTTTTGAGGTTCATTGGTTTAATGTGTGGAACTTGTTGAGTCTACTGCTCTCTTAAATGATATAAGTGGTAATTATGTTGCTCACGGACTAATTTTTCATGCTTGAAGGACCAATCTCTAAGTGTATGGTTCTATGTCTGGTGACAAATCAACTCTTTTGTTATGAATTTATTCTATTTCTTTCAAAAAAAAAATCTAGTGTAAACATGATCTTTGGATGCATTCTTAATTTTTTTTTTCTTTTGGAATACATTAATAATCTTTCAAATGTATTCATTGTAATGATAAATTATAAAGAAAAAAATGATGTCTAAGTGAGTATAATTTAGGGGTAGTTGATATATACTCTATCGTTCGAGATCATGCATCAAATCTCCAAACTCACATTGTTATACTGTTAGAAAGAAATATTTTTTTAGACTTTAAGATATTCTTGCATTTAAAAGTTTAATCCTTTGATTTACTTTTTTTTTCTATTAAAAAGGTATTTAAATTACTAAAAAGAGATAAAGACCTCACAACCTAAAGTCAAGACAGAAACAAAATACTAATAAAAAAGAAAAAGAACCATGATGTAAAAAAGCCTATCAAACACAAAAATAGAGCACACACAATTCAAGAGCCCAAAGTCAGTTAGAACAACAAAGAAATATCTAATACTAAACAACCAGACTAATGACAACTTATATTTGCACAAGTTATTATTTCTTAAAGTTGGAATATTTAGAAGTAATTAATGAGAAAAGTATTGAAATCATAAAAGAATAGGGCAAAATTCCTTTTCATGCGTTTAGTGAATTTAAAAGAATAGCTCGAGTAAAATTATAATACTAACGAGTTAAATATGCAGGAATATAGATCGAAAAAAAAAAAAAAAAAAGGAGGAGCTATGTGTTGGACTCATCATGCAGTAAAGAAACAATTCAAAGTAAGTTATGCGACAAGGCAACCTATGTGATGAACAAATGAGTCAAACACATCTGAGGAGACCACCAACAACTGCAACAACGAACGTGAAAAAGTTATCTGACGTGTCTGCTATAGTTCTAAGTGGCAGAGTCGTCCCTACATCTAGCTCTACATATATGCAAGTTCTGAAAGAAGAAGAGATATACGAGAATAGAAGAATTCAGGCACCAGAGAACATTCCACCTCATTTCCTAGGCAATCTTCCTCATGAAGAACTGCCACCACTGCCGCCGGAGAAGAAGAGCTCGAGAGAATCTCCTCTCCACCATTCCACCACCACAGAGCACACAGATCCATCACCTCACATCAACAGGAAGTGCAGAATTGCTGCAGGTGATCATTTTCTTTCTCCATTCATCTCTTCACTTTGTTCTTTTTATATTTTGTTTATGTACATCTCTTCTCTATATTATAACAAACTTCTCTTATTTCTTTAATACATATCATGATTTCCATTACTCCATTCTCTCTTCTTTCTATTTTTATTCATTTCTTCAAGAATGGCTAAATCATTAGTGAGTTGGGATGAGTTAATCTTCATCCTGGTGAGCTCAATGATAAGTGAATTTTTGTTTGGTATAGTGTGTACTTAAATCTAACTATTGATTCCATTTAGTTAATCGAATCAAGTAGTAACAACTAACTACTCGAGAGAGCAAGTAATTGTGGATCTCACTAAACCAAGTGAGTGGCGTTTTTAGAAATAAATATAACCTTGCATTCCAAGTAACCTAAACATGCATCATAAAAATATGATTTATGTGGCTAACTCACCGAAAGGTGGAGTCCTTGAAGGTTATGAACATGAATAGAAGCTTATCCTTGAGTTCAAAGGATTGAAGGTTACTTTTCTCAACTCTATCTTGGTACTCATTTTCTTTCTCAATCACTGCTATGTCTTGCGTTCATCATACCTTCATTATCGAGTTTTAACTTCTATTATTTTTCTTTTTTTAGTTTCTACCTTACAACACAACAACCACTTTAATTGTTTGATAACCCATCAGTGAGTTCAAGTTGAAAATCATTTATGAAATTCTATTTTATTTAGTCAATCCCTGTGTTCAACCTCGGTCCTAACCAAGACTACCTCTTTTTAGCTTTATACTTGGACCTTTTAAGAGAAAACTTGTGATTTATCTTTGATTAAGTACAATTAAGCATAACAACAATTAACCACCTAGGGAAGATGCAAGATAACTTCGTGGACATGCAAGTTATGCTAGCGCTAAATAATATAAATAACAGCACACCAAAATGACTTTCCAAACCCTACACCTCAATGGATTATTTGCACTAAAGTAACAAATCCAATGGAGTTCCATATCCCCATGTGAGGTCTTATGGGAGCACCTTCTCACAAAAACATGTCTCCCCAAACAACCTTGTTAAAAAATCACTCAAAGAATAAATGATCTCTCAACTAAGTGCATATAACATTCTAGGGATATCAACACACCACCTACTAATATGATCATGCATCTATAATTGATTCCAAACGACAAGCCATGTAATGAATGAATACTTGAGAATATTCCCTCCTAACTAAAAGAGGCTAGCCCAAGGCACCACATAAAGCCTATAGGATGCAAGGACTCCCAAGCACTAGCAACTGAAAACATACAAGTACGACAAGGGAGTTAGGTCACACGATCCTCTAATTCAACTTCTGCCACTATCAATTGCACATGCGCAAAGAGATCAACCAGCTCTATAAAGTTAGAGGGTCATTCCCAAATTTCAGAAAGAAGAAGGAAATCATCAACTTTTACATGAAAATAACTAATTACAGTGAAAATTACTACAATAAAAGTTCAGAGTTTTAAATTGATGCAAGATTTAAAGGTATAATTAATTAATTTTTTTTTAAAAAAAAAATTTCTGTTCAACAATTATGTGGTGAAAATCGAGATCTTTGGAATTGCTAACTGATGCCTTATCCATTCTCCATACTTTAATTGGCACTCATCTCCATTTTATATAAATCTTCTCTCACTCCATTTAATCTCATTCTCATTAATCTCTCTCATTATATCATATGCTACATTCAAATTTCTCTTAAATTATCTTGTTAAGAGATTTCATAAAGTATCAACATAATCTATATGATCAAGATAACTATATCTCTACCTTCTTGTAAGAGGTGGTAAGTTTGAATTTCTTAATTACAATGTTATGTGTAATATAATTGAATATAAGAATATTATCTTTTTAGTCTATACTTTTCTATCAATTTGATTTCTATATTTTTAAAGCTTTATATTATGGTCTCTAAATAGATATTTCATGCCATCGTAAAGTTAAAATTAATCAAGAGTAACATTTTACACGGTTGGTTTCTAAGGGTTTTTTTTTTTAAAAAAAAAAATTATTTTGTTCACTCCATAAACTTTCAAATTTTGTTATGTACGGTAGTTTTTTGCCTTTCAAACGTTATATTGTGGTCAATTTTTTTTATACAATTAGTTTTTAAGGGTTTTTAATCTTTCTTTATAGAAACTGATAGAAGTCCATCAATATATATCCATATTTTTTTTTTGTTATTTTTGTAAATAATTAAAAAAAAAATCAATATGTGAAAATTTTCTATTAATTATTGAATACAAATTCAAATATCTAAATTAAAATAGGACTTAAACTTGAAGTTGGTGAAAGTTCAAACTGCCATTCAAGTTTGACAGAAATCCACATCAAAGTTTACTTTGCCTTCACAAGTGAAGAAAATTGACTTTTCTTTTTTATGTTGAAAATGTGGAATGAAATTAAATTTAAACCACTTTTAAAAGGATAGACCATATGTCTTCATCCATTGTTTGGGATTAGACACATAAAAATTGGATCAAGGAACAATGAATTTATACAGAATTTAGCATAGAAATTTGAAACCATAATTTGACTTCAAGGTCATGTGGCATTGATATGATTGTCTAAATATGTATAGAGATAAAGTTTTAAATTAATAAATATTAGGGTTCCATATGGAATAATATATCTTATTTTCTTTCTTAAAAAAAAAAAAACTTAAACAGTCTAAAATAGTTAGTCTTGTTTCAAACGATTTGGTTTTTGAGTTTTTGTTTTTGAAAATTAAGCCTACAGACATTACTCCCACTTCCAAATTTGTTAATGTAAGTCATGTGGTAAGAAATGGGGAGGAAATAGGCTTAATTTAAAAAAAAAAATCTAAAACAAAAAACTAAGGCCCTATTTGGTAACCATTTAGTTTTTAATTTTTGTTTTTGAAAATTAAGCTTATATCATCCACATTTTTTACCATGATTTATATTTTTCTTAAGTACAATGGTTGAATTCTTAGTCAAATTCTAAAAACAAAAACAACTCTTTGAAAGCTATTTTTTTAGTTCGCAAAATTTAGCTTAGTTTTTTAAACATTGGTGAAAAGTAGATAACAAATGAAGAAATTTAGACGCGAAAGTAGTGTTCATAGGCTTAGTTTTTTAAAACAAAAACAAAAAATAGAATGGTTACAAAACAGGGCCTAAATGGTTACCAAATGGGGTTTTGTTTGTTAGATTTCTTACCTTTTTTTTGGGTTCTACCTTTTGAAATATTATGTTTTAATTTTTATTTTATTTGGGACAATACGTGGGATAAGAGAACCAAACTTATAACTTCAAGGTTGATAGTACCAACACTATGTCAGTTGAGCTATGCTCATTTTGAACGAAGTTATATAGGTTTCATTTTATAGCTATTTGTTTTTATAGTTTTTGAAAATCATACTTTTAAATACTACTTTCAGCCAAAAGTTTAGTTGTTTTGTTAACCATTTTGTTTTTGCTATTAATTTTTTAAAAAAATTATACACATTTTCTTTTGGAAATTTTTTTATAAGCTTCTCATCTTTTTTTAAAACACATATTTGAACTTTAAGCATAAAAACAAAATCAAGTTGTTAAGAACTTCTTAAAAAAAAATAATCTAAATTCTGGATTGGTTTTTGAAAATGTGTTTAAGCAGGTTATAAAGCAAGAAAATTGTAAGTATACATAATGTTTTATAAGTTTCACTCTAAAAAAAACTAAAAATAAAAAATAAAATTATTATCAAAGGAGGTATGCTCTAACTCTATTATTTATAACTTCGAAACTCGTGTGATAGACATCCAAACATGTTACTTGTTTTTTTCTTCTCCTATTCAATAATTGAGAGTGAAAGATTCAAACTTGTAACTATCATTTTTAACATACTGTGTGTCTATATATATGTGTGAATTAAAATTTTCAAACTTTAAATTAAGAGTTGTTTTCAAATATAAAAAAGGAACCAAAATATTTACAAATATAGCAAAATTTTACTGTCTATTTGCGATAAACTGCAATAGACGACAATAGACTACTATCTGTAGTGTCTATCTGTGTCATGATAGACACAAATAACAGTCTATTACCGTCTATTGCAGATAAATTGTAATATTTTTCTATTATTTATAAATATTTTCAATAATTTTATCATTTAAACTAATTTTTCAGAAATTAATTAAAAAAAAAAGGTCTTGTGGACTCATTTGTTTGACTGATTCCACGTGATCATCACTTAATGGCTAGATGACTTTGATGGTAGGACTTGACTCTTTGTTAGGGGAAAATTTCTAGCATATGATAGATAGTGTATCTTTCTCCATCTAGATTTGACATATAATTATATAATGTATTAGTTTACACTATGAGTTCAGCACAATTATTAAAAATTATGTTTTTCTTTATTGTAAACAATAAATAGAATTATCTTATTACTATAAAATTTCTCGTTTCGTACTAGGATCCAGTAACTTGGAAAAACAAGGTAAATTAATATAGTATTTTAGTAATTTCAGCTTAAGATTTTGTGCATTTCTTTCACATTTCTACTTTGGTTCCTGTGCTATGATGTAACCTAGACACTCTTTGAGCATTCCTTTCACTATCGATTGGCCAATAATATTAAATCACAACATTTTTATCGGCATACAATACAAGACGTAATTAAATACTCGGTCCACTAAATAAATATTTCTATACAAAGACAACAATATTAGTTTCTCTCCGTAGTACACTACAAGAAAAAGAGGTTCTTCCGACACCTAAAACTATTGTCGGGAGATAAAGTCTCTCCCGACGACGTAAGAGAAGTGTTGGGAGTTAGAAATAACTCCCGATGCCATATACTAGTTGTTAGGAGATGAAAACTATCTCCCGGTGATAGAACACTGCTCGTCGGGAGTTGTTAAGGAGCTCCTGATGGCTATCGAAAGGCCTCGGGAGATCTAGTATAAAATCCCAAATCTCCTTCTCCTTCCCAAATCGATCACAAACCCTAGACCGCCTGTCCACAAATCCCAAATCGTTCCTTCTTGAGCCATGGCCAGCTCAATCGTTCGTTGATCGTCCGTGCGCCCGACCGTTCGCCCGTTGATCGAGAGGCAGATCGATTGTTCGCCCGTTGATCGTCCATTCGGCCACGACCAGCTCCACCCGTTCATCGCCTGTTTGCCGCCACTGTTGAGCTCATCGTCGACTAGCTTCGTCACCCGTTCAACCAGCTCTGCCGCTGTCGGTAAGTACTTCTTTCGCCATTTTGTTTTTTTGTTTTTTATTTTTCATTTAGTTTCGTTGTAACATCAAAAGAGGAAAGAAATGTATAAATTTTCAGTATAATGTACATTTATTTCTAGCTTTCGATTAATAATGAATATGAGATATTGGGAAAAAAAAAGAGAGAAAAAGGAAGAAGGTTATTAATTATTGCAAGTCAGTGAATTAATGGGGTCTTTCGTGTACGCTTTATTTGATAATTCATATAAAATTTATGTATGTTGGGGACTCATACAATCATACACTATATGTACATTAATTGATTAATTAATATAAAATCCTTCCTTTTCTACGGTTTTGCATCCTCATCAATTTTTCTTTATATTGTTTTCAATTTTGAAATAAATTTAAGTTTAAATTATAACGACCTGTTTAAGAAAGGGTAGCAATGAATGAACTAAGATGATCATATTCGAAATGAGAGATTCTTAAGAGTTGTGTTAGTTTGTAGGGATAGTGTTCACTCTTAGAAGTAGTTTAAGACAAAGTAGAATGATGTTGTCAAGTCACCGGGGTGTCGAATCTGAATTTTCAGTCCTGATTCTGGAGCGTCACATAAATTATATACACAAGTGATAGGTACAAATTACAAATTTCTATGTCACATACTTAGAGTTTTTGTGTGTTTATGGATGTTTATGAAGTTTGAATGTTGTGGGGGGTGGGTTGAGTTTCGTGATACTCGTTTTGTAGTCGAACTTGGAGTTTTTTGTTTGTTTTTAGAAGTTTATGACATTTGATTGTTTTTGTTTTGTAGTAGGATACTGTTCGATGATGAGGTTAGACGACTGTTGAAGATGTTGTGTTCTAGACGCTGTCTTCATGTCTTTCTTTTGCTTATTTCTGAAGACAAATTTCTTTACGTTGTCTTCATCTTGTTTCTTTCATGTATTTGTGAAGACATATTTCTTTTATAAACTATCTTGTAACTTTTCTCTATTTTAGGTAATAAAGAATAGTATAGACTTCATTTGTTTGTTTTATTTCTTATGTGAATATATTTGAGTTGGCTAATGATGTTTTACAGGTTATTCAGATCAAATTAAAAAAAATTAAAATCACAAATTAATAATTTTAAAAGTCAATATTCAACAATTGAAATTGAACTTCTGACACCAGAAGGGACCTCAGGAGTTATAGGAACTCCCGATGCGAGGAAGGACTGTCGGGAGTTAGGGGAACTCCCGATGTAAGGAAGGGGCCGTTGGGAGTTATAAGAACTTCCGACGAGGTATATTAGGCATCTTCGGCGTTAGGAGTTCTACTCTCGATGGATTTCTCCTGACCACACTCTCGATGACCAGTACGTTGTCAGGAGAGGATCTCCCGATGCATTTTCTACCATTTCTTGACGATTATAAGTGTTGGAAAAGGTGTGATTTCTTGTAGTGGTAATAGTTAGGTACATCTTGGATTGCATCTATATTTGTACAACTCACATCAATCACAAAAATAGCTAAAAAAATATTTAAAAATAATGAAAAAAAAAGTTTGCCATGTGACAAATTATGGTTCGAAAATTGAATGAGATACAAAAATAAAAAGACTAAATATTACTCAAGATGCACCTACGTATTACTCTTCTCATAAAGTACCACATCCAAGTTCCTAACATCAAAGACAATGACGGATCCATAAATTTTGTTGATAGGAGGTTTTATATAATTTAGAAAAAAAAATGTAATGAGTGATGCTTGTGCTCTTTCTAAGGAGCTCAACAGAATAGCCCGTAACTTTGAGAGAAGAGGTCTAAATCTAGAGAAGGCTAAAAAGGAAATTTATCACTGGACTAACTAATGATTTTAATATTATGCCAGTTATACATATATAAAGAACATAAAATTGAGGAGGACTTGAACCTCCATAGGTCCATATTAAATCTGCCGATGATCATAGAATGATGATAACTCCATCTAACCACTGTAAAAGTAACAACTTATCCCAATAGGATACACAAGAAGAACACGCAACAAATGCTTGTACTTCTTAACTTTGTTGGTCGACGACCAATGTCCTTGAACTTTACATAATTCATTGTTCTTTTTTCTTTTAATTCTATCATACCTAGAAATTGGATCTTCTACACCTACACGTCAATTCCACTTTTATCCTTAATTAAAATATGGGACAAATTTTGTATTAAAATAAATAATGATATGATATTGGGATTTGATATGACGTTGATGTCCTTAAACCGGCTCATTTCAAAAGTACTTACTAACTTAGTATCGGATCCACACAATCATTGCCCAAGAAAGCATACAAAATTCACAGGAACACAAATATCATATGCAAAATATGGTCATTCATTGACCATCAAAAGAAATGGGGTCATTTATCGTTTAAAATAACAAAAAACAAAAATGTGGCCATTTGTTTTGAAAATATTTTAATGTTAGTTGATCTATTTTTTTTTTTTTTTAAATCTCAAATTTAGGGTTAGTTTCATTGATATTTTTTTTATTTATTTATTAACATTTTCACTCTACATATTAGAAATGCATTTACATGAAGATTATTACTATTTGATAAAAATAATTTCTAACACTAAATTTAAGATTTATTTAAAATGAATGAACTAAAATGGTAGGTTTGAGATTACAGAATAAAAATTAATCATAAATCACATTAAACAAACTTAAATTCTTAAACTATTATAACATTTGATGACCGCTGACCGCTGACCGCTGACCAAAGTTATAAACATAAATCAGGACTCCAAATAAATTTCCCCAAAAACCCATTAGACGTTTCTATCTCTAATGGCGATCTCTCTCAATCTTCTTCAACTTCAAGCAAATCCAGCACGGCCCAAGTTCTTGAAATGGAACCCGGTCCGACCGGCGGTTTATTTCAGAGCTCCGGCGAGGTCGACTGTCGTCATGTCGCAGATCACTCCGTCGTACTGGGCGACCATAAACGAAGATATTGAGGATCATCTCCGGCAGGTCATTCCGGCGAAGGACCCGCCGGCGGTGTTTGAACCGTTGGGCCATTTCATCTTCTCAGCCCCACGAAATTCCGCTCCTGCACTTTGTATCGCCGCCTGCGAACTCGTCGGCGGCCGCCGGGACAAGGCCATGGCGGCGGCTACTGCTCTCCAACTCATCCATGCTGCGACGTACACTCGGGAATACCCTCCACTGACGGCGCGTGAAATCTCACGCGCCGCCGTTGTTGACCGCATATATGGCGCCAACATCCAGCTGCTGACTGGCGACGCAATAGCTCCAATTGTGTTTGAGATTCTAGCGGGATCTTGCGACTGGAGCGAGAGCGGGTCGGAGCGGGTTCAGCACGTGATGGTGGAAATGGCTCGCGCGATGGGGACGGAAGGGTGGGTTGGGGGCCAATTTCGGGGACTGGAAGAGGAGGCGACGGCGGAGGAAGTGAGCGAGAAGACGGAAGGTGGGCTACACGCTTGTGGGGGCGCGTGTGGGGCGATATTGGGAGGTGGAAGTGAAGAGGAAATAGAGAAGATGAGGAAATATGGAAAATTGGTGGGGATGGTGAAAGGATTGTCAAAAAATGTGTTTGGAGGGAAAGAAAATGAGAGAAAAAGAGAGAAAATTGAGGAGTTTAAGGTTTTGGCTTTCAAGGTATTAGAAGGTTTCAAAGGAGAAAAAGTTCATGAAATCTATGGCTTCCTTGATTTTGAGGGGCTTTAGAACAAAGAGATGAAAAATAAATAAATAAAGAATTTAAGAGAAAAAAAATAAAGGTGAAATAGAGAAAGTTATATATAGTTTATTGTTATTGTTGGTGACATTTTTAGCCTTCTATCTCTAATAATTTTTTGCTGAATTCTTATGAAAGATATGAACATACTTAACTCTTTGAATTTGGAGGGTGATATGTTCATTGAGATGATGTATTTTTTTAGATATAAATTTAATGTTTAAGTTGTAAATTCTTTTGACCCAAATAATAGTATATACCGAACTCAATAGTGGAATATTTGGGTTGAGTCTATTCGGATTATTCATATAACTTATTCAATTGTTTTAATAAAACAATCGAAAATGTTAAATTTCTATTTGTTTCTTTTTAAACATTGATTTAAGATTAGTGACTAAATTTCAATTTATTTTATGAAAAATTATATTTGGAAGGCTAAAAAAAATTATTTTTTAAAAATATGCTGCATAATAAATAATAACTAAATTATTGAAGGAATGAAATATACATACATGCAATTTTTTTTATTCAACTATCCCATCTTTCTTTTTATGGTTAAAACAAATCTCAACAGAAGTGTTGAAAACTCTCCTAAGAATTACAATAAATAAAGAAAAAAAGATTAGACAGAGATGGAAAGAAAGCACAATTTTTAGGTTATTTCAAAATTGCTTGGAAAACTGTCACTGTTGTTTGACCAAATGTTTTAAAAGTGGTTCAAGATAATTATTTGACAATTAATGGCTAGATTCGTATGAACAAATGTGCTTGTTGGGAAAAAATTATCACTTCCATCACAAGAATAAGAAGGAAAATAACAAATAATAATAATAATAATAATAAAACTGAACACACAAGAATTTACATGGAAGACTCCAAACTTGGAGAAAAACCACGATCTGTCAAAAAGAAATCCATTGTGCAAAAATTGTTATAATCACACTATAATTCTTTTCTCGTTCCCAATTACAAGAGTACTCTCTCAAAACCTTTATACTACTCACACTCTTTAGTCTCCCTCTCAAACTAGAGAATATAAAAGAGAATTTAACTTGAGTTAGTACATTGACGGAGAGAACTTGTGGAAGGTTCTAACGATCAAATAATATTTATAAATTACCGATCAATACTACCTATACTACTTACTAATACAAGTGGCAAGACCAAACCGACTAGTAAGGAAGTACGAAAATTATTTCCTCAAAGCTCATTTTTAGTTAAAGTGATAAATGGAGATTTTGGTGTGGAATGGAGGATCGAAGATGCATAAAAGTAAAAGCATGAAAGTAAAAGGAAAGAAGTATAATCTAAAAAAATGTTCTAGCTTAGAGGAACGAAATCACCCAATGCAACCTTGATCCTAAGATATTACTCAATCATCTTTAACACATGGTAAACTTAACCAGTAATGCTGACATTAAGTGTAATGACCTACTTTTTGAGATCTCTAACAAGGGCTGTGTTAATTTCAACAAGCATGCAATGGAAGAAAAAAGAATCATGAAGCACTCTAATTCATCAATTTTAGCTTCAAACTTAAGCATGTTCATCAAATGAAAAGAAGGTTTCAGAAATACCTGTGAAGATCTTCTTCTTTCTTCAAATTCAGCTGCAATCTACTCCTCTACTAGTCACGAACCACTGAAAGATCTTCCCTGCTATCCTCTAGGAGCCTTAGATTGAGTTGTGGGACTCAAAACAAGCTAAATTAAAGGAAGAATTTAAGAAGATATCCACTGGTTTTCACCCAGCTGAAGAATCTTTCTTCAACCTAAAAAATCAGGTAAATTCAGTAGTTTGCATGCCTTTTCAACTGAAATTTCTATGTATTTTATGTAGAAAACCATGCAATCAGATTGCATAAACAAACCACACCTCCTACTTCTTTAAGTGGGATTGGAATGGAATGGTGATTAAGGTGTTCAACCCAAAGTGGGAAAATCTCACTCTTGTGATTTTTTTAAATTTTCATATTTTTCTTTTTAATTTTGAAAACAATTTTCAAAATAAAAAACATTTTTTCAGTTTTATTTTTTTTATTAAACTGAAAAAATATCAATTTTACCAAAAAATTAAATTCAATTAATTATTATTTAAATAAAATTAATAATTAATTATATTAATTTAATATCAAATATTAAATTAATTAAAATATCAATTTCACTACCATGAATCCATATTCATGAATTAATATTATAAATCATATTTAAAAATATTTATCGATTCTCCAATTTCGTTTAATTCCATAATCAAAACGTGTAATTATATCACATATAATTTACTAATTCCCTTAATTCGAATTTGAACGTTTTCAAATTAACTTATCATGCTATTTCTAAGGTTTATTTTGTTTGTGAGCTAGTAGGGGGACCTAATTAGATCTGCAGATCATGGGCTCCAACGATTCGAGATTAATTGGCTAAACTCTTTAAAACCAAATTAACTCTTCATTCGTTAAGTACAAGGTCACTCCACTAAAGCCCAATAGTTTCACTTCCCTTCATTGTAGTATATTATGTCCACTCGATATAATCATGATTAGTAAGTTAATCCTTCATAGATTGTTCGTAATAATTGGTTGGGTCAATAGTTTTTTTACCCACGAGATTACCTCTTATTTCTTAAGTTTCACTGATCCTCTAATGAACAATTGGTTTGAGAATCCAATCATCAAACCAAGTCCCTCTTGGGCCAATGAAAGGGTAAGACCCCTTGTTCAAGATCTGAAGTTAGCACTTAAGGGAACAATCTCTCTACTAACCCTGAAAGCGGGTAGGAGTGAGTTCCATCTTGCACCCTATGTCCTCAACTATCTACCCAGCCTTACTCCAAAAATAGGAGCCTTATTGAGTCGGCGCTGTTGAGTCAACCCTTACCTATGCAAATCTAAGGATAATTTTGAACAAATAGGAGTTCATAGTTAGCTTAGGATTAAAGATAAGTTAGCTAGGTCATCGCTTTGAAATAGTCAGTCTTAAACAGTAAACAACATTATAAATTAAGAGTGACTTATTTCTTGGTTCGATCTTATGCAAATTCATTGCACAGGACGTCCCCACTCCTCATGTCTCTATATGAACGAATTAGGATCACTTCGTTTGTAGCACTTTCCAACAAATTGTAACAACTACATAATGAGTCGCATCCAATAGTCTTACCAGAATAAGGTACCCAACCTTATTCGTATACTATAGATCATTTTGACTATTTACTTAAACCTGATCCACTCTTCTGACTTCGCATAAAGTTCAAGTACTCATGTAATAGTCATGGATCTTTTATTTTATTGGATTTATTTCTAAAACGAAAATGAGCAATTCATATATTCAATAACAATTTTTATTGAATCAAACTTCAATAACATCTTTATTGAACAACAGAATAAATTTATCGTTTACAACCCACGTTGAGGACATAAAATCCAATAGGTTGTTACTTCATAATTTCACATTATTTCTTTAAAAAAAATCAAGCATTTTGATCATTGAGATAAAGTTGATTAACACACACACACAAAAAGAAAAACTTCAAGACAATTTATAAAATTAATAAATAAACAAATAAATAAAATATTTGTTCAGGACCTCCTAAAAAGAATAATTAATGAAAATAATATTCAGACAGATAAAATTTTCAACCTAACATCGAGTTTTAAATCAAAACAATTAAACAACTTAAAAACAATAACTGAGCGGAAGCAATTTTCTTGTCCCATATGGCATGGTCACGGGTCCCTCTTGTCACACACTGACTTTCCTTGCCCTTACCTGAAAAGTAAAATATAAGAAAGGGTGAGTATTAAAAATACTCAATAAGTGATTCACTACTAGACCTATTAGGTGAACATATTAACCTTCCTATCCAGGCATCGTTGTACGTCCTATCGTGTAGTAGTCATGGTGATCCCGAAGGAACACATATCAGTCATAAGTGTGAACTTGAAGGAACACATATCAGTCATAAGTGTTGTTGGGATTGGTGTCCTAATTCTCCCAGAGTCTTGTTGTTTGTAATTTATACACATTGTTATGAATAAATAAGTGTTATTTCATTTTTCCATTTACTCATATCCAATAAACAAAGCTCCATGGTTATCGTATGTAAACTTAAGCATGTATATAAGATATACAAATGGATCATGCCTTAAGTAATAACCTAAATAAGTATGTAGTATAAGGATTAAGGGGGGATTCCCGATCTTGGTGATACTACGGATACGACCCGCTTTATAGAGGTTTGCAAGGGTTGTGAACTACTACAAATGATAGATCCTGACCATTCATGTGGAGACATGCGAGCGGGGGTGTCCTATTTACAAAAAAGTTTGTATAAGACTGGATCACGAGATGATTAGACTCTGTATATAATGCCGTTGATACTGGAGACTTACATCTCACCTAAACGACCATAGGTGACAGGACCTCAATCCTAAGTGTTTTGGAAACTCTTGCCTTTGAGGGCGGTTCTTTGATTAGTATTGGTGAGAGTGGCCAGATTGCCAACTCAACATGCCTACCTTTTGGGGACTTGTCTGATTTGGGAGCTGGGAACTCTATTACACAAGATGAAATTCACTCCTTCCTGAAACAAGGGTAAGTAGATAGATTGCTCTTTTAAAGGCTGATTCCAGGGCTTGAACATAGTGGTCACAGCTTCTCTTTGGGAGAGAGGACTCAGTCATAGTAGGACTATGACTTATGTTCATTAGAGGGATCAGTGGTACTTAAGGAGTTAGATGTAACTATAGGAACATAACGGTTATTGGCCCAACTGTACTTACGAGCGATCTGTGAAGGGTTATTGCACTGTTGATTAGTTAAGATGAACATATAATATATATGTAGTCAGAAGAGTTCAGCTGTCGGTCTGTAGTGGAGTGCCTGGCAGTTAACGGATGGTGGGTCCCATGAATAAATAGTTTAATCATTTATTCACATACCTTTGGAGTTTCGAGCTACAAATCCATAAGGTCCCCTTGGTAGCTCAATGGATTCAAGTTGAGAATCAGTTTTTGGTGTTGATTTGAAATGTCCAAATTGAGAAAGAGATAATTCGATTATATATGATATGGTGTATAAGATACATCAAGTGGAGGATTAATGTAAATAAGATTTATATTAAGTACCATGGAATAGAAAAGGAGTTATGGTTTATATGTTTCATGAGATGAAATATTAAAACTATAAGTTATAAATATAGTATGGTAAATTGGTTATCATATATATTTATAATAATATTAATTATTGGATAATTATCTCTTTTTCTCTAATAACCAATTGAGTAGGAGGTTATGGGTGGTTTCATGGTAACTGTGAGATAGAAAGGAAAAATATTATCCTAAATTTAGTAGTTGTTAAAAGAGTTTTCATTTTCTCGAAAAGTTCTCACGGTGGTCTGTCAAGTAAATAAGATTTACTAAATGAAAGCTTGGAGAGACTAGATGATCCTGGAGTGTTTCTATACGATAGACGCTCAACTGGCCGATGAGCTAAACGATCGTGCAACTTCTGCTAAACGATCACATAACTTTTGTTAAACGATTGGGCATCATCTAATCGTCTATACAATAGACACTGTCATCTCCCACTTTCTCAATTGTTTACACGATTGTTCTCCTTCGATCTCGTCCTCTAACCAAGTCCACACAGAGCCCACATTTCTGGATTCTCACACCAATAATACCAAGGTAGCCATTGTGGTGGTGTCATACTCAACTCGACATCAGTCAAGGTTCTGTGGAGGCTGTCCGTTGCGTTCACTGTGTTCATGGTCTGGGTGATCGCAGTGTTCAAGTTCTTTGTTGATTGTGCTGTGTTGTGGTTGTGGTGAACGAGCGTTCATGTGTTGCAATGTTGCTGTTAACGAGCGTTTGTGATCAAGGGTGTTGAAGATGAGTCTTCAAAGGTATGTTAATTCTATACCTTTATCTTTAGAAAATCATGTTGTAATTTCGTATGTTGCATAGCCTGTTGTTTCCATTTATGTACTGTAATTGTTAATGTTCATATACGATTGAAATTTGGAACGATCCTCTCGCTGCTTATGAAAATCCTCATGTCTGATTTCCTTCAATTCCAAATTTCACTTCTGTTTTGAATTTCTTTTACAGTCGTGGTGGGTTTTCTGCATTTTTTTTAATTGATAAATGCATTTGTAGATGGAGTTGATGAATGTTTACGAGTTAATTGCCTCTATTTTAAAGCTTTCTTTAAATTACAAAGTGTTAATTTGTAAAGGCCCCTGTGTTTTTTGGTATAATTAACATGCAATCGAGTCTGTAATTCAAAGTGTTTGAGTTAGTCAAGTCGTTTGTGATGAAGTTTCGAAGCATGAAGATGTGGTTCTCAGCGAAGAAGAAGACCAAGAGTTGATCGTGTCGTGTAGCCTCAGGTAAACGATCATGTAGATTTTTCTATACGATCGTGTAGTAATTCATAAATCATCGTTTAGCTAAACGATGGGGTAAATTGTTTACTCTATCACGTAGCGTTGGTTGCCCGATCGCGTAGACGCTGGAGATAGACGATCGTAGTAGGAGAATATGATGCTAATCGTTTAGAAGAAGGCGCGTGTTAAACGATCTTGTAGTTAGCATGCCTCATCACATAATCACTGACTACATGATCACGCGGTATTAGATATGAAGGTGCTCGCTCAGCGATCGTTTAGACGATTGTGCTTCACTGCATCGTAGTCGTTTAGACGATCGTATAAGGCTTGCGTTATGGGAGCGCGTTGCATGATCACGTACCTCGTGCTTCATCGCATAGTAAAATGTACACGATCGTTGCTAAACGATCATTTAGCTCTGGAAGTATAGGTAAACGATTGAGCAGAGCGTTTGTACTTTCATGCAGACGATCGCGGGTGTTTGGTACACGATCAGTGGAGACGCGTTGATTCGCCTGGACGGTTCAAGACTCAATTCGCCTGTTTGAACCGGAGACTCCTTGTTTTTGTAATAGTTAGCTTGTAGTTTGAGGACTTGAGGTAATTTTTCCCAGTTCATCAACATTTGTTTATTATACATGTGATATATGTAGTTTATATGGCAAAGTGTTTGACATATAGATTTGAAACCCACCTTAGGTTGTGCAATCATTTATGCATCATATATTATAAGTGTCATAATATTGCTTGAAGAGATTACTTGAAAGCATGCACATGAATCATGAAAATATAAGAGTTATATTTGTGCATGCAGTAAGCATATTCATGCATCATCTTTATATTATAAGTGTTATAGTATAAGGGTGTAGGGAAGCATGTTTTGCTTGGTTCATTGCTGTTTGGTATAAGTGTTATATAAAAGAAGTAAAAATAAATGAACATTGCATTGAGCACACTTAGGTTGTTTGTAAAAGTTATGAATGCCTCGGATGTATTCGCTTTGCGTTGTGGTTTTGGTTGTTTCCGCTATAAGTGTTATAAAGGAAATTAGAAATAAAATTGATAAGAAAGAGTTGCATGTGGACTTAGGGTGAACTCATATTTTAAAAAGGTATTAAAATTGGATTGAGATAGAGCTAAGTTCAAAGGTTCTAATGGGATTAGCAACCTAGTTTAATCTTTTTAAATCGGTTTAATAGGATTAAATTGATTGACATAAAAGATTAAAATTGTATTAAATCTATTTATAAGGGACCTTTTGTCTAAGGTGGGTTTTGTCTAGGCTGGGGCACTTAAGCTGACGGAAATGGAACACCCCTACTTGGGAACCTACCTGAAAAGGTGAATTAGATAATTTTCTGCAAGCATGCGACAGTTGATCAAAGACTCTGTTAAAGAGTTTAATGGATGATGATCAAACGTTGTTTCAACTATCCAAGGTAAAAGTTACTCTTGGACAAACCTAAAAAGTCACTTAGTTAAAATTCTTAACCGTGTTTTTTCTAAGTAAACTAAATCCTAGGTTATAAAATACTCAATGGGAGGAAGAGATGTATCTGCTATGTCAATGATTCCACTCACATTTCTCCCTGAATGTTCACGCCGTGAGATTCATGCTTGGCCTCATGGTGCCCTGGGAGCATCCCCCTTCGGATGGTGTTTGCATGAGTCAATATTAAGGTGGACGGAAAGAGTGTTTATAGTAAGTGGATGAAGGGTATGTGTCAACACGTCTTACGGTCTCTGTCATTGGTTCACACCGTGAGATCATTCTGTACTCCTTCGTGGCGTCTTAGGTGTGTCCCCCTTTGGATGGGTTTTGTGCAGTTGGTCAAGATCAAAGTGAACTCCAGAAATGGATAGGGTCGCTTTAGGTTTTGCCCCAATCGAATTTTCTCCCTTCGAATTTGTTTCTTGGGGCGGATCTCTAGGGCCTAAAATGGCAGGTCATACTTACGGGAGGTTGTTAAGTAAGTTAATGATCTCTTAACCAAATCAATGATGGCTAGTCATTATAGAAGCAAGAGTTGTTCTGGTATTAATGACTGGTTGAGAATTTCTCAATTCAGAGGAGGGATAATTGACCTCCCTTTGGCGACTTTTGTCCTAAACCTTTGAAGCGTCATTGTAAAACTAGATGTCACACGGGGTTCATGTTAGTTTTGCTAAACCTTATTGGATGTTGTATGTTTTTTCAACGGATATTTGCTTAAAACCTAACATAGGTCAATGTGTTTTTGTTTTCAGCAACGCGTTAGTATTTCCGTTTAAAGCCTTTAATTTGATCGATTACATACATTTGAAAGATTCTTGTAAAACGTATTTCGTGGTAAACGACCTCGATTTTTTCATGGTTGAGGAATGTCCTCAAGTCCCGACCCCTGATGCACCGCGAAGTGTTCGCAGTGCATATGGGGTGTGGATGAAGGCTAATTCATTGGTATGACTTCACATTTTGGCTAGCATACCTAATGTTTTGGCCAAAAGGGTTGAGAACATGGTCATTGCACGCAAGATCGTGGACTCGTTGCAAGAATTGTTTGAATGTCAGTTCTTACTTTTCGAGCACAAAAGGGATGGATGACAAAACCAGTAGTGTTAGTTCCAAAGTTAAACTCCAGGAAGAGGAAGAAATTGTTGCTGACTCTGTTGAGGTTCATAGAAGATAAGTGTTCTCTGAATGCAACTTGTAGCTTATTTAGGTTCTGATACAGATCCCACTACTCTCCAAAAGAGGAGGATGTCTAAAGACAGTAAATCTGATTTATTGATCTTGGAGACGTGTTTGGTAGAGAATGCTGATTCTTCCTGGATCCTAGATTCGAATGCTACCAACCATATCAGTTCCTCTTACCAAGGATTCAGTTCCTGGCAAACGTTGCCACAGGAAGAAATCACTCTTCGAGTCGGTACTAATGAGGTTGTCTTAGTTGTTGCTGTAGGTAGGCTGAAGTTATTTTTGGACAAGAAACGTTATTTGTTACTGGATAATGTTTTCGTAGTTCCTCATATTAAAAGGAACTTAATCTCGATTTCTTATCTCATTGAACAAGGATATACCGTCTCTTTTTTTAGAATAAAGTGTTTGTTTTCAAGAATGGAATAGAGATTGGGTTTGGTTTGATGGAAAGTAACTTATATGTACTAAGGCAGTTAGTCATAAAAGCCTTGTTTAACACTAAAACGTTTAGTATAACAACAACAGCTAAAAGATAAAAGGTTTCTTCTAAGGAAAATGCCCATCTTTGGCATCTAAGGTTAGATCACATCAACCTCAATAGGACTGAGTAATTGGTGAAAAGTGAACTTCTAAAGAGTTTAGAAGAAAACCCATTGTCGGTGTGTGAATCATGCCTCGAAGGCAAAATGACCAAACGACCTTTTACTGGAAAATGTTAGAGAGCCAAGGAAGCCTTGAAGCTTGTACATTTTGACCTTTGTGGTCCGATGAGTGTTAGGGCTCGAGGTGGGAATGAATATTTCATCTCTTTCATAAATGATTATTCAAGGTAGGGGTATCTCTACCTAATGCAATGTAAGTTTAAAGTCCTTGACAAGTTCAAGGATTATGGTTGAAGTTGAAAACTTGTTAGGTAAGAAGATAAAAATACTACGATCTGATCGTGGTTGAGAGTATATGGACCTCCAATTACAGAACTATATGATAGAACATGAGATTGCGTCTTAACTCTCAACCTTAGGTACACCTCAGCAGAATGGTGTATCAGAAAAGAGAAACAGAACCTTGTTGGACATAGTTCGGTCTATGATGAGTTATATTCGTCTTTCAGACTCGCTTTGGGGTTTTGTAGTAGAGACTGCATACTATATTCTGAACAACGTTACCTCGAAAAGTGTTTCTGAAACACCTTTTGAGTTATGGAGAGGCCGTAAAGGTAGTTTACACCACTTCAGAATTTGGGGGTGTCCGACACATGTGATCGTAACTAACCCGAAAAAGTTGGAACCGCGTTCGAAAGTTTGCCTCTTTGTAGGCTATTCCAAGGAAACCAGGGGTGGATACTTCTATGATCCAAGTGAGAACAAAGTATTTGTTTCTACAAGTGCTATCTTCTTGAAAGAAAACCACATGAGGGATCATAAGCCACAAAGTAAGCTTGTTGTATGTGAGATTTCTAATGAGACTGAGACTATTGAGGTCGGTACATCTAGTCAACCAGCTCAAGAGTCAAGACTACCTCGATGAAGTGGAAGGGTTATGAACCCACCGGATCGCTACATGGGTTTGATTGAAACCCAGAACGTCCTTTCTTATTATGGGGTCGAGGATCCATTGTATTTCAAGAAAGCGATGGAGGATGTTGACAAGGTTGAATGGATTAAAGCCATGAACCAGGAAAGTGAGTCTATGTACTTCAATAATGTCTATGAGCTTGTGGATTTTCCTGATGGGGTAAGACCTATAGGGTGTAAATGGTCTATAAGAGAAAGAGAGGTGTAGATAGAAAGGTGCAAACCTTTAAGGCTCGACTCGTGGCAAAGGATTATACCCAGGTCGAGGGAGTTAACTATGAGGAAACTTTCTCACCTGTTGTCACGCTCAAGTCTATTAGAATACTCCTGTCCATAGTCACATTTTATGATTATGAGATATGGCAAATGGATATCAAGACTGCCTTTCTTGATGATAATCTTAAGGAGACCATTTATATGACTCAACCAGAAGGGTTCGTAGCTCCAGATCAAGAGCAAAGAGTTTGCAAGCTCAATAGGTCCATTTATGGGCTGAAACAAACGTCTAGATCATGGAGCCTTGTGTTTACAAGAAGATCATCGACAGTTCAGTAGCTTTCTTGGTACTGTATGTGGATGATATCTTACTCATTGGGAATGATGTAGGGCATCTGACTGACATTAAGAAGTGGCTAGCTGCCCAATTCCAAATGAAAGATTTGGGTGAGGCACAGTATGTTCTAAGGATCCAAATTATTCGGGATCGTAAGAACAAGAGACTAGCCTTGTCTTAGGCATCGTACATCGATCAAATGTTGATCAGGTACAGGATGCAGGATTCCAAGAGGGGTTTGTTATCCTTCAGGCATGGAATCATTTTGTTTAAGGATCAATATCCTAAGACACCTCAAGAGGTTGAGGAGATGAGACAAATTCCCTATGCTTCAGCTGTTGGAAGCTTAATGTATGCAATGTTTTGTACCAGACCTGACATTTGCTATGCAGTAAAGATTAACAGTCGGTATCAGTCCAATCTAGGATTTGATCACTGGACGGCGGTCAAGACGATCCTCAAGTATCTTCAGAGAATGAGAGACTACAGACTCATGCTGTCTCTTATACACATCTAGATGTGTATAAGAGACAGCATCGCAGTGATGTGATAGTCACAAAGATCGCGTCGGAGCACAATGTTGCTGATCCTTTTACAAAGGCTCTCACGACTAAAGTGTTCGAGGGTCACCTGAAGAGTCTGGATCTGTCGGACATGCGATATCTTGTCTAAGACAAGTGGGAGATGATACTGGGGTATGCCCTAGTTTATTGTATATTGTACATGTATTTATCTTGTATTGTACATTAGTCTCCCGAGGCATTAGAATAAGTTGAAGATTGTTAGGATTGGTGTCCTAATTCTCTCGATGTCTCGATGTTTGTAATTTATACACATTGTTATGAATAAAATAAATGTTATTTTATTCTAGCATTTACTCAAATCCAATAAACAAAGCTCTATGGTTATTGTATGTAAACTTAAGCATGAATATGAGATATACAAGTAGATTATGCCTTAAGTGATAACCTAAATAGGTCTGTAGTGTAAGGATTAAAGAGGGATTCTTAATCTTGGTGACACTACGGATACGACCCGTTTTGTAGAGGTTTTCAAGGGTTGTGAACTATTACAAATGGTAGATCCTGACCATTCATATGGAGACATGCGAGCAGGGGTGTCCTATACAAATAGTTTGTATAAGACCGGACCACGAGATGATTAGACTCTGTATATAACGTCGTTGATACAGGAGACTTACATCTCACCTAAATGACCATAGGTGACATGACCTCAATCTGAGTGTTTTGGGAACTCCTGCCTTTGAAGGCAGTCCTTTGATTAGTATGGGTGAGACTGGCCAGATTTCCAACTCAACATGACTACCTTTCTAGGGACTTGTCTGATTTGGAAGTTGAGAACTCAGTTACACAAGATGAAATTCACTCCTTCCTCGAAACAGGGGTAAGTAGATAGATTGCTCCCTTAAGGGCTGATTCCGGGGCTTGAGCATAGTGGCCACAACTTCTCTATGGAAGAGAGGACCCAGTCATAGTAAGACTATGACTTATGTTCATTAGAGGGATCAGTAGTACTTAAGGAGTTAGATGTAACTACAGAGACATAACGGTTATTGGCCCAACTGTACTTACGAGCGATCTGTGAAGGGTTATCGCACTGTTGATTGGTTGAGATGGACACATAATATATCTATAGTAAGAAGAGTTCAACTGTCGGTCTGTAGTGGAGTGCCTGACAGTTAACGGATGGTGGATCCCGTGACTAAAGAGTTTAGTAAGTTATTCACGTACAGTTGGAGCTTTGAGCTACAGGTCTATAAGGTCCCCTTGGTAGCTCAATAGATTCAAGTTGAGAATCAATTCTTAGTGTTGATTTGAAATGTTCAAATTGACAAGAGGTAATTCGATTATATATGATATGATCGGTATGGTCTATGAGATACATCAAGTGGAGGATTAATGTAAATGAGATTTACATTAAGTACCATGGAATAGAGAAAGAGATTTGGTTTATATGTTTCATGAGATGAAATATTAAAACTATAGGTTATAAATTTAGTATGGTAAGTTGGTTATCATATATATTTATAATAATATTATTTATTGGATAATTATCTATTTTTCTTTAATAACCAATTGAGTGAGAGGTTATTGGTGGTTTCATGGTAACCATGAGATAAAAAGGAAAAATGTTTTCCTAAATTTAGTAGTTGTTGAAAGAGTTTCCATTTTCTCGGAAAGTTCTCACGGTAGTCTATCAAGCAAATAAGATTTACTAAACGATAGCTTGGAGAGACTAGACGATCGTGGAGTGTTTCTATACAATAGACACTCAGCTGACCAATGAGCTATACGATCGTGCAACTTCTGCTAAACGATCGCATAGCTTTTGTTAAATGATTGGGCATCGTTTAATCATCTATACGATAGACACTGTCATCTCCCACTTGCTCAATCGTTTACACGATTGTTCTCCTCCGGTCTCGTCCTCTAACCAAGTCCACATAGAGCCCACACTTTTGGATTCTCACACCGAGAATACTGATAACTTGTAGAAATATAAGTTATTAAAGCTCAAATTATTAAAATAATGTGAGAAAGTGATAGTAAATAGGAAATATTACGATTGAACGCACCAAACTAAAAGCAAAATTGCGATCGCCAACTCTCATCACATAGAAGAAATTAAACTGAATTAATCTTTTATTTCTGTGTAGGAACAAGGCGATAGCGCAATCTCCTGAGTTGGCAATCCAATGGTACTTCAAAGACAAACGCGTGATGACCTTACATAAAGGCGGTGACCTAAAGTGATAAAACGTGATGGGACGTGAAGCCGATAGCGGTCAAATCAGAAATTCAGTTGGCGGCTGTTGATACAATTGCAAATCTATTGAACCTCTGGTGACCATCAGACGGCGCGACAGGGTATGGAAATTAATGCTGTCCATTCACGCAATGATTAGTGAGATGAAGAACTGTTTTTGGAAGTCTATAAATACCATTCAATGCTACCAAACCAGGGAATGAATTCTGGGAGGTCGAGAGACTGTTGGAGCAACAAGGAAGAGAGACACCAAGTCACACCTAACCCTTGTAAGAGCAACAGTTTACAAATTAGAAGAGAATTAGGTTGTTAAAAGTCGTGTAAACGCCAGAGGAAGCAAGACACTGCTTACCTTGCTTAACACTTACATCATCTATTTTTTGTACTTGAACATGTTATTTGCAAGAATGGAAATTACATTTCAATCCATGTTCATTCTTTTCACACCATACATGAGTAGCTAAATTTGTGAATTGGTTGAGAAGTACTTAGCTAGCATGACTTAAGTTATGCACTTCATGCAATCATCTTGTCTTATGTATGCTTCATTCATCACTTTGAATACTTGAAAGAGTAGTCTAAAGACATAGAATCTAGGCTTGAAAGAGTGAGATCATATCTCATAAGCAAGAGTAGAGGAGACTTAGAAATAAGTTCTATCTGCTGCATTCCCTACAAATCGTATGCATTCTAGACATAGGAAATGTGTCCATATGCATTGAGAAATGTAGTGCTTAATATTTGTGTATAGCATGATCACATGACTTGTAGAATAGCTTAAGAAATGTTAGCAAAACCTCTTCTCAACCCTTTATCACATATTTATTACAACACCACTCTTCTATCGCTTTGCATTTAATTCCATCACCTTAAGAAATCAAAGTCAATCACCATTCAACTTCTTAAACTTAAAATAGCGACAAGATCAGAGGTAGAGTCTATCGCATATCTGTTTGAGTAATCCCTACGTTCGACCCTGGACTTACCAGGACTCTAAGAGGCTTATACATGGGCTTTGTTAGGAAAACTTGCATAATCATCGCATCCACACACCCTTTCATCGCATGATAAATCAGCGCATCAAGTTTTTTGCGTCGTTGCTGGGGATTACAATATAGATTGCGCTAACATCAAACCTCTTTGATCTTTGTAGCTTTCGACCTTTGGAGTATTGCCATTCCACTTGTGAAGGAAGAAGCAAGCGTCGTATGAGGAAGGAAATACTTATGAGCTCAAGTACGACCCAGAGATTGAAATAACCTTTTGCAGAAGGCAGAGAAACAAACGCAATCAGCAAGGAAGTGTCACACCCCTTCCCAGATTACCCTTCTTAATCCAGAAGTGAATGTAACAACAGTAGTTACCAACCTTTTTGTGGCACTTACTTTCTAACTTACATCCTTAACCTACTTAGATCCCTGGAATACATATATAACATTCACTAAACTAATGAAACTTTAAAAACAACCTCAAAACACCAGGGATCAACAACAACATAACTACATCATATTAACACATACAGAGTTCAGCGGGTCCCAATATACTTTATTAGTCCCTAATATGAGCAACACATATGTACAGACATTTACAGAATAGATACCTAAAACTTCTTTTTAGACTTTGGACTTTTAACTGGAGTCCTTGAGTGACAGAGCAGCATGACAGCTAACCTATAGGGAGATGACCACTACCTGGGAAAAGAAAAACATTTGAAAGAATGAGCTACTTGCCCAGTGAGTGACTTAATAAAAACATAAATCTCATGCTTAAACTGAAAGCTAGAAAATAGAATACTGGAACTAAAACAAGCCAAACAAACGTGTACATAAAGCTTTTAAAACCATTGTATCTGCAAAATAAACTTGGTAACTATTATTCATGTCATCATCAACATCATATAGCTCTATTTTATGCTTTGCTGGACTATGCCTTAGTTTATCAGTCTAGAGTGGCCCTCTTGCTCACTCTTTATCATCCTTTACTGCATTCCTACTTAACTAGGAAGGAACCCTTTTGTTCACTTCCTAAAAACATAATTTGCAACCCTAGTTGAGAGAGAACCTTTACTCAATTCCTCAACGTCAATCCATAGTTAGTGGAGTGATCTCTACACTACCAATAACAACTTTTCTTTTGTTCATGTGATTCTAGTTTAAGTACCGTCATACCTTAGGTACTACTGCTCAGATACCTTCTCTGTGTACTTCAGTATCAAGCTGCTCAGATACCTTCTCCATGTCCTTCAGTATCGAGCTATTCAAATTCTAGGATAAAGCTTATGTACCTTCTCATCTAGTCCTTCAGTACTGAGCTATTCAAACCTAGGACAAAGCTTCAGTACCTTCTCATCTAGTCCTTCAGTACTAAGTTATTCAAACCTAGGACTAAGCTTCAGTACCTTCTCATCTAGTCCTTCAGTACTGAGTTATTCAAATCTAAGACTGAGCTTCAGTACCTTCTCATCTAGTCCTTCAGTACTGAGCTACTCACACTGAACTTGCTTATTCTTATCTCTTAATGACTTAGTTGCCCAAAAGCTTTCTATACTAATGCATCCTCTTGTTCATTGAAAAGCATAGCATATTAATGTGAGATGCATTGCCTGGTAACTATTTGAGAATAGTTGTCATAAATAGCTTTCAGTAAACATACATTACTAGACATTCATAAGAATTAACAATTTACATAAAACATTTAAAGCATTTAGAGTCACTCACAATTTCAGGCTCGATCCTTTGAATTTATAAGCCTCTCCTAATTGAACTTGGCCTAAAAATCACATTATTAACTTATGGTTATCCTCTAGATGATTATTCAATCCAAACACTGCATAAAAAATTCAACATTTTACCATAATTCTCTTAATTTCTAAAATATCCTAACTTTACTTAAACTTCTCTAAAACCTAAGTCTACGTTTTACCCAATTTCCTCATTGATCCTAATCGAGATTTACTTAACCAATTAACCGCTTAATCATCTTCAAAATTAATCTAGGATCCCAATTTCCTCCAATTCCATGCTTTATCATATGAATACCAAACGACCACTACTTATGATTGAGAACACTTTAATTACCATAAATTTGGATTTTTCAGCTTTTAATGACTGACAGAAGTCATCTTCAACCTCCAGCCCACATTTTCTTCCAAATTCGGCCAGTTTTCCGATGAGACTTCCGGCGACCAAATTCGCTCATTTCAGCCTTACCCACTCGAATTAATTCATATAATCCTCTTACCCATCCTCTAAACTATCTTACCTCACATTTTGTTGTCTTGAAGCGCCCTAAATCTTCTGGAATCGGTCAAATATTTCTTGATACCCCTGTTTTCCGGTGAGAAGTTTCAGAACTTTTCCCAGCTTGAAATTCATCAATCCCTAACCATATAACCTAAAATTTCTTGCTTAAACTTTCCAATAAGCATATTAACCAACTAACCTGAGATTTTGAAGCTTTGAAAATGCTTGAATNTTGAGAACACTTTAATTACCATAAATTTGGATTTTTCAGCTTTTAATGACGGACAGAAGTCATCTTCAACCTCCAGCCCACATTTTCTTCCAAATTCGACCAGTTTTTCGGTCAGACTTCCGGCGACCAAATTCGCTCATTTCAGCCATACCCACTCTAATTAATTCATATAAACCTCTTACCCATACTCTAAACTATCTTACCTCACATTTTGGAATCTTGAATCGCCCTAAATGTTCTGGAATCGGTCAAATATTTCTTGGTGCCCCTGTTTTCCGGCGAGAAGTTTCAGAACTTTTCCCAACTTGAAATTCATCAATCCCTAACCATATAACCTAAAATTTCTTGCTTAAAATTTCCAATAAGCATATTAACCAAATAACCTGAGAATTTGAAGCTTTGGAAACGCTTGAATAACACCGAATCAGCTCCAAAAGTCACGTTTCTCTGTTCGCCTGAAATTCTGTGTAGTCTCGGTTTTCCTATTAATTCACCAATTTTCAGTCAAAATTAGCTCTAACGTCCTTCAAAAAAAATGTTAATAAACCTCTTTACTTACTAACCTCAAAATTTCAGCTTCAAATTTGGTTTCTACAGCTCAAGAACTTCAAAACACTGAAGCCTGTTCAGACTGTCCGAAATTCAGATTTAACCCGACTTTTCATTCAAATTACTCAACCTCCACAGCTTCAATCACTCCGGTAACCCTCAAAATTCTCTTCCTCACGTCCCTCTACAAAATCATCAAAGAAAATTAGGGTTTGCTCGAGGGAATCGGTATAAATCGGTCTCATTCAGAGGCTGGTGACCGCCTTTCTTTTTCTTCTTATTTCTTTCTCTTTATTTTATTTATTTACTTATTTATTCATTTATTTATTTCTTTTCTTTCTTTTCTTTCTTTTTCCTTTTTCTTTTTTTTTTAAAAAAAATCAATTCCTCCTCAAATTCCTTTTCCTTTTCTTTTAGATTAATTCCCTTTCTCTTCTTCTTCTTTTTTTTTTTTTTTTTTTTTCCAAACTAACTTTTAACTTTAATCATTTTAATTGTTTCCTTTAAGAACAATTCAAGATCAAGGGCTTATAGGAAGAGCTCGTAGAATGGCTAAACAATTTGAAGAACGAGTAGCAAATAAAAACAACATGCTGGAAAATCCCATCCTACTAGCAAATGCTCGCAATAGACCCATCCGGGACTATGCATTACTAAATTTGTATGATTTTTTCCCAGGAATCATGAGACCAGCAAATGGATTAAGGTTCGAGATGAAGCCAATAATGATACAAATGATACAAATAGCGGGACAGTTCGGAGGATGGCGTGGTGAAGATCCGCACGCCCATCTATGAAGCTTCATCGAAATCTGCAACACTTTTATGTTCCCTAATATTTTCCCAGAAGAGGTTCGACTCACGTTATTTCCATTTTCACTATGCGATAAAGCAAGAAAATGGGCATATTCTCTCGAATTAAGAGAGATAACATCATGGGAAGAATGCCCACGAAATCCTCAATCAGTTTACTTTGTAAAAAACAATCCTTATTCAAACACTTACAACCAGGGATGGCGAAATCACCCCAATTTTTCTTGGAAGAATAACCAATAACAAAGCAATCAGCTTATGGCTCAGAGAGAGGCACCGCCAGGGTTCTTCCATAGATCTAATGGACAACAGCAAGCTAGTAGTTCTCATCTACCATCATCATTATCCCTATAGAACTTGTTGAAGGAATACATAAAAAAGAATGAAACAGTCCTTCAAAACCAAGCTACATCCATCCGCAATTTGAAAATTCAAATGGGACAAATTGCAGGAGAGCTAAAGAATAGACCCCAAGGGACATTTCCTAGCTCAACCGAGCTTCCATGTAATCCAGGGATTGTCGGGAAAGAACATTGTCAACTAGTCACCTTAAGAAGTGGAAAGGTAGCAATAGAAGCTAGAAAGGAGCCTCGCAAGACTGAATCAAAGAAGCAACCTGCGATTGAATCAAATAAACCTCTATTGCAGACTGAAACAAAGAAGTCCGAGACAACCAGGGAACTAGAAGATGCGATCACCTCTAAGCCTCCAAACCATGAAACACTGGAAGTACAGGTACCTCCATTTCCTCAAAGACCTAAAAAAAACATAACGATGAAGGCCAGTATCAGCGCTTCTTGGAAATATTGAAACAATTGCACATTAATATTCCATTCATGAAGCAATAGAGCAGAAGCCTATGTATGTGAAATTTTTGAAGGACATCGTCTCGAAGAAGAGAAGCACAGGAAGATTCGCCCCGGTGGCATTGACACAAGAATACAACACTATAATTCCACCAAAGATGCGTGACCCAGGTAGTTTCACAATATCCTGCTCAATAGGAGGAATCTATATTGGCCAAGCATTATGCGATCTCAGGGCAAGCATAAACTTAATGCCCTTTCAATTTTCAAAAGATTAGATGTGGGACAGCTAACACCCACAATGGTGACTCTTCAACTCGCCGATAGATCCTTGGTGCACCCTGAAGGAAAATTAAAGGATGTCTTGGTAACAATAGACAGATTCATCCTACCTACAGACTTTATTATCTTAGATTATGAGGCAGATAAAGATGTTCCAATCATATTGGGACGACCATTCTTTTCTACTGGTCGTGCTCAAATAGATGTGCATAAGGGAGAAATCACAATGAGCGTCAATGGAAAGAAGCTCAGGTTCAATATTATCAAGGCAGTGAAGTTCTCAGATGAGGAAGACTTATCTAATTCCGATGATGAACAAACTTGGTTGGAAATTGGGAATCCGAGGAAGAGAATGAAGAAAGAGAGGATGCTATAGCATCCAATGAGACATACCATGCGATAACAGAGATGCTGAAGGATGATGAAATGTTGAACTTGGATGAAGAAAGCAAAGCACAGAAGCCCTCTTTAGAGCAACCACCTACACTAGAACTAAAAACTCTACCAACCCACTTGAAGTACGTATTTCTCGGCCAGGATGAAACCTTACCAGTCATCATATCCTCTGCAATACTTGAAGAAAAAGAAACCACCTTGATCAGTGTTTTAAAAAAATATAGTAGAGCGATCGGATGGACGCTCGCAGACATCAGAGGTATTAGCCCAGCGTATTGCATGCATCGAATCCGGCTTGAAGAAAATCAGAAGGGCTCAATAAAACCTCAACACAGACTGAACCCTGTGATGAAAGAGGTTGTCAAAAAAGAAATCATCAAATGGTTAGATGCCGACATTATCTACCCCATCACAGATAGCACTTAGGTCAGTCCCGTGCAATGCGTTCCCAAAAAGTGTGGGATGATAGTGGTTCCTAACGCAAACAACGAATTGATCCCTATGAGGACGGTCAAGGGTTGGCAGATTTGTATGGATTATAGGAAACTCAACGTGGCGACAAAGAAAGATCATTTCCTCTTACCCTTCATTGATCAAATGCTCGACAGATTAGCGAGGAATTATTATTTTTGCTTCCTTGATGGGTACGCAGGCTATAATGAAATTATGATCGCACTAGAGGATCAAGAAAAGACCACGTTCACATGCCCATATGAAACATTCGCCTTTCATCGCATGCCTTTTGGATTGTGCAATGTACCCAATACATTTCAAATGTGTATGATGGCGATCTTCTCTGAGTATCTTGAAGACTCGGTTGAAATCTTTATGGATGACTTCTTAGTCTATGGACAAACATATGAAATCTGTCTGCAAAACCTAGAGAAAATACTAAAAAAATGTGAAGAAACTAATCTAGTGTTGAACTGAGAAAAGTGCCACTTTATGGTCGAGGAAGGAATTGTGCTAGGGCACAAGGTTTCAAGGAATGGGTTAGAGGTGGATAAAGCAAAGATTGAAGCTACAGAAAAACTTCCACCTCCAACGAATGTGAAAGCTTTGAGGAGTTTCCTAGGGCACGCGAGGTTTTACAAAAGGTTTGTGAAGAACTTTTCCAAAAATGCTCAACCTTTGAATACGTTGTTGGAAGCTGATAGACCCTTTGATTTTGATTCACACTACCTCACTGCATTCAAAACACTAAAAGACGCTTTGACTACAACACCAATTCTGATCACACCTGATTGGATGAAGCCATTCGAACTGATGTGCGACGTTAGTGGGTATACGATGGGGGCAGTCTTGACACAAAAAGTAAAGAAAATTTTACACCCCATCGCATATGCTAATAGGACGTTAAACTCCACATAGGAAAATGACACCACTACTGAGAAGGAAATTATAACGGTGATTTTTGCTATTGAAAAATTCAAACCCTATTTGTTGGGGTCAAAAGTGATAGTCCATACAGACCACTCTGCGATAAGGTATTTGATGACAAAAAACGATGCGAAGCCTAGACTAATCCGATGGGTTCTCTTACTCCAAGAGTTTGATATGGAAATAATCGACCGAAAGGGAACAGAGAACAAGGTCGCTAACCATCTATCGCGACTAGAAAATCCAGAAGTGGATCACATCCAATCAGTGGTGAACGCCTCATTTCCTGATGAGCAGCTGCTTAAGATTGAAGAATTTCTACCTAGTATGTGGATATTGTCAACTTCTTGGTTTGCAAAAGATTCCCTGAAAACTACACATCCCATCAAAAGAAAAGGCTCATACATGAATGCAAATTTTACTACTGGGACGATCCAAATCTCTACAAAAGGGGACTAGACCAGATATTGAGACTTTGTGTTCTAGAAACTGCTTTCCATCGCATATTGTTTCAATGTCATGAATCACCTTATGAAGGGAATTTTGGCGAACAGCACACGGTAGTGAAAGTTTTGCAATATGGGTATTACTAGCTCATTCTGTTTAAAGACGCACAAGAATACTCCATGAAATGTGACAAGTGCCAACGCACTGGAAGCATTTTAGAAAAAAATGCGATGCCAATGAACATCATTCTGGAGGTGGAGCTATTTGACGTCTGGGGAATAGATTTCATGGGACCATTTCCATCGTCAAATGATCATAAATAAATTTTATTGGCTGTCAACTATATATCTAAATGGATTGAAGCTGTTTCATGCATTGTAAACGATGTAGCAATAGTCTCTAAGTTCTTACAGAAAAACATTTTTACTTGTTTTGACACTCCACGTGCCATAATAAGCGACAAAGGGACCTACTTTGTGAATCACATTGTTAGTAAACTATTGATCAAATACAATGTCCACCATAAGATCGCCACCATGTATCACCCCCAAACAAATGGGCAAGTAGAGGTTTCTAACAGAGAAGTCAAGTCAATCTTAGAGAAGGTCGTGAACTCATAGAGGAAGGATTGGGCCATGAAACTAGATGATGCCCTGTGGGCATATCGGACTGCTCATAAGACACCCATAGGCATGTCACCACATGCATTGGCGTTTGGAAAGGCCCGTCATCTACCATTGAAACTGGAATATAAGGTTATATGGGAATTTAAGAAACTCAAATTTGATCTTAAGGCTGTAGGAGAAGAGAGAAAACTTCAACTACTAGAGCTGGACGAGTGGAGATTACAAGCGTATGAGAATTCCAAAATTTACAAAGAATGCACCAGGCGATGGCATGATAAGCGTCTTTGTGAGAAAAACCTCAAGGCAGGTTGAAGAGTATTGTTGTTCAACTCCAGGTTACGTTTCTTTTCTAGAAAACTGAAGTCGCGTTGGTTCGGGCCTTTCATATCCAAGGAAGTATTCCCGCATGGAGCGGTGGAATTGACCAACGAAGATGGGACCAACGCATTTAATGTGAATGGACATAGAGTAAAGCTGTATCATGGAGGGGATTTTCAGTGTGAGAAAACCTCCATTGACTTGGGTAAGCCAAAATAGAGAAGAAACATTCAGTCATTGCGATGATAAGCGACATACATTCATCAGGGACGAAGTATATCCTTTTGTTTTTTTTCAGAATCTATTTTACTTTCTACATATTTACTACTTTATATAACTATCAACTCCTTTTCAACTTCGTACTTCATTCTATCCTTTTGATTGCGTCATTTTGATCGCAATAGACAAGTGCGACGGAGTGATGCGATGGGCTTAAAAAAAAACGCGATCAGTTGAGCATTTGGAAAAGCCCAATTCTTCGCAATTACAATATCAGCCCATCCCAGGTAAGGAAATCGTACGTCTCCTCTGGAGACTGAAAAGACGTAAAAAACTGTCACCTCATTTAATGTGGTGTTAGGTAAGGATTAGGGTTTCCACAAACCCCCATCCCTTCACCTTCCTCGTCTATTTAAACCCCCCCATTATTCGAACGTTTCACCTTCACTATTCTCAAAACTTTCGAGCCTTCTCACCTCCGACGAATTAGCATATCCCCTCCGACCATCATTCTTTTCAGATTTCGGTAATCTTCTTTCCAAATGGCAAGCAGCAAGGGTACCTCTACCTCAACCCATTCATCCCACACAGGTTCCACATTTGAAGTTGTCTCACTGACGGCTTCGTTGTAGCCCATTGCCTTCCCAATCATCCCACCATCGACATACGCGCCACCAGCTACGGTGGTTTCCGCCCATCCATTCGCTCCTACCCTAATCATCTCAACCCCTGCCCTTTCGCAATCCTTCTCAAAACATGGCCAAAACCCTCAAGACCTCTCCACTGCAAATGAGGTCATCAAAGATGAACGTGAGGTTTATACTAATATCCTTAAAACCCTCAAACCACTCGAGCAACTTGATGAGAAAGTCATCAACTAACCAAGCGATCGCAAACCTAAGAAAAGCAGCCGTTCTGGTGCTGCAGCCTCATCTGCTGAGGCATTGGCCAAGGAGTTTTAGAAAAAAGCAAAGAAAGTATGTGAAGGTCTGGGAAACCTTCGGAAGGATGTGTCAGCACTCATCTCCGCAACTGAATTTCATCATGCACTACGCGATGAGGAGTTAGAATGTCTACCACCCTAACCTGAAAAATCCTTGGACAGTATAGAGCGGGTTGCGATAGAATTTGAGCAAGAAATGGAGGAAGAAAGTGACTGGGAAAGACGAGCAGACCAAAAGAAAGAAAAGCGCACTAAGCGTCAGCCTCAAAAAATGTAAGCAAAAGAAGCTAAGGAAAAAGGCACTAGAAATAGCGCAGTAGGAAAAGATAAGGTACCAAAGAAACAAACGGTGCGAAGAGAGGACAAGGGTAAGGCACCCTTAGTGGAGAAAAAAGTGCCAAAGAAGAGACCCTCGATCCTGATGGAGATGGGTTTTTGGCATCCACATCGCCTCTCCCTAACTTCATTGTACAGACGATTGAGGCGTTGGGATGGCACAATTTTTGCACAGGAGCGAAGACGGTCAAGCCGACTGTAGTTGCTGCATTTTATGAAGGGAAACCTCACTCGGGGCGCTATAAGGTTGACATTGGGGATTGCTCAATCGGGTTTGGCGTCTCAAAGATCAATAGAATTTTCAACTTAAAAGACACTGGTGATGCTAAAGGAAACCAAATCATTGAAAACCCCACCATTGAGGAGTAGAAAAAGGCCTTGAATGCGGTAGCATTGCCCGGAAAGAAATGGAACATTTCTGTCAAAGGAGTTAAGACACTATCGCCTCATGACTTGACATCTGAAGCCAATGTGTGGCTTTACTTCATCAAGAGGAAATTGATGCCAACAACTCACAACCACACCATTTCACGGGACAGAGTCATGGTGATCTATTGCATTATGCATCGCATCCCAATAAACGTTGGAAAGATGATCGCCGACCAAATTTGGACACTGTTCTCCAGTCCAAAGGGGCAGCTGTTCTTTCCGTCGCTCATTACAGAGCTATGTGTGGCGTAAGGATGGTTTAAAGAAGAAGAGGACGTGGCAATCAAGGCTGTGCTCACAGACAAGTCCCTACGTAGACTGATAAGATTGCCACCGCAGGGAGAAGGCCCATCCTTGACTCCTCAAAAGCGGAAACCTCCTAAATCCACAGCTACTGAAGGACCTCAGTAAAAGAAGCAGAGGGTTGATAAAATCCTGGTCCTCTCCTCTAAATTTCAAAAATCCCCTCCTCTACCCACCATCGAAGAAATGCGAGTTGGCGTCGATCTCAACATTCCACCCCCTCCAGAAACTACGCCAGCTATCAAATCTCGATCCCCTAGCTCCACTGGCGATCCTCTCGCCGTCCTTACTTTGGCCACTCAACACCCAAATCCCTAACCATCGCCTAAGCACCCAAAGAGCCCGCCGCGTTCTATTGATAACCCAAGCCAACTATCGCCTCATATTGAAAAAGGCAATAGCTTAGACATTGGTGAGACTGGTATGCGGCAGCTCGATGACGAATAGCCACAAGATCACCCCAACGTGACCGCAGACGTCGACTCTGAAGATGAATGGTATAAGTTTCTTCACGATGACCTTCGCGAATAAATTTTAAGAGGTCTCGACGAGCTCTCGTGAGAACAGAAGTCACTTCAATCTCAAGTAACTAAGTTACAAGAAGAAAGTGAGAAGCTCAAGAAAATTATACGCGATCAGTAGAGGCAAACACATGGATTCATCAGGCAGATGGCTCAGAGACAACACGACCAGTTTCGTTACATGGTAAATTACTTTGAAAGGGTCGTGTCACATCTCATAGTGGTACCACCACTTCCCCCCTATCTTGACGCGCCCTTAGACATACCTAAATCTTCTTACGAAGGATGCGATCAACATGATGCGGGCGAAAATTAAATTTGGGGGATGTGTCCCTCCTTGCCTTAATGTCTTATTTCAATTCTTAGACTTTAGTTTTAATTTAATATTACCGAATTCTACTATCGCATTCTCTCTCATTTGACTCAATTCTAAATTTTTTATTACTTTAACATTTGGGCGCCACATTTATCCTTTACCCATTACAACTTCAATGATGAAATATATGCCTCTTCTCTTATCACATGAACTAGTGCTAGATTAATTTCAAGACATTCGATTCACAAAACATTTCTAAAATTTAGTTGATCTGCCAACTTTACTTCAAAATGATTTTTACAAAATTTTCTGAGTCCATTGCATGAATTATTTTGTTTTCAGCAATGAGGACATTACTACATTTTAAATTTGGGGGATGATATTTTCAGCCTTGATAGAGTTTCAATATAGAATATATATATATAACGTTGAGATCAGATCCTGCTCGTAGTTGGATGTTCACATGACACCCGTGGGAGCAAGCCAAAACGAAGGTTGGGCATTCGGATCAGTGCAAGATCACAAAACTAAGATTTAAATCATGCGATGACCAAAACCACTTGAACACCCCAGTTTGATAAGATTTAAAATAAATCATGCGATGCCCTAGAAAATGAGTAAGGATTTTTTTTTAAGATTAAGTTCGCGGTCTCTAAAGGTTAGAAATATTTTAGAAAGAGATTAGGATAGAAATTAATAATGACAACGGTTCAGCAGTTTGAAGGAGGCATTATGAGAACTTTAGGCAGGATAAAGGTGATTGAAATCTTGAGAAATCTTTAGTTTATGCTTAAAGACAAGCATTGTTTTGAATTTGGGGGTGTGATAACTTGTAGAAATACAAGTTATTAAAGCTCAAATTATTAAAACAATGAGAGAAAGCGATAGTAAATAGGCAATATTACGATTGAATGCACCAAACTAAAAGCAAAATCGCGATCGCTAACTCTCATCGCATAGAAGCAATTAAACTGAGTTAATCTTGTATTTCTGTATAGGAACAAGGCGATAGTGCGATCTCCTGAGTTGGTGATCCAACGGAACAAGGCGATAGCGCGATCTTCTGAGTTGGAAATCCAATGGTACTTCAAATACGAACGCGTGATGACCTTACATAAAGGTGGTGACCTAATGTGATAAAAACGTGATGGGATGTGAAAATTCAGTTGGCAGCCGTTGAAGACCATACCGTTGCAAATCCATTGAAACTCTGGTGACCATCAGACGGCGCAACAGGGTATGGAAATTAATGTTGCCCATCCATGCAATCATTAGTGAGATGAAGAAGGTTTTTGGAAGTCTATAAATACCATTCAATGCTACCAAACTAGGGAATGAATTCTAGGAGGTCGAGAAACTGCTGGAACAACAAGGAAGAGAGACACCAACCCACAAGTAACCCTTGTGAGAGCAGAGTTTACAAATTAGAAGAGAATTGGAGTGGTAAAAGCCGTGTAAACGCTAGAGGAAGAAATACACTGCTTACCTAGCTTAACACTTACATCATCTATTGTTTTGTACTTGAGCATGTCATTTGCAAGAATGGAAATTACATTTCAATCCATGTTCATTCTTTTCACACCATACATGAGTAGCTAAATTTGTGAATGGGTTGAGAAGTACTTAGCTAGCAAGACTTAAGTTATGCACTTCATGCGATCATCTTGTCTTTTGTATGCTTCATTCATCACTTTGAGTACTTGAATTAGTAGTCTAAAGACATAGAATCTAGGCTTGAAAGAGTCAGATCAGATCTTATGAGCAAGAGTAGAGGAGACTTAGAAATAAGTTCTATCTGTTGTATTCCCTACACATCGCATGCATCCTAGACATAGGAAATGTGTCCATATGCAATGAGAAATGTAGTGCTTAATATTTGTGTATAGCATGATTGCATAACTTGTAGAACATCTTAAGAAATGTTAGCAAAACCTAATCTCAACCCTTTATCGCATATTTGTTACAACACCACTCTTCTATCGCTTTGCATTTAATTCCATCGCCTTAAGAAATCAAAGTCAATCACCATCAAACTTCTTAAACTTAAAATAGCGATAAGATCATAGGTAAAGTCTGTTGCATATCTATCTGAGTAATCTCTGCGTTCACCCTGGACTTACTAGGACCCTAAGAAGGCTTATACTTGGGCTTTGTTAGGAAAACTTGCATAATCATCACATCCACACACCCTTTCATCACATGATAAATCAACGCATCAAATACCAAGGTAGTTGTTGTTGTGGTGTCATACTCAACTCGACATCAGTCGAGGTTCTGTGGAGGCCGTTTGTTGTGTTCGTTGTTTTCACGGCCTGAGTGATCGCGGTGTTCGAGTTCTTTGTTGATCGTGCTGTGTTGCGGTCATGGTAGACGAACGTTCGTATGTTGTAGTGTTGCTGTGAATGAGCGTTCGTGATCAAGGGTATTGAAGATGAGTCTTCTAAGGTATGTTAATTCTATCCCTTGATCTTTAGAAAAGCATGTTGTAATTTTGTATGTTGTATAGCCTGTTGTTTCCATTTGTATACTGTAATTGTTAATGTTTATATACGATTGAAATTTGGAACGATGCTTCCGCTGCTCATGGAAATCTTCATGTCCGATTTCCTTCAGGTGTAACCCCAGAAACACATATCAGTCAATGATGTGATCCCAAAGGAACACATATCAGCCATAGGTGTGAACTCGAAGGAACATATATCAGTCATAGTTGTAAACCCGAAGGATTACATATCAATTATAAAAAGTACACCGCCCAATAAGAAGGCTAACAGTTACCATCTATTTTAGCATGCGTCAGTCAACCAATAAACCTCATAATATAATCAAAGTCACATTACATACACATCATACATTCGATGAGCATATTGTAAGCATAAAATCCTGTATTATGTTCACAACAACATAACTCATGAATTACCAGGACATCCACAGTCAATACATTATCAAAGTGTAGCAAATCATTCCATAACATTTTATATAGACACACGGACCTATCATCATCATTTTGGTTAGGACGACTAGTTCGAAGGCAAACTAATAATAAGACACTTACCTCATATTTAAGTCTAAGCAAATTAGCAATCCAAACTCTTCTTTATCTTGAGCAAAATTCTTGAAATCAGTCCCTAAACATTAACCAAATTTAATTTCAACATTAGGAGCCTAATTTCAATTATGAAACTAACTAAAACATGCCCGAACAATTTACCAATAGTGTGGCTTGATGCAAAACCTCATCCAAATTTCAATTGAGGTGCCCAAACCTACACCAAACCCATATGCAAGCATTTAGAATCAAATTCTAGCCTCTAAACCACTCCAAAAGGTCCTTCAAGTCCCAATACTCACCAACATGTGCCACTATTGCCAAAATCATCCTCTAGCATTGTTAGACAGCTCTAAAAATTGAATGAACCCCTAAAACACAATGGGCACCAACCACCTATCTGAAGGAATCAAATTTCCCAGTGGAAGGGTGTGAACGCGTGTGCTTTCGAAATTCGTTTTGAAATTGTAGAAAAACAGAGAAACATAAAAGAATTTTGGATAAACATTAATACAAATAAACATGCTTCTACAAGGAATAGAGAGATCAGAAGATTAATCCTTGAAGACAATCTTCAATGTTTTCTTATAGAACGAACCCCCGGGGTCATGAAATCTTCGTACAGTGAAAAATTCCATCGAACTTGAAGCTCCTTCCAAGAGCTCGATCAATATCGAGACACCACCACCGGGCCTTCCTTGCTATTCTTAGGTAAGACTAGTTGTATCTTCACATATGAGATTTATATGTTATAAAGCATTGTTGTCCCTTTATTGCTTTCTAGCTATATGACTAACTTTTCTTGCTCAATTATGCTTTCAGACGTTTGTGAATACATTTTCCTCTAAAACATTTTCTCGAGAAGGGGGGAGGTTGCAAGAAACACCCATTGTGCCATCGCCTATTCGAATTTGGATTGGCTGACTTATTCAAGAGTGAGAACAAGTACCACACAATCGCTTTGTGACCCTTACGAGAGTGCAATTGTGAATACAGCGCACGACACGGGCAATGCCACTGCACTTTGGCAAGAAGGGCCTCAAGGTCCATAGCATCGCGGCGCTACTGCGATATTATTTAAAGTCTACTCCATTTTAGGGCTAATTACATCTTACATTCGGCCTCTCGCCGAACTTCTTCCCCTTTCCTCTATTCTACTTATATTTTTCTTCCTTTCCCCTCATGTAATTGACAAAGACGATGTCAGATCTTGTCTTCTCCATCACCATGGGAAGGTAAGGCTTATGGATTTCTAGTTTGATGGATTTTGGATGAACTCTTTGTAATTTTGTGAGAGTTTTCTTAGTGTAATCTTTATATCTTGGCTATGGGTTTCTTTTTTTATTGAATGACTTTACAATTGTATTTTCTCTTGATTATATGATAAACTACTTGAGAATTTGTGATTGATTGCTTGACATTAACTTGTAATATGTGAGATGAAATTATCAGTTAATTTTTTAAAAGCAAAAGGTTAGATAGACTTGTAATTTGTTGTCTATAACGAAGAGCATTGATCTATTGACCTAGGGGAAACTATATCGAATGTTTAATTAGACGATTGTAAATTAAACATTCATCCTAGCATAAGCTTTAAAGTGTAATGCGGTTGATTATATATGTTTAGTATGGATTCATCTATTCATGTTTAGCTAATTAGGACCATTGGTTAGATTTCCAATCAATTGGACTAGATATAGTCAAGAACTAAAAGTACATTTGGATACTTCGATGAACAAGGTTACATTGATTCATTCTGATTCTCTAAGCTAGAATGTCTTTATTGATTGCATTTCTATCCTTTATTTTCTATGCACGCACTTACCTCACTTGGCCGACAAAATAGTAGAAGAAATCATAGGAATAGTTATTGGATTTGCTTCTAATAAATTAACTTTTGCTAGTAGCTTTTTAACGTATTTGGTCTGAGATAAGATCAAAGGCAACCTGTTAGCAATAAGAATATGATTTGGTACCTAAGTCATCTCCCAAACGAATGGTATTTCAACAACATTCCAAAATCAACCAAGATTTTTCTCAAGATTGCAATTATGGTAACCAAGTAACAAGTGATTTTTTAGGAAAAATCTTTAAAATTTGATATCATATTCCACATCATTCTTGAGTAAACTATGTACTTTTATTTATGAGAGCATGTCCACTAAGCCTACTAAATTAGAGATCAAACATATTAAATAGTAAGGTAAAGAGAGATTTTCATATATAGAAAGAATGTCAAATTATTTACAGAAATAGAAAAAAAACACTGATAGACAATAATAGACTTCTATCAACCCCTGTAAAAAAAGATTAAAATTTTGCTATTTTGTATAAATAGTTTTCCTTACCATTCTATTTTTGAAAATCAAATAGTAATTTTGTATTAATGCATTTCGATGTATTCCGGAAAAAAAGAAAAGCTATAAATTTTGTTAATATGTTTGATATAATAATAAATTATATATTTATAAAAGATTAAAATTAGAAATTTGGATAGAACTCAAACTGTCTTTATGATCTCTGAATAGGATCTTTTGGATAAATGCTATCCTACATTAGTATAAAGCAAAATTCACCTGAGCATTATGCTCAATTGGTTAAAGTAGATTGAATTCTTCACTGCCACTTGTTGAACTCAAAAACCATCCATACAAGATAAATTTGAAACAAAATTCTTCCTAGTATTATAAAGTAAACCTTCCTATATGGGTTACTAAAGTTGCTAAAAACAAAATCTGGCAATTTTATTACCAAACCAACAATATCAAACATCAACTTCTTGTGAATATCATTCAAATCAAAAGTTCTTCATGATTTTATTTCAAAGATGGGAGGGATCATACATAAATAATCCAACACTAAAAAGTTCTAATTGTGGGAAATCAACATCAGTCTAGCTAATCAGTGAATGGAGGATATGCGTAGAATGTGGTGTTATTGTGTAAGTAAGCAACATTGGGACTTGTTAGTCTCAATTGAAGCATGGCTGCCACTCAAGTGTCTCACCTGCAAACATTGGAACAATATCTCCAAAGGGAAATGAAAAAGACTTTGGAACCTGCCATGGAGCCTTGTGCAGTGTAATTTTTGACGTGTTTCTGGGGAGCCCATAGAAGTCTGGTCCATTGAAACTTGTGAATGCTTCTAATTTATCAAGAGCACCCACCTTGGCAGAGGAAAATGAACCAAAAAAAAAAAAAATGATAATTCGATAAAAATGAAGTGTTCAAATTATTAGCATAATAGGAAACCAGATGGTATACCTCTTCAAACACCTTTGCATATAATGATAAGGCGATAGGGGCACTGTATATACCAGCACAACCACAAGAACATTCTTTCCTTCGTCTCTCGTGTGGAGCACTATCGGTTCCAAGGAAAAATTTTTTACTTCCACTGGTCACAGCGGACACAATTGCCTGCCCTAGATGAGAGGAAACGAGTGAGCACAAATGAGCAAATACTCATCTTTCTTGGGGGTGTGGGGAACTTATACACAGCTCAAACAACCTCATTACAAGATAAAAAAGGGAACACATTCATAGGTGGCTCTATGGATCAAACGCATTCACTCAAAGTTTTTTGATTATTATCATTGGCCCTAATTGACTACTAGGCCAACCATGGTGATTCTAAGATAAATTACGAAAATCAAAAGCCAGCTCCTGTTGGGATTAATCCATTCCGACCTCCAAAAATCTTCTCACTTCAATAAAAATATCTGATAATTGTTTGGAAAAGTTATATTTCATGAAGGCTAGTGACCAAGTGTGAGCAAAATATAAAGAATCAGCACAAAATGTAGTTGGAACATACTGTGAGTCTCTCTCTTGAGTACTGGAAGACAGTAATTATGTGGCTGCAATCCTCCTTGAAAAAGAGAATTCCTGTTCAGAAGAAGATGTTGTGGAGTGACTGTTGCTGCTAAAAGTCCTGTGAAGTATTTTAGAAGTCATATATGAATAAGCATATGTTATAATAAAAAATGATACTCATGGACAATGAAACAAAAGACGGATAACTAACAAAAACACTTCAATGAAAATAATGTAGTATATATACCGTGTTCACAAGACTGAACAAACTTAGCAGCATCGGCAGTAGTAATATGCTCCATCACCACCTTCAGTTTTGGAAGCCTCTCAATCAGGGGTTTCAATACAGTTTCAATGAAGACCTTCTCACGATCAAACATGTCAACATCAGGATTTGTTACCTCACCATGAACCTACAAAGAGATTTCTTTTTTAAAATTAATAAGAAAATTCAATACACTGCTTCTCTATGTATTGGACAAATAAACAAAGTTATCTATCAGCAAACTACCAACAGAGGCATATCCTGTTCAACCATCTCCTCAAGAACAGGTAGACACTTCCCGAAAAGATCTGTAACACCATCTTGGGAATTGGTTGTAGCACCAGCAGGATACAATTTTACAGCATAAACGGCCCCACTTCTTCCTATCAATCCATCAGAATGTAGAATACGACCTCAAAGAATCACTAAATAGGAAATTCGATACAAGAACCAATGAAAGTCAATAGTAAATCTCTTCCAAGAATTCATGTTGGAAGCTAAGACTTACTTGCAAGCTTGATCTCGTTGGGGCTCATTGTATCTGTCAAATAAAGGGTCATAAGAGGAACAAAGTTGCTATTGGACGGTAACGCTTTCAAGATTGAATCTCGATAAGCCACAGCAGCAGCTGTGGTAGTGATGGGTGGCTTCAGATTTGGCATCACAATAGCCCTTCCAAAGTTACTTGCACTGCACATTAATAGTTCAGGACAAGAATGAACTACTGAAAACACAGCTAAGTTATCTATGATATATAAAATAGAATGTATCAAGTGGTTGCTTGACATATCACTATGACATTTTTGGGACTGAGAGTGATTCTGAAACTCTTGTCATGTTCAAAATCACCTGAAACATGTCCTAATCAATGAAAACCAATTTAATCTCTGGTTTACACTTTTAAACACGATTTTCATACAATTAAAATTGATCTTAAATGAATAAAAAAACATATTTTTGAGTGCTTTTATACATAATAAAAGTGATTTTGCTCATTCCAAAATTACTCCTTAACATACCATATAAGTTTACCTGTGAGGGAGAACAGCTTTTAAGAGATCACCATCACGAAGATGAAGATGCCAATCATCAGGTTGAGTGAGTGTGAGCTGCATTTTTGGCCCTTGACGCCTTATGAACTTGAGTCCTTCAAACTTTTGCACAGGTGATTTCAGTGGCTACCATCAACAATGTAGCAATCAGTGAAAGGAAAGCAGAGATCCGAATTTAATCAAGTTTAGTTCATTGATACTGATATTATTCTTAACAGATTAGGGGAACTATGAAAATATCACACCGCACGATGATGCTCAAAGTACATCCTATAGTGCTTGAACAAGAAAGTACCACTATTGTTGCTTGAAGAAAATTTGATGAGAACAAAATGAAGTACAAATTAAGATTCGAATACAAATAGATTGGATTCTATTGATAATAAAAGCATATGTACTTGGAACGGAAGGCCCAAAGTCTTTGTCATAGTAAAATCCAGAGACAACCGTGAGCCTCCTCTAAAATGAATTTTCTTCTGTTCAAATGAAAATATAAAATCAGAGATAACAAATGCATAACCAAGCGCCGCCATCGTTGATATGTTCGTAGGTTACCTAGCGCCGTTGTAGTACGTTGGCCGGAGAAGAACAACTGGGAGACGTCGCACGAGCTGTTCGTGGCTAGTTGGACCGCCTGAGTATTGCCGGAGACTGATGGATGCGCTAGAGGGGTGCTGGCCGGAGAATTACTAGAGAGGGATGCGGGTGCTTAGAGCGTGAGGGGGATAAGATGGGTAATTAAAATAAATAAGACAAAATTTAGGCACTTAGCAAGTTACAAATTACAATGTAACTGTAATTGGTAAGTAATTGGTAATTGGTATTACACTTTTGTTTTTTTCTTTTGTCCTTTTCTAATACCTATAGACTTTGACCTTTGTTAAAGAAAATATTATTGTGAATTTGCGGAGAAAGCGAGACACAACGGAAATACGGATATAAAAAAATATAATGTTAAGATAATATATAAATAAAATAAAATAACTAAATAACTAAATTTAGAATAAATAAAGAAAATTATAGAAAATAGAAACTTAAAAAATCTCCACTTTCTCCAAAATTCATGGAATTTCCATCAATTTATTGTCTTACAAAACCCATCAAATACTACTATTTATAGGCAATTTGACAAATAGGAAATAGATTACATAAACACTAATAGTGTGTAATCTTGAAACACTTGGACAACACTTGAGGAAATGAGAGTATGACACATGTTCGATGAACACTAAGCATGGGCATCTATTATCATAATATTTATAATACTTCCCCTTAGACACCCATTATATATACGAAATATACCTCATTAAAATTTTACTAGGAAAAACCCAATGGGAAAAAACCCTAATGAAGGAAAAATAGTATATATTTCATATAATATATACTCATAACAGAATACAATATATTTACTCCCTCTAATGGAAACATCGCTTAAAATCTCTGAGTCGCTGCATTCTAATATTATGCACCAATTTTTCAAAAGTTGTGGTTGGTAATGCCTTTGTAAATATGTTTGCCAAGTTATCCTTCGAATAATTTTGTTGTACAGTGATGTCACAATTTTCTTCAAGATAACGAGCTATGAAGCACAGATACTTCATGTGAGGCGAAGAATCTACATTAGACATGTATCGGATACCAATACTTCCAGATACTTCCAAGATACGTATCTGACACACGATTTGATGTATCTATTTCTACATGTACCTTTTTTTTAAAAATAAAAAAACAAGCAACTCATCTAATCTTTCTTAATCTAAAACTAGACAACCTATTTAAAAAGCTCACTATTTGAGTCCAAAACTAAAAGGAAAAAATAAATAAAAGACCAAACCCTAGAATCATCTAATCATCATCTTCAATGTGATCCCCACAAAGTCCACCAAAATATAAACTATTTGGATATTTTCAAGAATTCAATGAAGAAGTTCTTCGTTTATCTTCATACTTCTCCCTCTAATCTTCTTCTTCTTCTTCTTTGTAATATGAGTCACTTTTCTATTGCATTTTATTAACTATTGTAGTTCAACATCTTAGATATTGCTTTTTTTTGTATTGTATTTCAATGTTTGTATTCTATTTTGTGCTATTGTTATTAACTTATATGCTAAATTTATCTATATCCTAGATTCTTTTAAGAAGAAGAAAATGTATCTTCAATGTATCAGTATCCTCGTTTTTTAGAAATATATATATATATTAAAAAATGATGTATCCTTAAACGTATCCGTATCTTAGTTTTTTAGAAATTGACAAATTTCCATATCCAATCGTATTCATATCATGTAACCGCATATGCGTCTGTGCTTCATAGATCACGAATGTAGAAAAACTTCAGTGAAATATGCTCTGTTCTATCTCCTTTAATATATCTTCCTTTGATTTGAACTATACAAGTTGTGTTGTCTTTGTATAATACTATTGGAAGATTTTTACTAAAAGACAAACCACATGTCCCACGAAAATGCTGAGTCATTGATCTTAGCCATACAAATTCTCGATTAACATCGTGAATTACAATAATTTTAGCATGATTTGAGGAAGTAGTCATTATGTTCTATTTCATTGACCACCACAATACAGCAGTTTCTTCATATATGAATAGATAACTTGTTTGAGATTTAGCTTTGTGTGGATTAGATAAATATTCAGAATATGTATAAAAAACTAGATCAAAATTTGATTTATTTGAATAAAACCATCCCATGTCGATTAATCGGAGATAACAGAGTATATGCTTAATTTCGTTCAATTGTCTTTTTGTTGGAGAAGAACTATATCTTGCCAATAAATTTACTGAAAATGCAATATCTGATATTGTATTATTAGCAAGATACATAAGTGCACCAATTGGATTAAGATTTGGTACTTCAGGACCAAGAAGTTCTTCATTATCATCTCAAGGTCGAAATATATCTTTCTTCATATCTAGTGAATGAACTTCCATTAGAATGTTCAATGGATGTGCTTTGTCCATATAAAATTTTGGGATAGTTGCAAATATAGACATTAGACTCACAGTATTAGCAGATATAACATAATGTAAAAAAATTGTAAATATGACCCAGTTTAAATAATCTATCAGTGACAGACCATACTATTGGTAGGAGTCTATCAGTGATAGACCATATCACTAGTAAGAGTCTATCAACGATAGAAGTCTATCGCTGATAGACTTGCCTATATTTGCAATTTTTTTTTAAGTGATGTTATATACTTGGTTATTATTTCTAAAAATGCTACCAATTGCAATTACCCAAAAAAATTTTCAAAACTTTTCCTATATAAGTTGACTGATGAACAAATATCCTATCTGCTAAATGCTCAATTTGAAAACCAAGGTAAAATTTTGTTTTTCCGATATCTTTCATCTCAAATTCTTTCTTAAGATATTCTATTGCCTTTGAAAGCTCTTTAAAAGTTCCAATTATATTTAAGTCATTAATATATACAGTTATAATAGCAAATCCTGACTATGGTTTCTTTATAAAAATATACGGATATATTGGATTATTTTATATCCTTCTTTCAAAAAATATACACTCGGATGATTGCACCACATCCGTCCTGATTGTTTCAATCCATATAGTGATCTCTGTAACTTTATTGAATACAATTCCCAGGAATTTGATTTATATGTTTTAGATATCTTAAAATCCTTCTTGGATTCTTATATATATATATATATATATATATATATATCATCATCATCATCATCATCATCAAGAGAAACATATAAATATATTGTGACTACATCCATAACATGCATATCTAGACTTTCATACATAGTCAGGCCAATTAAATATCTTAGTGTAATTGCATCCACCACTAGAGAATATGTTTCCTCATAATCAATACTAGGTCTTTGTGAGAGACCTTATTAAACTAGTCTTGCTTTATATCTTGTGACCACATTATTTTCATTTTTTTTCCTCACAAATACCCATTGTATCCCCACAGGCTTGACACCTTCTAGATGTACACCCATTTTAGTAGCAATTACCCCTAAGCCGATAGGTCTCAACTCTTAAATTGACTCTCGTTTACAGCCTTTTTTTTTTAGCCAAGAAAGTCAATCAGTTATGCAAACTTTTCTAGATTGACTTAACTTTCAATGCACCGTTATATCCTTCTCGTCCTGATACCTGGGTAATCATTTGCTTCAGCCTCAATTCTTGTTGGAGAGATGTTATGCAGGAAGAAGGAAAAAAAATAATAAATAAGACTTAGCCTCATTGCTACTGACGTTTTGAAAGTGAGTTTAATTCTGCATCGATTGCTTCTTTCTACTAAAACCAATATTTTCTATGTCGACATTCTTCAACAGATTTTGGTTCAGAATCCTCATTTTCAAATATAATATCAAGAGAAATATTATACACAAAGATGTTATCAATAACTACATGAATCCAGATCTATCTTTTTCCTGTCATGACATAGTTTATTGAAATCTCATTATTATCTTTAGGTATTTCACCCTCTTCACTAATTCGACTATCAGTCATGTCCAAGGTTTCTTCATGGATATTTACATCCTCAAGCAAGTCTTTTTTACTGCTGTCAATTTTTCTTTTTCGAGGATTTTTATCTTTGGAACCCACTGGTCCACCACGCTTCTGCTGTGTTCTAGACTCATTAGTGACAACTTGCTGTGTTTTTATATCAATTTTCAATGGGACATTTGCAGCTGGTATATGTGACTTAGTTACTTTCTTTGCATTTATAAATGCATTTGATAATTGATTTGCTATACTTTGCAAATGAATTGTTTTCTTAACTTCAAGTTCACATTGATTTGTAGGGGATTTAAATGAGTCAATAACGATATATTCCATGTAATTTCTTTTTCCAACTTCTAAATTTCTCTCTATAATATTGAAAAATTTGTCTCATTAAAATGAGAATCGAAAAATCGTGCAGTAAATACATCACCAGTCTAGGGTTCAAGTTATTTGATAATTGATGGGGAATCATATCTAACAAATATTCCCAACCTCCTTTGAGAACCCATCTTAGTGTGGTGGAGCAATTGGAACATATACTGCACATCCAAAAATTCTCAAATGAGAAATATTTGGATCATGGTCATAAGCTAACTGTAATGGCGAGTACTTATAATAAGCTACTGGCCTAGTGCATACAAGTGAGACTGAATGCAAAATAGCATGTCCCCATATAAATGTAGAACACTTAACTCTCGTATGTAATGGTCTAGCAATTAATTGCAAATGTTTTATAAATGATTATGCTAAATCATTTTGCGTATAAACATGAGCTACAGGATGTTAAATACTTATCCCAATTGACATACAATAATTATCAAAGGCTTGGGATGTAAATTCACCAGCATTATTAAGACGAGTTGTTTTAATTTTATAATCAAGAAATTGTGATCTTAACTTAATTATTTGAGCAAGTAATCTCGCAAATGCAAGATTTTGACTTGATAATAAGAACATGTGTGACCATCTTAGATGCGTCTATTAATACCATAAAATATGTAAATGGTCAACTTGTTGGGTTAATAGGTTCATATATATCACCATGAATTCATTTCTAAAAGTGCAGGTGATTTAGTTCCCACTTTAACTGGTGATGGTCTAATTATTAATATTTGTTTTTCTAAATCCTTTAATCAAATTTGCAGACTTAATATTGTATTTACTTTTGCTTCCAGCATTGTCAATTTAGAAAAGTATTTTTTACTTGTAAGTATTGTATATGTAGTTGTACTGTCTGCCAGACATGGATTTTCTTTGTTCATTTTTTAATTACCCAACATATGAAAATGATCCAAGTTTCTTCATTAAAAGAAAATATTTGCAACAAGAAAAACAACATTTGGAATATATAAAAGTTAACATTTACTAAAAGGGAAAAAAAATATATATATAGATGAAACAAACAACAACATTAAATCTAGATATTTGGAATATATAAAAGTTAACATTTACTAAAAGGGAAAAAAAACATATATATAGATGAAACAAACAACAACATTAAATCTAGATATTTTCAAAGTCAAAAGAAACACCTGATGTTCCATCAACTATGTCACTCTTCTCTTCAGGAGATTCAAAGAAGTCTGACACATCCAAATTTGTCATATTGGATGGATCAATATCATTATCCTAGTATGTAAAATTTGCTTCCGCATTTTTCCCTCATAGAGATCAACTAAGTATTTTAACGTATGACAGGTACGTGATCAATGTTTAGTCATTCCGCATTGGAAGCATTTTTGTTCATCATCTTTTGAATTCTTATCTTGTGGAGCTTTTCCTTTATGATCATCATATCGTGTGGTTCTCTTGAAATTTGAATGATTATAACGTCCACCACGAAAAGAAAAATTATTTTTTCCTCTACTGCGTCACAGACTCGACCACGATCACTATTATTAATATTCACAGCATTCACTTCAGGGAATGGTGTTGTTTCAATTGGTCGAGATTCGTGGTTCTTCATCAATAACTCATTATTTTGTTCGGCCACGAGAAGATGTGAAATTAGTTCAGAATACTATTTAAAACCCTTCTTTCGATATTGTTGTTGTAGGAGCATATTTGATACATGAAATGTGGAAAATATCTTCTCTAACATATCAGTATTAATAATTTTCTCTCCACATAACAACAATTTTAAACTGATTTTGAGTAATGTGAAATTGTAATCACTTACTGATTTAAAATCTTGTAGCCTCAATTGCATCCAATCATAATGAGCTTTAGGAAGAATAACTGTTTTTTTATGATCATACATCTCTTTCAGATTTTTCCACAAGATATAAGGATCTTATTGTAAATTACTTCATTTTCAATCCCTCGTGGAGATGATGATGAAAAAAAATCATAGTTTTTGTTTTGTCCTGATTGGATGTCGTATTTCCTTATTTAATTATTTTCCCTAAGTTCATAGCATTAGTGGGTTTTTGCATCGAGCACCCATTACAAATAATAATTTCCATTAATATCAAATGTTGTGAATTTTAATTTCGTAAGGTCTGTCGTGGCAACACTTCAGTGGGGGGAAAGAATAGAAACTTGTGCTGATAACGTGTTGTGAATTGAGGAGAAAACACGACACAACGGGAACACGGATATTGAAAAATATAATATTAAAATAATATATAAATAAATAAAATAAAATAGCTAAATACTAAATTTGGAATAAATATAAAAATTATAGAAAATAGGAATTAAAAAATCTCCACTTCTCCAAAATTCATGAAATTTCCACCAATTGATGTGTGTCTTACAAAACCCACCAAATGCCACTATTTATAGGCAGTTTGGCAAGTAGGAGACAGATTACATGTACATTAATAGCGGGTAATCATGAGACACATGGACCACACTTAGGAAATGAGAGTATGATACATATCAATAGACACTAAGCATGAGCATCTAATAGGCATCTATTATCATAATATTTATAATAAATATAACATTTTTTAAAAGGTCACAATATTTTACTTGAACATTTTTAATGATTTCAAAATTGTGCTTACATTAGTAATATATCATAATATTAGATGGTAATTGAGACTTGAAACGATGTGACGGTATTTGGGTACATAGTAATTAATAGATATAATGCACATAAGACATTGTTACCAACAACAAACATACTCTTTAGGTAGAAATTCATTTATATAAGCGTTCTAAATTGTTTCTAGAATAATTGAAAGGCTCCTGAAATAATAAAAATAAAGTTCTAAGGTTACAAACTTTGATCGAAATCTTAGTCAAAATCTAAAATAGTTTTTAGAACAAGTAGTCTTACCCAAAGCAAACTTAAATCTCATTTCATACACTAAATCAATCCTAAACTACAATTAAAGAACACCCATGAGTCAAAAACTAATTTACAACACCCAAAATCAATTCGAAAGGCTTTAAACCAAGTTCTAAAACTTAAAGCTCACCAAAACAGACTTAAACTCTTGCTACAAGGTATCTGAATAGTTCCAAAACTATTTTAAATCTACAAATATGGGATTCCAAGGAAAATTGTACAAAATGACCCAAAAAGCAAAAGCTTTTAAATGACTGACCTCTTTCTAAAAACACGTTTGTTATTGACCCTTTTGGCATGTAAAATACCACTTTTACCCTTAATATTAAATGTCATCTTCTCTTGTATTACCTACATCTCTTTTGCTCTTCCCTTCCAATAACAAAAAAATGAAAATTCAAAGTTATTTTGAAACTAAAGATGCTTTAACATTTTTCTTACTTTATAAGCATGGTTGGAAAGAACGCCAAACATCATACAAAAATATTCATTTAGTTAAAACAGAGTTTTATCGACAAAGATATGATAGAAACAAAATTATCGTTTATGTAAAAAAAGTGTGTCATCGATGACATCAACATACTTGATTGTTTATATCAGCATATGTGATCGCCAACATTAGCGAACGGTGATCGCTAACATCAACATATGTGATTCCTCAGTTTTTGTTTTGCAATTTTATTTTGGTCATATCTTCATCGATACAACTTCGTTTGGCTACATGACCATTCATTTTCATACGTTTTTTTCGTGTTATTTCCAACCATGCATGTAAACTGAACGAAAAATTCAATCATTTTTTACTTTGTTACTTCGAAAATAAATTTTATCTAAGTTTAAATGTTATATTGTCATTTATATTCAATCTTTTTTAGCATTTTGCTCAATTTGCAAGCATAATCGAAAAGAACACAAAAACACGTATGAAAATGAGGGGTCATTTAGCTATAATGAAGTTGTATTGACAAAGATATGACAAAGACAAAATTATTGTGCATGCAAAAAATGTGGGCAATCGTTTACATTATGGGGCATGACCGCTTTGCAATATTGTTTTTGCTATATCCTCGTCAATACAACTCAGATTAGCTAATTGACCGGTCATTTTTATAGGTTTTTTTCATTTTTTTCTGATTTATGTGTATAAATTGAGCAAAATGCTAACAAATAATGAATATAAATAACATTATAACATTAAAACTTAGATAAAATTTACTTTTGAAGTAATAAAATCAAAGATTATTTAAGTTTTATTATTGAGTTTGCATGCATGGTTGGATAGAACAAAAAAAAAAAACTATGAAAACGAGTGGTCATTTAGTAAAAATGGAGTTGTATCGATAAAGATATGACCAAAATAAAATTGCAAAACGAAAAACAAGTGATCGTGTATACTGATGTAAGCGATTGCTTACACTGATGTTAGTGACCGTTTATCTTGATGTAAGCGACCACATATACTGATTTTGGCGATCGCTTATAAAGTAAGAAAAATATTAAAATATCTTTAGTTTTAAATGACTTTAAATTTTCATTTTGTTGTTGGAGGGAAGAGCAAAAGAGGCGTAGGAAATACATGGGAAGAGAGTATTGAGGGTAAAAGTGGTATTTCACATGCCAAAAGGGTCAATAACAAACAAGTTTTTAGAAAGAGGTCAGTCATAGAAAAGTTTTTGCTTTTTTGGTCACTTTATGCAAAAAAAAATTTCAGATTTCCTCATAGACAAGTCTAAAGAATCTTAACCTAGTTGGAAGAGGAATTTATAGTGATATATCCACTAAGTCTTACCTAAAATGACTCGAAACATTGCTAGTTGGTGTCCAAATTCATTTAATCTTATCTATTTGGAGCCATTAAACAGTGGGTAACTCAAATCCAACGTCAAAATACCATGAGTGAATGTTGAACCTTGCTAAAAATGGGGGAAATGATGTTATCAGCTATAGAAAAGGCCTATAGGATACACTATAAGTGAGATTGCTGCCACTCATTGCTATTCGTCGACAATACCCTGATGCCACAGACCTACCAGAGTTGCAGGCGTCCTTAGCTCCCCGCTGTCGGAGGTACCTACGTTTGTCGAGAAAAAGATCACACTGTGTAGGTATCTCGTGATGTAGCTCGTCGTTGAAATGGGTCATGTTCGATTGAGGGAAGTGTCAAGAAAGAACAAATTGCCTCATCAGCAGATGACAAGGAGCCATGTAGAAGCTGATATAAATGCTCTCGCTGGTGTATATGCTCTCGCTGGTGTGTATGCTATCGCTGGTGTCGCTGGTGTTTATGCTCTCGCTGGTATCGCTGGTGTGTATGTTGTCGCTGGTGTGTATGCTCTCGCTGGTATTGCTGGTGTGTATGCTCTCGCTGGTATCGCTAGTGTGTATACTCTCACTGGTGTCGCTGGTATGTATGCTCTCGCTGGTGTTGCTGGTGTGTATATTCTCACTGATGCTGATGTGTATGCTCTCCTAACAATCTCTGCCATATAATTATTCTCTACTAGCTATACAGAAGATCCGTTAGTGATTTTTTGTCCTTATTCTAAAACCTAAGTGTATATATCTATACATCACTACCCTGTATTATGTGTGGGAAAAAGATTTAATATACGAAATCAAATATATAGAAAAGCGAAGAGAAATTGCTCTCCCAGATCTTCATCTTCTGCTGCAACTTTTTCTTCTTCAAGCTTAGCTTATACAGCTGCTCGACTTGGTATCAGAGTACCAGGTAAGCTATGGCAAATCAACCCTCTACAAACTTTTTCTCACCTATTTTTTCTGGAGCTACCAGCAGTGGAATCATCACAGGTCCTCTTCTAAATCCACTTCTCAACCAAGTGACATCCATCAAAATGGATAGGTCGAACTTCTTACTTTGGCTGAATCTTGCGTGGCCAATTCTAAGAAGCTATAGATTGGAAGGTTATCTAACTGAGGAAACTCCTTGCCCAGATCGTTTTATTCAAGTTCTAACTAGTGGTCGATCCAGTGAAAGCTCTAGTGCAGATTCAACCACTGCCTCAGTCCCTGATGTCGAAATGCAATCACTTGCTGGTCTTGATGAAGAGTATAACCCAGTTGTAGTAGCAATCCAAAGCAAAGGAACAACACGTTGGTTTGACCTGCAATCTAACCTATTGTCNATCCAGTGAAAGCTCTAGTGCAGATTCAACCACTGCCTCAGTCCCTGATGTCGAAATGCAATCAAATCCAGCTTATGATGCCTGAATAGCAGTAGATCAGATCCTTTTGGGCTGGCTTTATAACTCAATGAACTAGGAGATAACAACACAAGTGATGGGTTTTCAAACCTCCAAAGAACTCTAGGAAGCAATACAAGAGTTGGTTGGAGTCCAATCCAAAGCTGAAATAGATTACCTCAAAAGAATGTTTCAGCAAACTCGCAAAGGCGCATTGAAAATGAGTGAATACCTTGCTATCATGAAACGTTTTGCTGATGGTCTTGCCCTTGCAGGTTCCCCATCTCCTCCTCTGATCTGACTTCACAAGTGCTTGCTGGTCTTGATGAAGAGTATAACCCAGTTGTAGTAGCAATCCAAAGCAAAGGAACAACACGTTGGTTTGACCTGCAATCTAACCTATTGTCATATGAGAAAAGGCTTGAGTATCAACTTACTGTCAAGACAAGAATTACCAGAATAGCTAATGTCTCACTCTCACCCAGCGCACCCTCAGCCAACATTGTGCATAATCAGTCCAAACCTTCAGCACACACCCTTCGAAACTCTTATGGATATACACAACCACTAAATTTTAGGGGTGGAGAAGGTCGTAACAGGGAGCGTGGTCATTGGAATAATGCATACACAACTAGACCAACCTAGCAAACATGTGGAAAACTTGGGCATACAGCTGATGTTTGCTACTTCAGATACAAGAAGGAGCTCAATAACCCCAGACAAACTCACAACCGTATTGAATCTACTCAACTCTCACCAAATCGAAGTCATTCAGCTGTAGCTTTACCTGAGTCAGTTGCTGACCCCACTGGTATGTAGACAGTGGGGTGTCCTCACACATCATTAGCAATCCAAGCTTCCTCCAATCCTCATCTGCCTACATAGGTAATGACAAAATAGTGGTTGGAAATGGTAAATCCCTTCCTATATCTCGCTATGGGCATACAAATATACCTACTTATTCTGGTGTTCTATCATTATTAAATATTCTTTATGTGCCTACCATAGCTAAGAACCTGGTAAGTGTATCCAAACTTGCTAAAGACAACAATATAGTGGTTGAATTTCATGCTGACTTTTGTGTGGTCAAGGACAAGGAGTCGGGAGTACCAATCCTGAAAGGCCGGCTTAAAGATGGGCTATACCAATTGGAGGATGTCAACCAGTCTATAAATAATGCACCACTTACTTCAAGATTGTCAGATGCTTGCTTGACTGCTCCATCCAAAGAGTTCTCAAGTCAGTCTGCTTTTCAAACTAGCAGGACAATAACCACAATGCTTCTCTACATGCGACTTGGTCATCCATCCCCTAAAGTTTTGCCAAAAGTAATTAGTGGATTTAACTTACAAATTACTGATAATGAGAAGTCATTTTGTGAAGCTTGTCAGTTTGGAAAGTCTCATGCCTTACCCTTTTCTGACTCTCTTTCCTATGAAATCACACCTTTTGGACTAGTGCATACTGATCTATGGGGGCTAGCCCCAATGCTTTTTGCGGATGGATATAGATACTATGTGTTGCTTGTTGATGACTGTAGTCGATTTACTTGGTTGTACCCGTTAAAACAAAAAAGTGACACTACAATTGCCTTTAAACACTTTCAAGCCTTTGTTCTTAATCAATTTAACAAATCCATTCACATATTGCAAATGGATGGTGGGGGTGAGTACAAAACAGTGGCACATTTATGTGATCAGCTTGGAATTCAAATAAGGGTCTCCTACCCCTACACTTCAGCAAACAATGGTCGAGCTGAACATAAACATCGCCATGTTGTTGAAACTGGTCTTACTCTCTTAGCACAGGCTAAGATGCCACTGCACCTATGGTGGTATGCCTTTCAAACTGCTGTTTATCTTATTAATTCTCTTCCCTCTCCTATCCTTCAGGGTCACAGTCCCATGGAAGTGTTACTTGGAAGCAAATTGGACCTACTATCTCTAAGAGTTTTTGGGTGTGCATGTTATCCACGCCTTCGTCCATACCAGCACCATAAGTTTTCCTTTCACAGCAGCAAATGTGTCTATCTTGGTCCTTCCCCAATACACAAAGTTCACAGATGTCTTACTGAGGATGGGAAGGTCATCATCTCTCGCCATGTATATTTAATGAAGACGAATTCCCATTCCAAACAAGCTTTGCTAACCTTCAAATCTCTACTCCCACAAATATAGCTCCATCAATCTCCACATGGTTCTCTTCACCTCCTGTCCATCCATCCTCTTCACAACTCTCACCTGAAAAAAAATCCCTCTATCCAACCTCAATCTCCTCAGACTTTTCCAACACCAGCCACAAGTTCACCTTCCCCACATCCTAGCCTATTACTGTCTCCCTCAATTACTTCTCAATCCCCTATAGTGTCACCTTTAACAACACCTCTACCCTCCCTTCCACAGCAATCCCTACAACCTGCCACTCAACCCCTCATTGGCACTCATCCAATGATCACCAGAGGGAAGGCTGGTATTTTCAAACCCAAGGCTTGGGTTGCTGAACGTATTGAAGACCTTACTCAGAGTGAACCAACTTCAGTCTCTCAGGCTCTTACAGCTTCACAGTGGCAAGAAGCTATGAATGAAGAACTTGCTGCACTACAACGTACAAATACCTGGTCACTGGTACCTCCTTCATCTGATCAAACTATTGTTGGTTGCAAATGGGTCTATCGTATCAAACGTGATGCTCAAGGCCTTGTTCAATGGTATAAGGCACGTCTTATTGCCAAAGCGTTTCATCAATACCCTGGCTTTGAATGTTTTGATACATTCAGTCCTGTTGTTAAGATGTCTACTGTTAGAATTGTACTTACTTTGGCAGTGTCTCATTACTGGCCACTTCACCCAATTGACTTCAATAATGCCTTTCTCAACGGCAAGCTGAAGAAGACTGTCTACATTCTCAACCCCCGGGCTTTGAAATCAAAACTCACCCACATTACGTTTGCAAGCTCAACAGAGCTCTCTACAGTCTCAAAAAGACTCCTCGTGCGTGGAATGATGAGCTCAAAGCGTCTCTTTGTCAACTCGGCTTCAAAGTAAGCTCCCTAGACACTTCTCTGTACTATATGCGTACCTCATCCTCCATCACTCTGCTACTAGTCTATGTAGATGATTTGATACTCACTGGCAGTGATCCAACTCACATCGATCATCTTGTTGCCCGACTGCATACATAGTTCTCTCTCAAAGATCTAGGATAGCTCAGAAAATTCCTTGGTGTCCAAATCTCTTATACACCCTCCGGCCTACATCTGCATCAAGCTTAATATATAACTGAGCTTCTCTTTAAACTAAACCTCAACCATATGAAACCTTGTCTCAACCCTGCCGTACCCTGGCACCTCTCTATCTGAGCATTAGAACACCCTCCATGACCCATTTCTATATCGCAGCAGGGTTGGTGCCTCTCCAATGCTCACTAATACAAGATCGGACATTGCCTTCATTGTTAATAGCTTAGCCAATTCCTCAAAGTCCTACTGATATTCACTGATCAGCTGTCAAAACGTGTGCTTAGATATCTTGCAGGGACTTTCCACTTTGCGTAACCATCAACTGTGTACTACCTTCTCATTTAACAGCCTATTCTGATGCAGATTGAGCCTCAAGTATTGAGATGATCGAAAATCCTACAACTGCTTATTGCTTCTATCTTGATCAACTCTCGTTTCTTGGTCATCTAAGAAACAAATGACAGTGGCTCGTTCCAGTACTGAGTCCGAGTATCGAGCTATTGCTCATGCTACAACCGAGATCATTTTGGGTGAAATTCTGTTAACCCGAAATTGTTTTCTCTCCAAAGGATAGTACCTGTTCTCTGGTGTGATAACATAGGTACAAGGTGCCTTAGCTACCACACCTATCTTTCCACGCACGAACTAAGCATATGCGAAATTAGATGTGCACTTCATCCGTGACCTTGTCCTTCAAGATCAACTTCATGTTAGATATGTACCCTCTACAGAACAATTGGGGATTGCCTAACTAAGCCTTCACCCTTGATACATTTGTCTACCTTCGAAGCAAGCTCGGACTAAAAGAACTTACCTCTCGCTTGAGGGGGATGTCAAGGAAGAACAAATTGCCTCGTCAGCAAATGACAAGGGAGCCATGCAAGAAGCTAATATAAATGCTCTCGCGGTGTATATCTCTCGCTGGTGTGTATGCTCTCGCTGGTGGTGTATGTTCTCGCTGGTATCATAGTGTGTATGCTATGCGCTGGTGTCACTAGTGTGTATGCTCTCGCTTGGTTTGTTTTTCTGGTGTGTATCGTTCTGGGGTATGCTCTCGCTGGTGTCGCTGGTGTGTATGCTCTCGCTGGTGTCGCTGGTGTGTATGCTCTCGCTGGTGTCGCTGGTGTGTATGCTCTCCCTGGTGTTGGTGGTGTGTATACTCTCGCTGGTGTCGCTGGTGTTGCTGGTGTGTATACTCTCACTGATGCTGATGTGTATACTCTCCTAACAACCTCTGCCATATATATTCTCTACCAGCTGTACAGAAGATTCGTTAGTTATTTTTTGTCCTTATTCTAAAACCTAAGTGTATATATCTATACATCACTACCCTGTATTATGTGTGGGGAAAATATTTAATATACGAAATCAAATATACAGAAAAGGGAAGAGAAATTGCTCTCCCAAATCTTCATCTTCTGCTGTAACTTTTTCTTCTTCATGCTTAGCTCATACAGCTGCTCGACTACAAGAAGAGTGATGGGAATGGAGGTGTGCGGCTGAAGGTTGAAGAAATCAGATGATGGTTGTTGGCTGGTACTTCCTCACGGCAAAAAAAGGGAGAAGAAGAGGGAGGGATTTGAGTTTTAGTCCTAATTATTTTTTATTTTCCCATCTTTTCTTTTAAAAATAAAACTCAATTTAAAAAGGAAACAAAATAACTTTGATATTTTATCTATTTTCAAAATTAATTCCTTTTTCTTTTTTTTTTTTTCTTTTTTTCCCCCTAAAAAAGGCATTAAAAGTACTCCAAATCTATCGCTTGAAAATAGTAGTTTTACTTAAAACTATTATTATCATACTTCACGTATTTCATAAATGGGACTTTCTGTGAGGAAAGATTTGGGATCATAGAGATAACTCCCATGTTTTTTCCCTCTAAGATCTCTCAAGTTTTTTTTCACATAAAAAAGTTTACTGTAGAAAATCTCTCCAAACACAAATTCGCTCTCTCTTTAAAAAAGGAGGATCCTACAAACCGACTCTTTACTAGAGAATAGTTGAAACATAAAATTGGATTTAATTGTGTAGATTGATTTCATTGTTTAGAAATTTTCAAATAGGATTGAAACTTCAAATTAAAATGATGTTTCATATATATATTTAACATGCATGAAAGTTAAATTTGTAGTTTCTTCTATTTGAATGACTTATGTTTAACTTTTGTCAAGTTATAACTCAATTGAGTTAAAATTGACAAATGCTTCAGTTTTTATATTTATTTGATTTTATATTATATTTTGGAGAGTTACTAAGTTGCTAGCCTATAAATAGCAACTTAGCTATTCATTTGTAGCATCTCATTCCAAATTGAAGAATTCTCTCATTTTTTTTTCTTTCTTTCCTTTGTTCTTGAGTTGAGTTAAGAGCAAGTTATCCAAGAGTTATGCCAGATCTGAGTAGTCTGAGGTTGCAATTCTACTGAAATTAGTCATTGTATTTTGCTAGGACGATCATTGTAGTCTGCTTGCACCCTGCATAGAGCGAATAATTGTCTTTAGGACAATGGATATCAGAGGTGTGTCTCAGTTATGTTTTGAGTCTCCAAAAGTTAGGTTCTGTCAAGTCTTTGACTATTTCTATATCTAAGCCTTGTACACCATCTAGTTCACGTTTAAGTTTGAATATTATACATTGAGTATATTGTTTTTAGTTGAAGTGTAATTAGTTTGCTATTGTATTTAGTTTTTATATACTATTTCCCCCAATAATCTAAAGAAATTATATATCTGAATTGATGCTTGCAAACTCCTCCACCAATGTTTCCAGTTTTGCCATGATGGGATTTCCTATTGCTAAATTGCATGCTTAAAAACCAAAGAAGTTCAAGGGAGACAACTTCAAGAGATGATAACAAAAGATGATCTTCTATCTCATCACATTGAATCTTGCTCACATTTTGAAGGAAGATTGCTTAATTATCTCACCAGAAGCTGTAACTCCTGAAATGGATGTTGCGAAGCAAGCATGGATGCATTTGGACTTCCTATGCAATAGTTATATACTTAGTGGTCTTGAAGACACTTTGTATAATATTTAGTGCAATGCCTACAATACATCAAAACTGTGGAGGCATATTAGACAAGAAGTACAAGCTAAAAGATGTTGGTACTAAGAAATTCCTCGTGGGAAATTTCTTAGATTACAAGATAATGGATACCAAGTTGGTAGTCAATCAGATGGAAGAATTGCAAATTATCATCAATGTTTTGCAAAGTGAAGGATTGGACATCAGTGAGCCATTCTAAGTTGTTGTTATGATTAAGAAGTTGCCTTTTTCCTAGAAGGACTTCAAATGTTATCTCAAGCACAAACAAAATGAGTCATCCAGAGAACCTTGCGGTGAAACTCTTTATAGAAGAGGATAACAAAAAAGGAGATAAAACTCCATCGGTAGTTGAAGCCAAAGCTCAAATTGTTAAAGCTTCAAACATAAGCCCAAAAAAAAAGAATTTCAAGAAGAGAAATGTGAATCATGGGTCAAGGAATGATACTAGCAAGCACATTGAAGAAAATTGTTGGGTTTGTGGTAAGAGTGGTCATACTGCTACAATGTGCAAACATAAGAAGGGAAAAAATTCCAACAATCAGACCAGCGTCGTGGAAAATGACAATTTGGCAGACATTAACGATTGGTGGATTGATACTGGTGGTACTAAGCACCTTTGTAAGGACAAATCATTGTTCATTACATATGATAAGCTAGATGGCAGCGATAAACTATACATGGGATATGCTTCAACTGCCTTTGTAAAAGGCAAAAGGAATATCCTATTAAAATGGACTTCTGAAAAGAATACTTTACCCTTAATGATGTGTGGCATGTGCCTGAGATTTGAAAGAATCTAGTTTTAGGAACTCTACTTAATAAAAATGGGTTGAAGCTCGTATTTGAGTTAGATAAGTTTATTCTGACAAAAGGAGGGGTATGTATGTGGGAAAAAGCTATCTAAGTGATGACATGTTCAAACTAAATGAACTGGCACAAATGCCAAAGAATGATAATAATATCAACTTTTCTGCTCACATTGTTGAGTTGTGTGGTGTTTGGCATTCTAGTTTGTAGCATGTCAAATAAAATGGTAAGCTTAGGACTACTATGAAATTTTAACATTGATAATAGACACAAATGTGAAGTTTGTGTTGAATCAAAATTTACTAGAAAGTCATTTTCATCTGTGGAAAGAATTAATGAGTTACTTGATTTAATCTACAAGGATATAAGTGACATGAAAAGTATTTTAACAAGAGGTAGTAAGAGATATTTTGTCACATTCATTGATGATTGTAGTAAATATCGAACTCAGTTTACAGAGAACCTTTGAGCTGAAGCGAATCGTCCAAATCCCATTGTGATTGAACTCGAAAATTTACAGTCAAACAGAACAAATTATGCATAAATCTTAAGTTGCAGCATGCTTTGAAATTAAAAACAAAGGATCAAAAGAATATACCTTTGAAGAACTGTTCTTCAAGTAATCCTTTGATCCAACTTGTTCACGAATGCTTCGAACAAGTCACGAACACTCCTCTCGAATAAGCAGCAAACAGCAACAAGATCCTCGAACCAATCGAACATTACCACTTGGTGACTTTGGTATTCTCGATATGAGAATCCAGGAGTGGTGGGCTCTGACTAATTTTTGTTAGAGTGAAAGTTTGGAGTGGAGGAAGACGATCGAGTAGACGAACAACACTATCGTGTAAATGAACAAGTCTATCGTATAGACAAGTCTCTCGACCGTGTAGATAATGAAGCTACCGTATAGTCTCTCAAACAATCGTGTAGATACTCGATTGTGTATGCCTATCTTCTCGTGTGGAATAATTAAAACTAATTTTATTTATCCAACATTACCATAAAACCAAATAACTACCCACTAAGGGTGGTTATGGAGAAAAAAGTGTTAATTATCAAATAATTAATGAATCATAAATAAATATGATAATTAACTTATCATATTATATTTATAACCTATAGTTTTAACATTGCATCATATACAATATAAAACCATAGTTCTTTTCTCTAGTTTATGGCATTTAATATAAATCATATTTATATTAAATTTAATAGCTATGAATCTATTCATAGAAAATATAGTTGAATCATATTCAAATATTAGTTCCTCTAAATAAACAATAATGTATCAAATACATTATGTTAATTATATCATATATAATTTAATTAATTTAATTATATCATATATAATCAAATTCCCTCTTATTAATTTGAACAATTCAAATTAACCTAAAAACTGATTCTCAACTTAAATCTATTGAGCTACCAAAGGGACCTTATGAACCTATAGCTTGAAGCTCTAATAGTACGTGAATAACTGATTAAACTATTTAATCACATTATCCACTATCCGTTAACCGTCAGGCACTCCACTAAAGACCGACGACTGCACTCTTCGCATTATAGATATATTTCTATGTCCATTGGATATAACCAATCAACAGTACGATGACCCTTCACAAATCGCTCGTAAGTACAGCTGGGCCAAATTACCGTTTTGCCTTTGTAGTTATATATAACTTCTTAAGTACCACTAATTCCTCTAATGAACAATAGATCATATTTCCACTATGACTAAACCCCTATCGGGCCAAGTGAGGGTGTGATGCCAGGGAGAAATTTATCTACTTACCCCTTCTTCGAGGAAAGAGTGAATTCCATCTTGTGTAGCTAAATTCCCAACTCGCCAATCAGACGAATCCCCAAAATGGTAGGTTTGTTGAGTTGACAATCTGGCCACTCTCACCCATACAAATATAAGGACCGCTCTCATGGGCAGGAGTTCCCAACTCACTCAGGATTAAGGTCATGTCACCTATGATCATCCTAGTGAAATGTAAGTCTCAATTATGAACGACATTATATAAAGAGACTAATCATTTCGTGGTTCGGTCTTATACAAACTCTTTATATAGGATATCCTCGCTCGCATGTCTCTATATGAATGGTCAGGATCAAATCTTTTGTAGCACTTTACAACACTTGTAACATCTAAAAAATGGGTCGTATCCGTAGTGTCACCAAGATAAGGTATCCCTCCTTTATCCTTATACTACAGACCATTTAGGTTATTACTTAAGACATGATCCACTTGTATGTCTCCATATACATGATTAAGTTACATAAAATAACCTCAGATCTTAGTTTATTGGATTGAGTAAATGCTTATTAAATAACACTTATTTTATTAGTAAAAATACGTTTACAAAGTGTTTATAAACTACGAGACTACCAAGAGAATTAAGACACCAATCCCAACAATCTTCACTTGTCATAATGCCTCAAGAGACTAATGTACAATACAAAACAGTACAAAATACAATAAACTAGGGCATACTTGATAACATAGAATTTATCCATAAACTTGTTGACATAAAATTTGAAATATATGCTTGATAACATGAAATGTGGTCCTTTTATCTTATGTCACACAACACATGGATGATTGTAACGCAAGTTTAACATAAAATGATGCGATACTACTTCTAGATGTATGCGTTATTAATGGAATGCTTGTAGTATGCTCCACATTGTCACAAGTTTCCTTGCGTTGAAACCAAGTATAATTTCACCGCAAGTTTCTCGAAGTGATCCGAGGTCGAACACAGGGATTGCTAAGTTAATGCGTTACGTTCGTGATATATGTGATCGGGGGTTTTTCAATTAATAAAATATTGGTTTATACAGGTATTTAAAATTGCAGTAAAGTAAAATAAAACTTGAAATATTCTCTTCTACCATCACAATGGTGTCAGTGGGTGTATTAACGACAATTTATAATTCTCTACAATTGATGCAACTTTCCTTTCTTTTGGCCACAATATCTAAATAAAGCAGTATAAATAACTTGTATTTCTACAAGTTATCACACCCCCAAATTTAGATATATGTTTGTCCTCAAGCATATCTTCTACTAAGGCAATATTGCTCAATTTTTATCCTAAATTTTTGCATCGATTGGTTGTTCGGAATGCTCTACCTAGGCATATTACTTAACATCGCAATTTCTTCCTATCCTTGCTAATTCATAACAAAGCCCTGCTTTATTCTTATATACTACAAATTTATGCTAAAAAATGATTTTCTAGTTTTAAAAAGAATGTTTACCTCTTCTTGTCAAAACAACTTGATGTGTTTGGATGCGGTGGTCATACTTTGCGTCATTTATTAGAGACTATTTATCATGGTTACACCCTTCGTTTTGGCCTATTCCTACGGGTGTCATGCGAAAATCCAACTACGATTGTGTGCCAATCTCAACTTTAACTCATGAATTTCAGAAGAGTTGTCTCTTGTTTCTTTTATTTATCTTTCTTTCTCATTTTTTTTCTCTTTTCATATTGCATTGTTCTTGGAAACCCACCTCCGTTTTGGCTTGCTCCCACGTGTGTCATGCGAACATCCAATTACGAGCAGGCTCCTTTCACAACTTAACTCTTATCAGGTTGGGAATGTTTTTGAGGTTTCCCTTACGTTGACATTGGAGTTTATATGGAGAATATATATATATATATATATATAATGAACGCATTTTTCTTAATGACCGCATACTCTTGATCACATCTGCTCAGACCTTCCCCACCCCCAATTTAGAGATGTGCAAGGTCCTCATTCCATTGTTTAGACAGAATAGACAAACACGTAGACAAAATTTCAAAAAGAAGGTTTGAGCAGAATTTTGAAAGATAAAAGGTAAAGTATTGCTAAGCTACGAATTAACTAAGTGCTAGTTAGAAAATACAAAGTGTGGGAAATGTAGTATATGCATATAACTCATCATGGCAACGCAATGAATAACGCAAAAAGAAAGATTAAGAATATCGCAAAGTTGACAAATGATGATAAAGAAGAGACATAACATATGGATAGAATTGTTAATTAGTTGTATTGAAAATTAACTAAGTATACAAATAATTACAAATAATGCAATACAAAAATTGTTGCATGTATAAAGAATCAAAGAATTTAGATAAACATATAAAAATAATGAATTACAGTTATCTTTTAAATTTGATTCAGATGGGTGCACGATTAAAAAGTACATCGCGCTTCCATTAAACGCAAATACATTTTTGCTGAGGACGGGCAACAACGCATATACTCCTGCAACACACCCCTTAACTCAACGCATTTTTGGAGGATCGGGCGCACGGTATTTCTACCAGCGCATCACTACCTCAACATAGTGCATCTTTGCTAGGGACGGGCAAAGAATACATACGAGCGCAACACACCCCTCAATGCAATGCATTTGGGTGTAATGGACGCAAAGTGTATTTGATGCACCCATCATCGCTTTATATACCAATTTTTATTTTTTCTTTTTAATTCATCAATAACGCAAGTCGAAAAGACTTTGCGGTGTTCAACTTTTCATCCAGTCATTCACAGAAATTTTAAGAACATCGCTACTAGTGCCTACGAATTAAAGGAATTAAATAAGACATGGAAAGACACTAATGAATTAAATTGAAAGAAAATACAGAAAGCATTAAAGGATAATTCTATTAAGCATTAAATAACGCAATTTAGAAAGTGGTAAAGAAAGCAGTAAATAAAGCAAGTAAACATAGATAGGGATGTTGATTGGAGAAAGTTTTCAAAATTACTGCAATAGCATCCCCTGCAGGCAGTCAAGCTTGCCTGCGCAATGTCATCAAGGACATTATTCACCTCCTTGCCTCATCCCGCATTGTGTACGAGAAGAGATACAATCTAATTTCTTCGGGAGTCACACCAGGTATGGAGAATGCGTTGAACAGTTCTCCAACCTTGCATTCTCCGCAACCGTAGGTCTTGAAATTCTGGCGCTTAGTCTGGTTCTGATGTGCTCCTGTGCGAAAAATACACTGGATCTCTGGGTTCCCAGCTTAGAAATTTCTAGATCACTCCAGTACTCATAAGCTGTCAGACTGCTCTTCGCGATAAACAGCCAGTACAAAGAGATCTATCCTACAAAATATCACAAACATACTCAAACAATAACCGTTACCAATCCTCCGGCAAAGGCGCCATAAACTTGATAACATAGAATTTATCCATAAACTTGTTGACATAAAATTTGAAATATATGCTTGATAACATGAAATGTTGGTCCTATTATCTTCATGTCACACAACGCATGGATGATTATAACGCAAGTTCAACAAAAATGATGCGATACTATTTCTAGATGTATTGTGTTATATATGGAATGCTTGTAAGTATGCTGCGTTGAAACCAAGTAAATTTCACCACAAGTTTCTCAGAGTGGAATCCAGGCTGAACACAGGGATTGCTAAGTTAATGTGTTACGTTCATGATATATGCGACCGGGGGTTTTTCAATTAATAAAGATTGGTTTATACAGGTATTTAAAATTGCAGTAGTAAAATATGCGGTAAGTAAAGTTGCGGTAATAAAATAAAATGCGATAAAAATAAAACTAGGCTAATATGATACAAGATACAGGATACTGATACATGATACTGAGATTGAGACTGACTGTGAAGATTATACAGGGGTGTTTATGCAGTGGCAAATCTTTATGTATGGAATGAAAATAGAAAGGGATCAATAATATGAACATCGCAAAGTTCATTAATTGCATTAAAGATATAATTACGGTTCCACTTTTCCTTGTCGTACACTCTCGGTGATCGGCCGTGTTCCCTTTCTGTGGTGAAATAAGGATGAACGCAATGAACGCAAGGTTGCTTCCATCTCTGGAAGTACTTCTGCTTTAGTTAACGCATTCTTCTAACCTTCTCTCAACAGGCAGAATGGCATCTTCACTTCTGCTCTCACAGGTGAAGATGCCATCTAGTATGCTTTAGATAAACATATTCATTTCTTAGCACGGATTAATTTACTTGTTTAATTCATTCTAATTACCAAGGGATTAAGAAAACATCATGAAGAAAGCGATTAATGGAGGAATGGAAATCGACAGAAAGATGGAGATGAAAATGATCATGACATTCAATACTAATATTTAGCGTCTGATACATGGTGTGAATGATAGAGATTAAGAAAATGAATACAATTGATGATAAGAGATGGAAACAAATACAGAAAAGTGCCAACGTCTTGACACAGATCTTGACGGTGGGTTTGCTTGCCGGCGAATGATGTGAATGGAAGGAAGAGCTTCCCTCTCAGGCTTGCTCGTCCGGTAGGAGTGACCTTAGTATAAAGCTTCACAGCGGGGATTGAAAGGATTTACCTTGAGACTCACCTCTCGGCCTTCTCTTAAATCTTCCCGGATCTTCTTCAATCAGCACTCAGACCAGTCTTTCTCTCAATATACAAGTACCAAAATATGCCCGTATCAAGTATATCTTCCAATAGAATTCCAGAGGCTATTTATAGGCTCAACTTTGACTCTCTTTAGTGAGGACCCCACTTTATTATTATGGCAATTCCGAAAATGGTGGAGTGAATATTCCTTCTGTTACGCGATCAATCCCATCAGAAACGTACAATGGTTAGCTGTACACGTGTCGAGATCCTCCGCAATTGCGTTGCTCTTTTGCATCTTCGATCGTTTGCCCATATGCGGTGTTGTTTTTTATTACCGCGTGTGGTTGAAGTTGCGTGGATCGCTTAGCTCTTGATCAATTGTCGCATGCGCCATCATTGCGTTGATCGTCTATTCATTTCTGAATGGTTGGCGTAATGCGACGTAGATGCGCTATTCTTTTTCTCTTGAGCCATGAACGCATGTGGTGACTTGATTTCCTGCAAAACAGACTTGAAATATTCTCTTCTACCATCGCAATGGTGTCAGTGAGTATATTGACGACAATTTATAATTCTTGCATTTCTTTGCTAATTTCTCTACAATTGATGCAACTTTCCTTTCTTTTGGACGCAATATCTAAATAAAGCAGTATAAATAACTTGTATTTCTACAAGTTATCAATACTCTATACCCAAGTAACATCTCCCACTTACCCTAAACAAGGTGCCGCATATCCCATAGACCCAGACTCTCCAAATGACCCTCGAACACTTTAGCCGTGAGAGCCTTTGTAAACGGATCTGTAACGTTGTGCTCCGACGCGATCTTCGTGACAATCACATCACCACGATGCACAATCTCTCGAATCAAATGATACTTCTGTTCTATGTGCTTGCCTCTTCGATGACTCCGAGGTTCCTTAGAATTTTCCACAACCCCGCTGTTATCACAATAAAATGTGATCAGCAAAGACATATTTGGAACAAATTCCAAATCAGTAAGGAATTTCCTTAGCCAAACAACCTCTTTAAAAGCTTCATAAGTGGCTATGTATTTGGCTTCCATAGTGGAGTTTGTGATGCATCCCTGCTTGATGCTTTGCCAAAATACAGCCCCTCCATTCAGATTGAACACTGACCCTGATGTCGATTTCCGAGAATCTTTATCAGTCTTAAGGTCAGAGTCTGTGTATCCTGTAAGGATCACATAGATAAGCATATAGTCCCTCGTTCTCTGAAGATACTTGAGGATCATTTTGACTGCCATTCAGTGATCTAATCTTGGATTAGACTGATATCAATTGACAATCCTTACTGCATAGCAAATGTCAGGTCTAGTACATAACATTGCATACATAAGGCTATCAATAGCCGATGCATAGGGAATCTGTCTCATTTCCTCAACCTCTTGAGGTGTCTTAGGACACTGTTCCTTAGAAAAAACAATTTCATGCTTGAAAGGTAATAAACCCCTCTTGAATTCTGCATCGAGTACCTGATCAATATCTTATCAATGTACGATGCCTGAGACAAGGCTAACCTTTTGTTCTTACGATCCCTTATGATTTGGATTCCTAGAACAAACTGTGCCTCTCCCTAATCTTTCATTTGGAATTGGGCAACTAGCCATTTCTTAATGCCAGTCAAAAAACCTACATCATTCCCAATGAGTAGGATATCATTCACATACAACACAAGGAAAGCTACTGAGCTGTTGATGATTTTCTTGTAAACACAAGGCTCATTAACATTCTGAACAAAGCCAAATGATCTGATCGCACTATCAAATTTAATGTTCCAAGATCTTGATTCTTGTTTCAGTCCACTTACAACCTATAGGTTTTATCCCATCATGTTGATCCACAAGTTTCCAGACAGAATTGAAGTACATAGACTCCATTTTCTGATTCATGGCTTTAATCCACTCATCTTTGTCAACATCCATCATTGTTTGCTTATAAGACAATGAATCCTCAACTCCATTATCAGATATGATGTTTTGGGCTTCTGTTAAACCCATGAAGTATTCAGGTGGGTTCATAACCCTCCCACTACGTTGAGGTAGTCTCAACTCTTAAGATGGTTGACTAGATGAAATGACATCAACAACTCTTGTTGATCTAACAGCCTATTCAACAACTCTTGTTGAAGTCTCAACAGTTTCATTAGAAATCTCATTTAAAACAAGCTTACTTCGTGGGAAGGATTTCTTATATAATAGATCGGACAACGAATGTTTGAGTATAATGATCTAAGCTTGATTTCTTATATGTAATGTCTGCCAATAGGATAAGGAATGCACTAAATGTATGAGAAGGATTTCTTTGTTTTGTGCATCCGGTGCTTCATTCTATACGGTGTTAGTCGATGTATGAAGAATAAATTATTGATATATCTGCATAAGCTGAGTAAATTTAGAAAACGAGTATTTTAATATTTTTCGTATTGTGAATATTTCTAACTTTGTATACAAATGTTACTTTGCAGGAGTTGTGTTAAAGTTGCTTTGCAAGAGTTTTAGATAGTTGATGGGTTTGCGTGAGTTGTGGAGTTAAATGTTAACTTACAGGAAGAGTGTAAATATTGGTTTGTAGTTGTACTAGCTAAGTTTATGTAAGTGAGTTGGTACATTTGTTATTTGTGTATAATATACAAGTTAGATCCTACGAGTTATATTTGGGTATGAATGCAAATTTCAGGTTTACAACTTGTTTGGGGCCGATTACATGTTGCATTTGAAGGGTCCTAATGACCCGAATTTTCTTTTAAAAATCAATATAGTTAGCTAAGAAATGTCAATAAAAGTGTATAGGGTTCACACGAGGTTTTCGAAGAAATGTATTTCGTGGAGTTGAACTTCGTTGATGTTGATGTTGATGTTGATTTGATGCAATGTGGTTCGATCTCTAATATCCTCTGATTCTTTCTCGGTTGAATGCGTATGCTTGACCTATGGAAGTGGAGCGTGTGATGTTCTTGAAGTTGAAGTCTTGGAAGAAACTTTGTATCTTCGAGAGACATGTGTTAAGGGATATGTAGCTTCAGGAGACAGTGAATCTGATTGTAGAGAATTCTCCCTAGTCTCTCTGGAGTGTAGAATTACCAACCCCATAAATGAAGAGAGCTCCTCTATTTATAGAGTTCTCTGGTAGGCCTAGTGAGCTTGAGCTTAAGCTTGGCTGATCCATGGACCTTTGAACCCAATTAAGTGGACTTGAGCTTGGTTGGTCCATGGGTTTGGCCTTTGGACTCAGTTAGTTGAACTTGGGCTTGGTTGGTTCATAGTTCTGGGCTTTGGGCGCAATTAGTTAGATTTGGGCACGAGGTGACATTTAGGTCAACTTCAACCTATGTTTGGGCTTAGTTGGACTTTAACCCAAATAACAATATCAAATTGGGCCAAATTAATTTTATCTGATTCAACGATGATGAAAACATGTGACGTCATTGGAATTTATCCTCAACTTCAATTTGAGACATATGTCAACTCCTAATTGGTCCTAAATTTGATGATTTAGAATTTCATCATTAATTTAGTAAATGACGTGGTGGTTTGTGATTGGTCCAAAATTTCTCCTTCAACAAATGTCACATTTTTTGAGATTTATGCACAAATGAAGGTGTATCTCGAAAAAGATGAAGTTGGAATCGAAATACAAGTAATTTATTCTTGACTTCGGTATGTTGAATTAATCAAACCATGAATCTAGTACATAAGTTTAATTAAGAATTGTGATAAAGTTTGGGACATAGCCAAACTTTAATTTTAAAATTTTTTCAAGTTTTATCCCCAATTTAATTTTATTTGAAGATAAAAGTTTAGAAATTTGAATTTAGTATGAAATTTGGAATATGACCATTTTTTAATTTAAGAAAAAATTTCAAGTTTTATCCCAACTGAATTTGATTTGGAGATAAAAGCTTAGAAATTTTAATTTAGTATGAAATTTCGAATATGGTCAAATTCTTAATTTAACATTTTGCCTCCAATATTATTTAGACTGAGGATGAAAGCTAAACTAAATAAAATTTAGGACCAGATTTTAATTTGAAAGAAATTTTAGATCTTACCCACAATTTGATTTGGAAATAGGGATAAGAACCTAAATTTTGATGAATTTGAAATAAAATTTAGAAGATGCCCAAATTTGAATTTTACATCAATTTGGACTTATCCTTAATTTAATTTGTCTCGAGGATAGAAACGTGTGCAATTTGGATTTTGGAAAAAATTTGGAATATGACCAAATTTTAATTTGAGATGAATTTGAGACTTGATCCTCAATTTAATTTGGGTTTGGGGATAGAAGGCTAAATTTAGGGATAAAATTTGGAACATGCCCAAATTTTAATTCGAGACCTTATCCACAATCTAAATTTGATTTTGAATAAAATTGGGAACATAGTCAAATCTTGTTTGAAGACAAATTTGAGGATAAAAACTAATAAAATCATATTAAATAGGACCTTAATTTGATTTTTTTTTTTTTTTGTTGACTTTCATTTGAAATTAAGATAAAATAATTGGGGAATCTAATAAAATCTAATGATTTAAACCAAATATTTATCTGACTCTGAATTCCTGATTCGTTATGGAATCTGGCAAATCCCTTATAAATAGAACCCCAAACCCTACATTCTCGTCTCAATCAGCCCTACACGAAAGTAAATAATTTTTTTTTCGAGTCGTCGAGCCGTGAAGCTATTGAAGCCGCCAGTCGTTCGATAAAGCCAAGCCACGAGTCGAGAAGTCACCAGCCGTGAGCTGCGAGCCATGAGTCAATAAGTCACCCAAGCAACTCCACGCAGCCTGTTGGATTGTATCATCACGTAGCAAAAGCGACGAGAATTGATAAGCACTCTTATTGATTAATTTTGGCAGATATGAAAGAATGCTATAGCCTAATTATAGGGTTTCAAGTCATGCCTTTGAAGAACTCTTGAAATCTCGATTTCCAGCTGTAAATCTCTCCAAATCTTTGTGAAAACCAAAACAAGATTTTCCCTACTATTCTCTTGGTGCTCTAGATTGAGTTATGGGACTCAAAATAAGCTGAAATCAAGGGAACTTGGAGAATATTCACAACAGCAACCCAATGAAGAACTTCTTCTTCAACCGAATTTTCAACTAAAATTCTAACGGTTGCATTGCCTCAAATACACTCCAATCTCTTCAATATATTATAGACCATCATGCAAAGAGAATGGCTACATGAGATGCAGCTCATGTTTGGAGTAATTGAAGACAAAGATGGTGGGTTTAGTGTGAGCTATTTGAAGATGAAGATGGAAAAATTCAATTTTTCCATTTGTGTAATTTTCTATTTCAAAAATCTAAATTTGATTTTAATAACTTATCACGAGGTCCCCCTACTAATTCATATATTTAATTCATATTTAAATAAAATTCTCTAATTCCGTTTGATTTTAATTTGAACGTTTCAAATTAACTTATCACGCTACTCTAGAGCTAATCCATTTCTGAGTTAGTAGGGGGACCTCGTGGACCTACATATCATGGCTCTAACGATCCGAGATTAATCGGCAAAACTTATTAGACCGAACTAATCCCCATTCGTTAACTAATGATTCACTCCACTAAAGCTTATAATTGATTTCCCCTCACTGTAGATATATTATGTCCACTCGATATAACCATGATTAGTAAGTCAATCCTACACAGATTGTTCGTAATAACGGCCGGGTCGAATCTCTATTTTACCCCCGAAATTACCTTTTGTTCCTAAAGTCCCACTGATCCCCTAATGAACAATTATTTTGTGATCCATTAAAAAAAACGAGTCCCTCTCGAGCCAGTGAGAGGGCGGGGCCCCTTGTTCAAGACTCGAAGTCAGCACTTAAGGGAACAACCTCTCTACTATCCCTAAAAGTGGGTAGGAGTGAATTTCATCTTGCACCCTATGTCCCTAGCTATCTATCTAGTCTTACCCTTGAAATGAGAGGTTATTGAGTTGGCACTGTTGAGCAAACCCTCACCTATGTAAATCTAAGAATAATTCCAAATAAACAGAAGTTCATAGTTAGCTCAAGATTGAAGTCAAGTTACCTAAGTCATCTCTTTGAAATATTCAGTCTTAAATAATAAACAATGTTATAAAGTAAAAGTGACTAATTTCGTGGTCTGATCTTGTACAAACTCTTTTGCACAAGGACACCCCAACTCCTCATGTCCCAACATGAATGAATTAGGATCACTTCATTTGTAGGACTTTAAAACTCTTTGCAACAGCTACAGAGCAGACCGTATCAAATAGTATTACCAGAATAAGGTACCCAACCTTATTCATATACTATAGATCATTTTGACTATTTACTCGAACCTGATCCACTTTTATGTCTCCACATAATGTTCAAGTACTCATCAAATAGTCAAGGGACTTTTAGGTTTATTGAATTTCTATTAAGAAAAATATTTATTGAATTTCTATTAAGCAAAACATCTATTCAGAATAAGTTCCATTGTTTATATGCCACGAGTTTTAGGACATAAAACCCAACATAGTCGTCCAGCCACGTCAAGCTGCCAGAGCCACAAACCGTGAAGCCACGGCCGCCAGCTGAACGCTTTTTCTTCACACAAATCATTAGTTGCCGCACTATCAAAATTTTGCAACCGTCCTATCATCAAACGCCACTGTGCCACCCGTTGTCACTCAATGTTGCAAATCCAATGTTGTCGTGCCGCCCAACATCGCTCAATGCTGCATATCCAACACCGATGTGTCGCCCGCCGTCACTACTCAATCGCTGATAGATCTAACACTTTTAGACAAGGTTTCCTTGTTGTATGTTTACCGCTTGCCACTACTTGCCAACGCTCGACGGCCGTCGAATGGTGGCGACTAGGATTTTTTCCAGCCCACCTTTTTCTCCCCTTTTTTTATTTTTTAATGTTATTTAATTATTATTTTTTCAGTTTATTATTTTTTTTCTTTTCTTTCTCATTTTTTTCCAAACTCTTTTCCCTTCTTTTTTTTTTAGTTTTTTTCCTCAATTTTTTTCTTTTCTTTATTTTCCTTTATTTTTTTCAATCTTTTTTTGTTTGTTTTTATTTTCTTCTTTTTTTTTTCCGCCCGTTGTTTTCGTAATAAAATTCCTTTTTTTCAACCTTTTATTTTCTTTTCTTTTTTCTATCATTTGAAATTTTAATAATTTTTTTTACTCACTTGCCTTCACTGCCTCTTTTTGTCAACATGATTCAAGCTCTTGTGACTTGCGCTCAAGGAGTAATCGTTTCATAGCTTGTTGAATTCTACAACCTCTGCAAAAGGAGTTGTTTTTTACTCTTTTCTCTTCTTTGCAATAGTGTCCTAACATGCGACCGCCACCTTTGCTAATCTTAGGGAAGACTGGTTCACCTGGGTAAGATCATCTTGACCTTAGACAGGTCTAGATCATCTGACCCTATCGAATCGGTGTCCCAACATGCACCGGTCACCTTTGCTGATCTTAGGTTCACCTAGGCTAGATCATCTTGACCTTAGAGAAGTTTGGATCATCTGCCTCTAGAGATGGTCGAATCATCTTGCCCCTAGTGAAGGTTGAATCATTTGACCCTATCAAATTAGTGTCCCAAATGCGACCACCACTTTTGCTGGGAAGACTGGTTCACCTAGTCTGGACCATCTTGATCTTAGAGAGGTCCAGACCGTCAACCTCTAGAGAGAGCTTAATCATCTTGCCCCTAGTGAGGGTTGAATCATCTGACCCTACCTAATCGCCTTACCTTTAGAGAGGGTCGGATTATGAAACGTGTTTGCATCATCTAAGGATAGTGACATTAGAGTGCTCCTTCAATCCTCTCTATCCATGTAGTCTCAGCATATGTCCAAGTCCCATGGAACTCGTCATCTTTCACTTCCTACTTCTTTTAAATTGTACCATTGAAACTTATTTCTCCTTGGTGACACTTTTTTTTTTTTTTTTTGGCAAAGCAATGGTTTCTTTCACAGAACATGTCTCGTCTAGGAAGAACTATCTTGTAATTCTTAAAGACAGAAATCGACCTATAAACAATGGAATTAGCTACTTGTGGAGGAGCCATTAGTTGCTCCCTTCGCAAATGTATGGCCTGATTTGGACAACGACGTGACTTCACTTGAATTATCAACAAAAGTGCCCTTGACTCAGGGAGAAAAAGTGTGGATATTACAATCTTCAATTCATAACAAAGCTTCTACTCTTGATCAGGATTTAACTCTTGGGCATCGCATAATTGATAGTGAGACTCGTTTGAATGCCACTATAAAATGCCTTAGAGAATTTACTTTTACCGACTGCTACTAAGAATGGCTAGAGCTCGTAGTTGGTCAGAAGGAATGGGCCCTTCATGTTATCTATTTGTTTAGTACGATGATGACTTCTTTATATACATACGATCGAAATAGCGACACGAGCTTTTTGTAAAGCTTGGTGTCCATCGACTAATACCCTTCACACTATGGTCGGTGAATGACTCATATCCCTACAGGATCTATGGTCATTCGGTAGCCTTCCGATTAGATGGGGCCTCTACGAAGAGGTCATTCCCTATCATAAGGAGTTAACTGGCTCTTAGGACAAAAGGAGATACCTCTCAAACTCTTATGAATATTTTTTCCAGGCGTACCATTCAACAATTCGCCTGCAGAAAGAGTGTGCATTACAAAAAGATCGTGCATCGCCTTCTAAGAAGGACTCCCTAGTACCATTAGCTCGTGGATTTCGTTTTGGTTCCTCGAGGCTCGAAGATATGACAAGCCTACAACCTGAAAGCAAAAGAAAGCCTCTCGCTCCCAGTCTACTCAAAATCTAAATGGTGCAGACATCAAGCCACAGGATTGGTCGAGTAGAGAAAACATGTTATTCAAGAAACTCGGGATAGAAGACGATTTGAAGGATAAAATGTACTTGGCTGCATTTTTATCCTGTTGGCTGTGTCTTTTCATATTCCTGCAAAAAGGAGCTTACCTTCATCTTAGAGTCTTTAAGGTTACTAATTTGATGGGAAACAGGAAGCTGTATAGCCTTGTCATCGTAATTGTAACCAATATTTTCCATGGTTTAAGGTTGATATCTGAAGCTTCAACTCTGATTGGATGCATGGACTTCTACTTCCCTCTGAATTATGTCCATGGTTGGCTAGCTCACTATTTTGACACCCATTACGTTGTTCCAGTGGATGTCCGGGGTTCAAAGATGGCCAACTTTTTTGACGAAGGTGGCTTAATTTATTTTGGAGAATATGAAGCATGAGAGCTTATCCATAAAGGTGCAAATGTTCGATGGCACTTGAATTCTCAGAATCGGAGTAGAAATGAGCATCTAATTGATGATAGAGATCTATCCTTTTACTAATCTTTCCAAATCTCCAGTAGCAATCATGCTACCTATCATTTCGGTGCGGGAATATTTTGATTATAGAATCATATAGTCCTTATCGGTTTGGTCGACAGTTTGGATTTCACCAAGACATCCAATGGATCCATGCCAGCCTACAAACTTGGCCATCGTTTCAAGTGTTGCTCCATGATACAGAAAATGGTGGCTAACAAAATATGGGTGTTATTTTCAAGATAACATACAACGCGTAGTGGGCTGCACTATCCCTGCCTCTTCACATCCTAAGCTACTAAGAATAAATGAGGTAACCACGGCGGCAAGCCAATTTGTCTAATTGAAGAGGCAGCTCCTGCCCTTCAGAAAGATGTTTTTACCAAGAAGGAAGAAAGTCATAGCAGCAACAATGATCATCATTGGAAAAGACCTCCAAAGAAGCCGAAGACGTTCGGTGATGATTTTTTTTTAAAGGAGTTCCAAGTGCCTCAAGAATTCCCAGTGGCCCTATTGTTGGGTTTTATGTCCTAAAACTCGTGGTTTGTAAACAATAAAACTTATTCTGAAAATTCAATAAATTTTTATTGAAAATATGTATTGCTTATTTCGTTTTAGAAATAAATCCAATAAACTAAAAGATCCATGACTATTATATGAGTACTTTTTTGGATTGGTGTCCTACTTCTCCCGGAGTCTCGTAGTTTGTAAACTGTACACATTATTGTGAATAAAAGAAGAGTTATTTTATTTGGCATTTACCCATATCCAATAAACACAGTTCCATGGTTATTGTATGTAAACTTAAGCATGTATATGAGATATACAAGTAGATCATGCCTTAAGTGATAACCTAAAAAGATCTGTAGTATAAAGATTAAGGAGGGATGCCTAATCCTGGCAATAATATGAATACGACTCGCTTTGTAGAGGTTTACAAGTGTTGTGAACTACTACAGATGGTAGATCCTGACCATTCATGTGGAGACATGCGAGCGGGGGAGTCCTATACAAAGAGTTTGTATAAGACTAGACCACGAGATGACTTGTCTCTTTATATAACACCGTTGATACTTGAGACTTACATCTTACCTAAACGACCATAGGTGACATGACCTCAATCCTGAGTATTTTGGGAACTCCTGCCTTTGAGGGTGGTCAATTGATTAGTATGGGTGAGAATGACCAGATTGCCAACACAACATGCTTACCTTTTTGGGGATTTGTCTGATTTGGGAGCTGGGAACTCAGTTACACAAGATGGAATTCATTCCTTCCCCGAAGCAGGAGCAAGTAGATAGATTGCTCTCTTAAGAACTGATTTCGGGTCTTGAACACAGTGGGCACAACTTCTCTTTGGAAGGGAGGACTCAGTCATAGTAGGACTATGACTTATGTTCATTAGAAGAATCAATGGTACTTAAGGAGTTAGATGTAACTATAGGGGGAAAATGGTTATTTGCCCAACTGTACTTGCGAGCGATTTGTGAAGGGTTATCACACTGTTGATTGGTTGATATGGACACAAAATATACCTGTATAAGAAGAGTACAACTGTCGGTCTTTAGTGGAGTGTCTGGAAGTTAACGGATGGAAGATTCTGTGACTAAAGAGTTCAGTCAGTTATTCACGTACCGCTGGAGCTTCAAGCTACAAATCCATAAGATCCCCTTGGTAGCTCAATGGATTCAAGTTGAGAATCAGTTTTTGGTGTTGATTTGAAATGTTCAAATTGAAAACAGGAAATTCGATTATATATGATATGATCGATTGATGTATTGATGGGTGGAAAATGGAGAGTATAAATATGCGTTCCTTCTCCATGTGTGGATGGTCATACGTTGGACTAAGAAATATGCAATATGCGTTTAAGAATATATACGATGCCTATGCATTCCCGTCACTAAATTTTGCGTAGTGATGTGTTTACGGTGAAGAATAAAAGAATAATAAAGTTAAAGGACTATGCGCTACTCCTACTCCTAACTAAATAGATTAAGCAATGGAAGTATGACTATAAGAGTTGGTAGAGACGCGGCAACTGCTAACGCGTAATAAGATGCAAGGAAAAATAGATAAAATGGTGGAGGGAATGACATCACCGCATCACTAAGCTTGATCGCAAGGGTAACCCCAGCCAGCGTAAGTTATACGATCATGCTATACACAAATATATACAATCATGTTATACACAAATATATACGCATGTGATGCATAAGCGATAATGTCGATAGGACTTATGTCTAACTCTCTATTTTTTCATATGCGATCTAACACACATAAGACAAGGTGACCGCGTACCACCATATCCTATTTTTAGGGCACATGCGCTGTGAAAATAACAAATAGAATTTATTCCTAAGCCTCTACTCTTGCTTATGTGATCCAATCTGACTCTCTCAAGCCTAGATTTGGTCTTTAGACTACTCTCTCAATTATGTCCAAATAATGAATGATGCACTCATAAGACCAGATAATCACATAAATCATGATTGACATTAGATTATTCCTATCTCTAGGAACACTGCTCACTTTGAGTTCCACTACTTACCCTCTCGGGCAGTTAGTCATCGCTAATCAACTCATAGACAAGCACTGCGACCACTCATAGACAAGCATTGCTACAGCCTCACACTAAGCAAAGAGGATTTACTCACTATACTCACGCAACGCACACCTCTCGGTGGTTTGGTACATGCTCCATATGTCTATGCTGCATGATAAAGTATGCAATATTCTAACAATCTTACTTAATTCGTTGTGATGAAAGTAAAGGGTGATAAAGAAGAAGTAAATAAAGATGGGGTCGAAGGAAATAAAGTGATGCATTGATTACAAAATGTATTAATGTCTTAAGCCAAAATGTAATACAATACAGAGATAGAAGAGAGATGGAGGGCCAGATGTAGGCAATGTCTTGCTTCTATCAGATGTGTGTCAAGGCTGCCGATAGTGCCATGGATGGGCGGTAGAGTAGTCTCTCTCGAGATCTATCTCCGACAAAGCTCCGGTCGTCACTCGGAATGGCTGAAAGAATGAAGCACTCTCAAAGAATGTCTTCTCACGCTCTCATCTGTGATCACAAGGATCTGCCTTAAGGCAGAAGCTCGGATGATTTGAAGTTGGGCTCTAAGGCTCTATTTATAGAGCTCAATCGCCGACAGCATTAATGGTCCTGCTCTGAATCTCTATCACTAACAGTGTGATGAACCTGCTCTAAATCTCTGCTACTAACGGCATGGTAGGTGAAATGTCAACATCATCTTTTTTATACTCCCAAGGTATGCGTTCATGCTTGGTTTCTAAAGTACCATCGTATTCCACCACCTTTGCGTTCATCCTCCTATTATGGTTATTACTCTATAGCCGCAACCTCTATGCGAGAACACATGTGGTTAATAGCCGCAACATCCATGTGATGAACCTACACGATCGCGATGGTTTGGGATTCACTTTATGCGATCGGTTCCTGTAATAGCTACAAAAATAGACATTTAGATGCAGAATAATGCATAATATTGGGTTAGCCGAGATTTTCAATGCTAAACGACGCAAGCTCACTTTTCACATGAATTCTTAGAATAATCACTGCATATTCTGCCTGTTAGCCCTCATAATTCTAAATAAAAAGCTACAATAACTTGCATTTCTACCAGTTATCACACCCCCAAACTTAGAATCATGCTTGTCCTCAAGCATGCCTTATACTTTAGGAAATTCAAAATTCATCATTGAGCTTTCCCTTTGCGATGTCCAGCCTTTCAAAATATAATTCACTCATTCCTCTAACATTTAGCAGCAATGCTCTCTTCAATTTTGGCTACTTCCTCAAAGAGATCTTTTCTATGTTTAAATCTAACAAGCCTCTGCTAAAAAACTTTTTACTCATTTCAAGCAACTTTTCTTTTAGCTTTTAACAATGCGTTCGTTTAAAATAATTTAAAGCTTTTCGTTTCATTATTAGAGTGCGGCATTGAACCTGGTTACACCCTTCGTTTTGGCTTGTCCCCACGAGTGTCATGTAGACAGCCAACTTCGGTTGCATGCCATATTCAACTCAACTCTTGCCTTGGCTTAATTCTTGTGCCAGGTAGAGGAATTGTTCTTATGCGTTGATCTTGGCCACTTACTTTCATTTTGGCTTACCTGCACGGGTGTCATGCGAAGTATCCAACTACGGGTAAGTGCCTTTCATAACTTAACTCTTATCAGCTTGGGTTTCCCCTTTGCGCTAACAGTGGAGTTATTATTGCCATTTTTTTTTTTTTTTGAAATAGCATTGCAATGTGATGGACGCATTTTCTGGGACCACTACCACCCTCAAACTTAGAGAGTGGTAGCGCTCTTGCCAAAAAGCTAAAACCAAACTCATCAGGAATGCGGTAACAAATGTTTGAGCAGAGGTTTACACACAACAAAACTTAGACTATCAAACTTTGAAGAAGCTATTAAAGTGAGGTGAGCCTTGCGATGTTTAGTTAGCAGATGTAGTAAATTATAAGTATCATCAGGGATGCTAATTTATCAATGCAAAGGTAGGCAAGGGGACAAAAGAGAATTTCAAAAGGATAATACATAAAAGATAATGAGAAAAGAACCTTCGAGTAGAATAACACTTGCAACCATGCTTTAGAATTCATGTGGTCATAGCCATGCGTTGAATGATGGAGAGGATTCTTCCGTTGAAATTGTGCACCAAGGAGAATTATTATCGCACCTACAAGAAGTGAATGCACACCACATCCAAGAAAGCAGCCGCAAATCCAAAACAACAATAATAAAAATAAACTAAACTAGGAAAGTAAGGTAAAGATAGAGTAGAAGACATTCCTGGAGAAATTGGACTATAGCCACCGCAAGGAGTCTTCCACGCAGGAGATTGATCTCAACTGCTTAGGTCAAGAGACTTGTCCTGACCATCAGAGCTTTCAGCAATTGTTAGGCACCTGTTGGTCGACACGTGCTTATAACTACTTTGAGCTCATACGACAGATAATGTTTCTATCTCGGGGTCAATACTGGATTTCGGCGCATCGTCTACACTTCAAATATTGTTTGCAACTTGGTCGCACAAGCTACAATACGCCCAAGGTAAAAAGGGTGCCTGCGAAAACACAAAACTCAACAAACTATTAGCTGCCAAATCCCCGGAATGGCACCAAAAACTTGATGGGTGGAAAATGGAGAGTATAAATATGTGTTTATCTTATGATATGCGTTTGTTCTCCATGCGTGGTTGGTCATGTGTTGGACTAAGAAATATGCAATATGCTTTTAAGAATAGATGCGATGACCGTGCATTCTCGTCACAAGTTTTCTTGCTCTCTCGCCAAGTATAACGAGATCGCAAGTTTCTCAGGGTGATCTGAGACCGAACTCAGGAACTTGTAACTAAATGTTATGAAGTGATGTGTTTGTGGAGAAGAATAAAAGAATAATGAAGTTAAAGAACTACGTGCTACTCCTACTCCTAACTAAATAGATTAAGCAATGGAAGTATGACTATGAGAGTTGGTAGAGATACGACAACTGTTAACGCATAATAAGATGAAAGGAAAAATAGATAAAATGGTGGAGCGGATGACTTCACCGCATCACTAAGCTTGATCGTAAGGGTAACCCCAGCCAGCACAAGTTATACGATCATGCTATACATAAATATATACGATCATGCTATACACAAATATATACACATCTATTTTTTCATTTTACGATCTAATACACATAAGACAAGGTGACCGCATACCACCATATCTTATTTTTAGGGCGCGTGCACTGTGTAAATAGAAAATAGAACTTCTTCCTAAGCCTCTACTCTTGCTTATACGATCCAATTTGACTCTCTCAAGCCTAGATTTGGTCTTTAGACTACTCTTTCAATTATGTCCAAATGATGAATGATGCACTTATAAGACCATATAATCACATAAAGCATGATTGACATAAGATTATTCCTATCTCTAAGAACACTGCTTACTTTGCTCAGTGAGTTCCACTACTTACCCTCTCGGGCAGTTAGTCGTCGCTAATCAGCTCATAGACAAGCATTGCGACCGCTCATAGACAAGCGTTGCTACAGTCTCACACTAAGCAAAGAGGATTTACTCACTATACTTGGGCAACGCACACCTCTCGGTGGTTTGCTACATGCTTCATATGTCTATGTCGTATGATTAAGTTTGCGATACTCTAGCAATCTTACTTAATTCATTGTGATGAAAGTAAAGGGTGATAAAGAAGAAGTAAATAAAGATGGAGTTGAAGGAAATAAAGAGATGCATTGATTACAAAATGTATTAATGTCTTAAGCCAAAATGTAATACAATACAGAGATAGAAGAGGGATGGAAGGACAGATATAGGCAATGTCTTGCTTCCATCAGATGTATGTCAAGGCTGCCGGTGGTGCCATGGATGGGTGGTGGAGTAGTCTCTCTCAAGATCTATCTCCGGCAAAGCTCCGGTCGTCACTCGGAATGGCTGAAGGAATGAAGCACTCTCAAAGAATGTTTTCTCACGCTCTCATCTGTGATCACAAGGATCTGCCTAAAGGCAGAAGCTCAGATGATTTGAAGTTAGGCTCTAAGGCTCTATTTATAAAGCTCAATCACCGATGGCATTAATGGTCCTGCTGTGAATCTCTGTCACTAACGGCGTGATGGACCTGCTCTGAGTCTCTGCTACTAACGGCGTGATAGGTGAAATGTCCATATCATCTTTTTTATACTCCCAAGGTATATATTCATGCTTGGTTTCCGAAGTACCATCGCATTCCACCATCTTTCCATTCATTCTTCTATTATGGTTATTACTCTGTAGCCGCAACCTCCATACGATGGACGCAATGCGGCTAATAGTCCGCAAACATATCCATGCGATGAACGTACACGATCACCCTTGCGATGGTCTGGGATTCATTGCATGCGATTGATTCCTGCGATAGCTACAAAAATAGACATTTGGATGCAGAATAAAGCATAATATTGGGTTAGCCGAGATTTTCAATGTTGAACGTCGCAAGCTCACTTTTCACATGAATTCTTAAAATAATCACCGTATTCTGCCTATTAGCCCTCATAATTCTAAATAAAAGGCTACAATAACTTGCATTTCTACCAATTATCATATATGAGATACATCAAATGGAGAATTAATGTAAATGTGATTTACATTAAGTACCATAAAATAGAAAAAGAGATATGATTTATATGTTTCATGAGATGAAATATTAAAACTATAAGTTATAAATATAATATGGTAAGTTGGTTATCATATATATTTATAATATTAATTATTGGATAATTATCTCTTTTTCTCTAATAATAAATTGAGTGGAAGGTTATTGGTGGTTTTATGGTAACCGTGAGATAAAAGGAATTTTTTTTTTTTCTAAATTTAGGAGTTTCTTTTAAAGAGTTACTCAAATCGGAAATCACTCACAGCTCGTTGTCAAGTGAATTGGATTCACTAAACGATAGCTGAAAGGGAGACTAAACGATCGTGGAGTGATACTATACGATAGTGCACTCAGTTGGTCGTAACTAAACGATCACAGATCTTTTGCTATACGATAGCATGCCTTCTTCTAAACGATTGAGCAGTTGTCTATACGATAGACTTTTATCATTTCCCACTTGCTCAATCGTCTACACAATTGTTACACACCGAGAATACACAAGTAGCCATTGTGGTGGTGTCCTCACTCAACTCGATTGAGGTCGAGGTTTTAGAGGTTGTTCATTGGGTTCATGATCTTGGAGATTGTTGAGTTCGAGTTTGCTATTGACCGTGCCGTGTTACGGTCATAGTGTTCGAGCGTTCATGATCGAGGGAGTTTGAAGCATGAATCTTCAAAGGTATGTATATTTTATCCCTTAATCTCATTGTAAAGCATGTTGTAATTTCGTATTGTGCATGACCTATAAGTTTCCGTTTCTTGACTGTAATTGTTAGTGTTCAATTTCGAATGGAATTTGGAACAATTATTCCGCTGCTCAAGGAAATCCTCATGTCTAATTTCCTTCATACTTAAACTTTATGTGGAGACATAAAAGTGGATCAGATTCGAATAAATAGTCAAAATGGTCTATAGTATATGAATGAGGTTGGATGCCTTATTCTGGTAACACTATTGGATGTGGCTCACTCTGTAGTTGTTACAAGGAGTTGTAAAGTGCAACAGACGACGTGATCCTAATTCATACATGTTATGACATGAGGAGTGGGGGCGTCCTGTGCAATGGATTTGTACAAGATTGGACCACGAAATCAGTCACTTTTACTGTTTAAGATTGACTATTTCAAAGCGATGACTTAGGTAACTTGACCTTAATCCGAGCTAACTATCAATTCCTATTTATTCGGGATTATCCTTAGATTTTCATAGGTGAGGGTTGGCTCAATAGCGATGGCTCAATAAATCTCCATTTTTGTGGTAAGACTGGGTAGATAGTTAAGGACATAGGGTGCAAGATAGAATTCACTCCTACTCGCTTTTAGAGGTAATAGAGAGGTTGTTCCTTTAAATGCTAACTCCGGGTCTTGAACAAGGGACTCGGTTTGTTGATTGGATCACAAACCAATTGTTCATTAGAGGATCAGTGGGACTTAAGGAACAAGAGGTAATATCAGGGGTAAAACAGACATTTGAACCAGCCGTTATCACGAACAACCTATGAAGGGTTAACTTACTAATCATGCTTATATCGAGTAGACATAATATATCTACAGTGAGGGGAATGCAACTATAAGCGTTAGTGGAATGACCCATTAGTTAACGAATGGGGGTTAATTTGGTGTAAAGAGTTTAGCCAATTAATCTCGGATCATTGGAGTCCATGATCTATAGGTCCACGACATCCCCCTACTAGCTCGTAAATGGATTAGTTTTAGAGTAGCATGATAAGTTAATTTGAAACATTCAAATTAGAATTAAGGGAATTAGTAATTATATGTGATATAATTACGCGTTTAATTTTAGAATTAAATGAAATTAGAGAAATAATTAATATTTAAATATGACTTAAATATTAAATTCATGAAGATGGAATTTTTGTAAAATTAATTTAATATTTGATATTAAATTAATTAGAATTAATTAAATTGTTTAATTGATTGATATTAAATTAATTAGAATTAATTAAATTGTTTAATTGATTAATTATTAT
>NC_052357.1:44356320-44417035 GCF_009727055.1 Benincasa hispida | reverse complement strand
AATTTATTATAAAATGAATAATAATTTCAATTTTTTGAAATCAAAATTGATTTTGGAAATCAATTTGTAAATTAGAAAGTTGGAAAACACAAATTTGAGATAAGTTGGATTTCTCCGCACAATTTCCTTTCGTCGACAAGGACCATCGATTAGGCGAGACAACATCTCGCATGAAGGAAGCCCTGACTTCGATAAGCCAAGTACGAGAGGAAGACATAGTCCTTCGAGAGCAAGTTGCTCAAATTGAAGGAACTCGTTTTACAGAGAACCTATGAATGGAAGCAGATCGTCCAAATCCTATCTCGATTGAAAACAAATGTTTACAGTAAACAGTACAGATTATGCATCATAACATAAATTACAGCATGCTTTTGAACAACAAAAAGGGTTTAAAGATTATACCTTTAAAGAACTCTTCTTCAAGTAAATCCTTCGTGTTGAGATTGGTGTCCTAATTCTCCCGGTGGTCTCGTAGTTTGTAAACTTTTTGTACACACATTGTTATTAATAAAATAAATGTTATTTTATAAGCATTTACTCAAATCCAATAAAATAAGATCCATGGTTATGTCATGTAACTTCAGCATGTATGTGATACATACAAGTGGATCATGTCTAAAGTAATAACCTAAATAGTCTGTAGTATAAGGATAAAGGATGGATACCTTATCCTGGTGACAATATGGATACGACCCGCTTTATAGATGTTACAAGTGTGTAAAGTGCTACAAATGGTCTAATCCTGACCATTCATGTGGAGACATGCAAGTGAGGATATCCTATACAAAGAGTTTGTATAAGACCAGACCATGAGATGATTAGTCTCTTTATATAACATTGTTGATAACTGAGACTTACATCTCACTAAAATGACCATAGATGACATGACCTTAATCATGAGTGAGTTGAGAACGCCTATGAGGGTGGTCCTTTAATTAGTATGAGTGAGAGTGGCCAAATTACCAACTCAACAAGCCTACCTTTTTGGGGATTCGTCTGATTGGGGAGTTGGGAACTCAGCTACACAAGATGGAATTCACTCCTTTCTCGAAGTAGGGGCAAGTAGATAAATTGCTCCCTTAAGGGCTGATTTCGGGTCTTGAACATAGTGGCCACACCCTCTCTTTGGAAGAGAGGACTCAGTCATAGTAGGACTATGATTTATTTTTCATTAGAGGTATCAGTGGTACTTAAGGAGTTAGATGTAACTACAGGGGCAAAATGATAAATTGGCCCAATTGTACTTACGAGCGATTGTGAAGGGTCATCGCACTACTGATTGGTCATATGGACACAGAAATATATATGTAGTTCGAAGAGTGCAATTGTCGGTCTTTAGTGGAGTGTCCGATAGTTAACGGATGGTGGATATCGTGATTAAAGAGTTTAGTCAGTTATTCACGTACCGTTGGAGCTTCAAGCTACAAGTTCATAAGGTCCCTTTGGTAGCTCAATGGATTCAAGTTGAGAATCAGTTTTTGGGTTAGTTTGAAGTGTTCAAATTAACAGGGAATTTGATTATATATGATATAGTTAAATTGGTTCAATTATATGTGATATAATAGATTTGATGTATTAGATACATTAATCGGAGGAATTGATATAAATATGATTTATATTAAACAAGGAGAAAAGAACTATGGTTTAAATATTACATATGATGTGATATTAAAACTATAGGTTATAAATATAATATGATAAATTAGTTATTATATTTATTATAATAAAAACAATTATGAGATAATTTTTTAATTGGTTATTTATTTTCTCCATTAACCGTGCAAGTGGGAGGTTAATTTCAGTTTTTAATAACTGAAGAATAAAATGAAAAGAGTTTTCATTATATGGACGATTGCTTCATTCAATTAATTACTAATCAATCGCTCACGAGAGAGACTATACAATAGCCCTCACGAGAGACTAAATGATCAAGCAAGAGTTTCTAGATGATCAGCTCTAAACGATTGAGCGAGAGACTAAACGATCGGCTAGACGATTGCTCACGAGAGTGAGATATTACTAGACGATTGGTTAGACGATTGTTCACGAGAGTGAGAGATTACTAAACGATCAAGTACTCTCGGTCTATGCGGTAGACAAAACCTTTCTCCCACTTACTTGATCGTTTAGTTTGATCGTTTTCTTCCTCCTTCCCTCTACCAAGTTCACACAGAGCCCACACCTCCTGGATTCTCACTCCGAGAATACCAAGGTTGTCGAGTGGTAGTGCCAAGGGTTGTTATTCATGGATTAAACAATTCATGATTGTGACGAGAGCGAGTGATTACTATTTGATTGCTAACGAGAGTGAGAGATTGATGTACAATTGCTCACGAAATCGAGAGATTTCCAGAAGAACAGTTCTTCAAAGGTATATCTCTCAATTCCTTTTGTTTAGTGAAGAAAGCATGATGTAATTTTCTTTATAATGCATAACTATTCATGTATGCTTGTGAATGCATTTATTTTTTCACAATGGACTTAGAAAGATCTTGCTTTCGCTCACTGGTTTTCTTGAATAAGAGATCCTTCACCTCATACTATCATGAACTCCTCAAATAGTCATGAACTCCTAGAACAAATGGCAACGACACTCGAACCAAAGAAAAGACACAACCACTTAGTTTCTTAGTATTCTCAGGGTGAGAACAAGACACAACCACTTAGTTTCTTAGTATTCTCAGGGTGAGAACCTGGGAGTGGTGGGCTTTGACTATTTTGGTTAGGAGGGAGTTTAGGAGTTCAAAGGAGGAAGACAATTGAAGGAAGAACACACTTTGTCGCATAGAGAACCTCTCAATCGTTTAGAGAATAGCTCTATCGTATATGCTCTGAGTAAATCGTGTAAATTGTTCACAAATCGTGTAACATTAGATAAGGAAAAATAAAATCTTATTTTATTTATTCCATTAGCCACAAAACCCACCTAACCACCCAAGGTGGTTAGAGAGAAAAAGGGAATTAATTATCCATATAATTAATAATATAAAAAACATATGATAACCAACTTATTATATTACATTTATAAACTATAGTTTTAATATTGCATCACATACAGTATATAAACGATAGTTCTTCTTCTTTATTTTATGGCATTTAATATAAATCATATTTATATTAAATTTAACAACTATGAATATTATTCATAGAAAATATATTTGAATCACATTCAAATATTTATTCCTCCAATTAAACTATAATGTATCAAATACATTATATCAATTATATCATATATAATTGAATTAACCTAATTTATCATATATAAATAAATTCTCTCTTATTAATTTGAACATTTCAAATTAACCCAAAAACTGATTCTCAACTAAATCCTTTTGAGCTACCAAGGGGATTTTATCGACCTTTAGATTAAAGCTCCAACTATACGTGAATAATTAATTAAACTCTTTAATCACATTATCTACCTTGCGTTAACTGTTGGGCACTTCACTAAAGACCGACAAGTGCACTCTTCACACTACAGGTATATTTTTGTGTCCATTGATATAACCAATCAACAGTACGATGATCCTTCACAAATTGCTCGCAAGTACAGCTGGGCCAAATTGCCATTTTCCCCCCTCTATTTACATTTAACTCGTTAAGTACCATTGATCCCTCTAATGAACAATAGGTCATAGTCCCACTATGACTAAACCCCTCTCTGGCCAAGAGAAGGTGTGGTGTCATATTGTTCAAGACCAGAAATTAGCCCTTAAGGGAGCAATTTATTTACTTATCCCTACTTCGGGGAATGAGTGAATTCCATCTTGTGTAGCTGAGTTTCCAGGTCCCCAATTAGACGAATCCTCAAAATGGTAGGCTTGTTGAGTCGGTGATCTGGCCACTCTCACCCATATAAATCAATCGTTCTCATAGGCAAGAGTTTACAACTCACTTAGGATTAAGGTCATGTTACCTTTGGTCATCCTAGTGAAATGAAATTCTCTATTATGAATGGCGTTATATAATGAGACTAAACATTTCGTGGTCCGGTCTTATACAAACTCCTTTGTATAGAATATCCCTGCTCGCATGTCTAATACATGAATGATCAGGATCAGATCATTTGTAGCACTTTACAACAATTGTAACATCTACAAAGTGGGCCATACTCGTAGTGTCACCAGGATAAGATAGCTAGCCTTATCTATATACTATAGACTATTTACATTATTACTTAAACATGATCCACTTGTATGTCTCCACATACATGTTTAAGTTACAATGATAACCTTAGATGTTAGTTTATTGGTTTGTGGTTAATGTAACTAAAATATCATATATTTCATAGCCAAAGTGAATAAAATATCAAATATTATTAATCATAGATATGTTTGTTCATACAAAGTTTACAAACTATAGTCCTTGGAAAAGTAAGAACTAAAAACCAAACTCCAAAATCTACACGTTGAGTTCAAGAAGTTGTCAGTTTATCCTATGAGAAACAGGAGACCATAGCCGAAAAAGAATTTGAAGTTGCCAAAATTTAGGAAGAAATCAATACCCTTAAGAGCACCCCACTAGAACTGATGCAGGTATTGAGGCTTTAGCTACAGTTCGCAGAAACATGGAAACTACGTGCGAAAAATTAAAAGACTTTAAGTGGAAACTTTGACTTTAGCTAGCTCCCCTTCCCCTTTCTGCGCATGTAACCTCGAATATTTTGCTTTTAATAAAATTATATTTTCTTTCTTTTGCAAGACTACACTTAAATTTGGGTTTATATTTTTTTTCATGCAACTGAGCTTAAATTTCTTTAAGCTACCTACGTACCTTTTATAATGTCAGAGATCAAGTCATAACGTAGTTTATAAAGAATTCTTTTTATTAAGTCGTTCACCTTTTAAGCTTATGTGGGCTAAGAGCACCATGCAATTTATACCTTACGATAAGGAGTTATTTTTTTCTGTTTAAATTTATCAAGCATAAAATTCCTTAAGAAAATTTCCGTTGATTATTTCCCGTATGCCTCATCATGATAATCGGTCTTCTTACAACAAACATCAGATCACCGACTAGAAAAGATTGAGGTTTCACGTGCTTATCAAAGGTTTTAGACGTTCGCGCTTAGTAACACTCTAATGCTTATTGAGCTTCCAACCATTTTTCATCAAGTGCTTCTAACTCTTGAAGTAGTAACTTAATGTTGTCTTCTGTAGTTAATCCCTCTAATACTGTCATTCTTAGTGATGGAATTTCTCATTCCAAAGGGAGGACAACTTTTACTTCACAAACAAGAAAGTATGGTGTAACTCTTGTAGGAGTACGATGAGTGGTTCGATAAGCCCATAATGCTTCATCAATCTTTTCTTGCCAATCCCTCTTTGACTTAAAGGACAATTTTATTCAGTAGGTTGCACAACATTTTGTTGAATGCTTTTGCCAACCCATTTTCAATGGCATTGTACATAGATGACTTGTACTGCTTGAACTTGAATTTCTTATACAACCTGTCCATCAAACAATTGGAGACCTACCTCCCATTATCTGTCACAATTTGTTGGGGAATACCGTACCGATAGATGATGTGAGTACGGATAAAGTCTACCACGTTTTCCTTCTTAGATTCTCTCAAGGTGTTGGTCTTAGCCCACCTTGAAAAGTAATAAGTGGCTGCGAGGATGTAAGAATGTCCTACTAACGACTTACGTGTCATAGGGCCAACAAGATCAAGTCCCAATGCTTCAAAAAGTCATGAAGCTACAGACGGATGTAGAGGCTTGGGTGGTTGATGAATGAAGTTTGCATGGTATTGACAAGCCTCACACTTCTTTCCATACTTCATCAAATCTTGGATCATCCTTGGCCAGTAGTAACCCATCCTTTTTAGTTGGAACTGAAGCTTTAATCCAGATTTTTGCACACTGCAGACGCCTGAATGCGCTTCTTCCAAATCCTTCATTGATTCCTCATTTCTAAGGCATGGAAGAAAGAGCCCTTCAAGGGAGCGACGATATAAAACCCATTTATTATAAATGAAGTAATCAACACTTCTTCGAATCTCAATTTTATGGTGGAGGTCATCTGAAAGCTTTCCATGTTCAAGGTAGTCTATATAGGGTTGCCGCTAGTCTCCCTTATCAATTAAGCAGAATGATATCAGATTCATTTCTTCACATGCAGTCTAGACCGGAGGTATAACCCACCTTTGACAAAGCAATATACTTAGAGATACATCGTGTAGATCTGTCAAGGTAGTAGCCATGTTCGCCAAAGCATCCGCCTTCTTATTTTCTATCCTCAGGACATGCTACAATGTCACGCTTTCGGATTTTTTTATCAATTGTCTAACATAAATGAAGTAAGGTTTCATGCCTCACATCATACTGGAGTAAGAGCGGGTTGATTATCAACTTTCAGTCACCAAAAATCTCTATGTACGATACTCTGATCTCCAAATCCATTTGGAGGCCGATTATCAAGGCCTGGTATTCGACAACATTGTTCGAACAAAATTCAGCAAGCGCAAAGCTATAAGGCAACATGTGTTTCTCTGATGAAATGAGGAAGATTTTTGCCCCTACACCACTCCTTCGTATTGCACCATCGAAGAAAATGATCCAAGGCTCTGTGATTTCCATGAAGAGAACTTCATCATCAAGCAAGTCTTTACTTAACTTCCAGTCTGATGGAATTGGGTGATTTTCTAAGAAATCGGTCAACACTTGTCCTTTAATCGCCTTTTGCGACACATAAACAATGTCTTATTCTGAAGCATGATTTTCCATTTGGCCAAATGCCCATAGATGATTAGCCTAGATAAAACATACTAGATGGGGTCAGTTTTCGCAATTAGACGAACTGTGAAGGCCTGCATATAGTGTCTCAGCTTGTCGATGACGAAGAAGAGTGCAAGGCATGTTTTCTCAATAGGAGTGTAATTGATTTCAGCTCTGGTTAAAGTCCTACTTAGATAGTAGAGAGCATGCTTCTTTCCCTTCTCTTCTTCTTGTGCCAAAAATGCCTCTAGCGATCTTTCTTACGCAGCAATGTACAACATCAACGACTTCCTGCTACAGGAGCGCCTAGAACAAAGGGACTAAGCAAGTACCTCTTTATGCTATCAAAAGCATTCAAAATTTTCTCTTTTTCTCATCAATCTTTGAAAAGGTTGACATCGACCAACCAAGTTGGAAATAAACCTCCGGATGTAAGCCAGACGCCCCTAAAGACTTCTTAACTCATGCAAATTCTTTGGCCTCAACATCTTTTATATGTCATCGATCTTGGATTGATCTATCTTGATCCCTCAATGCCTTACAACGAAACCAAGAAACTTCCCTGAGGTTACCCTGAACGTGTACTTAAGAGGGTTCATTCTCAACTAGTATTTTCATAGGCGATCAAACACAATTTTTAGATCCTTCAAATGATCTTGTCGTTTCTCGGACTTAACCACGAGATCATCAACATAGCATTCTACATGTCTATGTAACATATCATCAAACACTTTCTACATGCTGCATTGGTAAGTAGCGCCAACATTCTTCAACCCAAAAGGCCTCACCTTGTAACAATATATTCCTTTTAGAGTTCAAAAGGACGTCATTTCCTCATCAACGAGAGCCATTTGTATTTGATTATACCCGAACGAACCATCTATAAAGGATAGGGTCTCATGCCCTATTTTCGCATCAACCATGATCTCTATGATGGGCAATGGAAAATCATCTTTCGGGCAAGCATTGTTTAGGTCATGAAAGTCTACGCAAACACAAAGCTATCCATTCTTCTTTTTGACAGGAACAATGTTAGCTATCCACAATGGGTATTTGACTGCACAGATAATCCCTACTTCGATCAACTTATTGACTTCAACTTCAATTTGAGAAATAAGCTCTGATTGAAAGCGTCGTTGGGCTTGCTTAATTGGCCGACATCCCTGCTTAATTGCGAGATGATGGACTGCTACCTTTAGATCGAGTCTCGACATCTCTTTGTAGAACTAAGCAAAAATGTCCCTATACTTAGTGAGTAAATTCATATATTTGTCTATCTTCTCACCAGAGAGAGATATGCTAATGAAAGTCAGGTGCAACTCCTCTACTCTTCCAAGATTCTCTTCTTTGAGTTCATCCACTATGGATTGACCACCATCTTCCAGACCTAGTAGAGCATCTTCCACATCCTCGTCGGCCATTTCATTTTCAGACTCTTTGATGATGGTAATGTAGTGATATGAAGTTTCACCTTCCCCCTACTCTAAGCTTCCATTCTGAGGGTTAGTGAAGATAATTCTTCCATGAGGATGTCCAATTGTTTCATAGTCGTCTTAGGCATTATATTGATGGCTAATCCATTGTCAATGAGAATTCGACCAACTCTTTATTCTCGAATGTATGCTCAGACATACAAAGGCATATTGTGAAGCTTTGATCCCAACAATAGATCTTCATTTGAGAAACATATGGTTGTATAACATGAGGCATACACGCGCATCATAGAGGTCAGTACACTAGATGCATTGGATTCTAACAATGCAATGATGAGAGTAGTCTTAGTTGCCTGAGGGAGTGACAACATGTCATCTATGCGAAATGATGGTAAGTCTTTTGATTCTTCCATCATTTTTAATGAACTTAAAGGATTATCCAATTCTTCTATCGTGCTAATAGTGTGAAAGGCAACAACCTCTGTCGTTTTACTCGAACAGTGGCTGTAGAAGTTCTCTGGAAGAAAATCTGCTAACGTTACCTGTCACCTAGGTTGAGGGAGTCCTCATCTTCCTCTTTGATAAGTTTGGGCTTCCAAGCCTTCTTTTTTCCCTTCCTTTTCTAAGTCTTGTTCCCTCTTCTGTAACTCTGATAGGAGCGTGACTCTTTTTAGGTAAAACTTGACTTTTTCTTCTTTCAATGCATTACGAGAATCCATCCTTCGTCATCATCACTATCAACATGTTCTTCTCTATTTTGAAAGTCTGTCATTTGGGTCGCTTGCTGAAACCGAATGACCATAGATTCGAGAGTCCAAATCCAGCTCAATCATCCTCTCACGAGCCAACCTTAGAATCACCTCTTTCAGCATGAATTTTTTTCCGACTTGGTGGCTAACGACCCTATGATACTTGCAATAGTTAGGATTGTCCACTTTCCTTACTTGTTTGGGTCATTTGCATTCCAGTATCTGAATAAGTTGTTTTTCTAGCAGTTGTTCAAGCATATCTGTAACATTAGAGTCAGGAAACGGATAAACTATTTTCTGCCTCTCTTTCAAAGTTAGGTGATGTCTTTTGCCTCCTTCATCCTTATTCTCAACTTTCTTCTCTTTTCCTTTTGAAGAAAATTTCAGCGGCTCGAATTAACGACCATTGATTCCTTTATGGCACTTTTCGCAATCTTTTTAGTGCCCTTTTCTTCTTTCTTATCCTTTTTCACTTCAGAGATCAAAAAATCCTTTGTTCCCCTATTGACGATACTCAACTCCATATCGTGGGTGCAAGTTGCCAATTCTTCAAATGTATAGGACTTTATTCCCTGCAGAATATAGAGAAGTCCTCAGTGCATAACTTGGGTGTACATTACAGAGATAGTTCGGTGAGTCAATCTTTGTAGTCCATACTCAAAGCTCTCCATCGGTTGATGTAGTCGATGATTGATGCATTATTTTATTTAGTGTGGAATATGGGTTGATATGCGTTGATGGAATTATGTTGTGCACTCAGGTTTCCCCAGTGGAATTCAAATGTAAATTCCTCTAAGTTTCCTGATAAGTCCAGGGTCGATCACAGGGACTTGTGAAAATAGTTTGCGTTGATAATTTTCTTATGAACGGGTAAAATAAATAAGGTGGTTAGTTTTTTGTTGCGTTATGAAAATAATAATAAATACGGTAGAGTTCGAAAAGAGTTGGCAACGGGAAATACGATGAATATGCAAGTGAAGGGTTGAGAAGGGCTTTGGCTAACACTCCAGCCTAGGTACGTTCATGCCTTGCAATCAATGCAACAATGCATACAATAGTAAACCACCTCTCGAGCGTGAAATGTCACGGCTTCTAAGGCTAGAACATCATGTGATGCGATAACCCCCCATACAGGGTTTCACATAAATGTCTATTTCTATTTTATGCAATACAACATGACATTCACTACAAAATTTTATGCGCCGCATAATACAATTCTATTTACCTAGGATGCAAATATGCGATGCAGTTGAAAAACAGAGCTTATCTTTAAGTCCCTATTTCTTGTTTACGGCAAAGCCTAATTATTGCTCTTTCAAGTCAGATTCTAAGCCTAAGCTCTCCTCGAGACATTAGGTGTTTCTTTATTAGATTTCTCTCTCAAAGCAACTCTAAAGGGATGTTTTTCATAACTAAAACAAGACAATCGCAAGCAATGAACTTCCTAGATCATTAGCTTAGTTCTTTCTCAACTCATTCAACTAGTTTAAGCTACTCATCGCGTAATTAAGAGAAATGAGCAGCATGTAGAAGGTAGAAACTTTCCATTGAATAGATAAAAGATGGAGTACAGAATAACAATGCTAGTAAGTAAAAAAGAGCTAGAGCAATTTTCTTGCCACCAGGTGTTTACACTATTCTACTCGTGCTCTAAAGATATTTCACTTTCGTGAGAGTCAACCCGTTCTCTGCTCTTATGCCCCAAGTTCTCCCCGAGCCGCCTTGGACGATCTCTAGCTGTCACCTACTCTTCTCTAGCGCCGCCGAAATGGAAAAGAAACAATGAACAGAGTGTGAACTTGATAAAGTGATGAAGTTAATCACTGTTAACCCCTTTCTCTGAAGAATGCACTTGGTATCTTATAGGGCATCAAGAAGGTGAATAGGCGGCTTCTCTCTCCTAGTTGTACAGAATGGGACAACTTAATTCCTGATTGATGCGTCGGAATAGCTGCCACCGATAATAGCTGATGTACTTTTTACCCGTTACTCGCTATCAACTAATTTGGATCCGACTATCGTTAGTTCTGTTCCACATCCGATCTTAATTGTCCTTTCGTCCCGATGTGTCCACCATGTTGTGGTGATTCTTCTTGGGTGGATGTTTGCGAGCACGATCAATGCAAAGTCTTGCAGTGAAATTGCGCTCGACGAACGTATTCCTATGATTTCATTCTTTGCATTGTGTTAACGTATTATTCTGCACAAAAATACAGAAATCAACTGCCTAATGCATTGGACGCATGCGACCGCAATATTGTAGAATTTATGCTTAATGGACGCAATTTAACATATTTTATCAATGCAATCCAACATTATTTAAGAACTTAGCACTATGATAATGTGCATTTCTGCCCATTATCACACCCCCCAAATTTAAACAATGCTTGTCCTCAAGCATAAGTTAAAGATTCCTTTAGCAAGTTAACTGCAAAGTTTTCTTTCCTAGATTTCTCAATGATACTTCGTTCAGATCTTATATGCTAGAATTTCCTTAAGTCTTATTCAAATTTCTTCCTAAGATATTTCTAAGACTTAAGGATTGCAAGCTTAACTTTCAAAAGGAATTTACTGAATTTTGGAACATCGCATGATTTATTTCAAAAAGAAAATTTTCCACCGGGGTATCAAATGATTTATCCTTGCACAAAAATTTTCTTTATTGCTATTTTTTTCTGACCTTGCGCTGATCCGAGTGTCTTGCCTTCGTTTTGGCTTGCCCTCACGGGTGTCATGCGGACATCCAACTACGAGCAATGCACTCTTTCTCAGACTAAACTCATAACGATTTGGCATTGGGGTTGCGGTCATTGATTTATGCGTTGATCCTGGTAACTTACTTTTGTTTTGGCTTGCCCCCACGTGTGTCATGCGAACATCCAACTACGAGCAAGTGCCTTTCACAACTTAATTCTTATCAACATGGGTTTCTTCTTTTCGTTGACAGTAGAGTTGTTATTCTCAAAAATGTTTTTGTTTTTTGTAGAACCGAAAATAGCAAGGTCGAAAATAAATACATCACCCCCAAATTTAAAATGCGGCAATGTCCCCATTGCCAAAAGATTAAAATAAGTTATGCGATGTTCTAGAATGCGTTGTAAAGAGAGTTTGAATGAAAGTTAGCAAACCCCTAACTTCTAGAAATATTTTATGAGGTGACTATCTTAAGATTAAGTTTACTCTAATATATATGAAAGAAAGCATATTTTTCATCATTGAAATCTTACTTGGCAAAGAAACAGAATGCGGTAAACTACTAAATTTATCTACTTGTTAAATGATTATGGTAATCAAGAAAGATGCGGTGATAAAACTTCGAAAATCGAAATACAATGTGATAGTGCAAAATTTGAAATAAAGATAAGGAAAAGTACACCCCCAAATTTTGTGTTGTCGCCTACATTGTGTTGATGCATCCATCCTTGCAGTGATCTTTCTTCTTTGGGTAGCGGTGGTGGAATAAGATGAATGCTTCTTTGCGTAGCATCATCGCAATCCAGCACCTCGATCGTTGTAAGAAAAAAAAAAGGGTCAAATTATTTTAAACAAAAGAAAAATCATTAACGTAAATTTTTTTTTTATATATATATAGAATTGAAAACTGAAAAGATAGCTAAAAAGATAGTGAAGATTCTAAGAAGTGGAGAAAAGAGTTAAAGACTTAAAGTTTTCCAGAACTTGCGTCCTTGAGAATTTGCGATCATTGGACAACGCAGGGACCACCTACTTCCTTCTTTATTCAAAGTTTCTTAGTTCCATAGAGTCGACTTGGCGATGCCAGTCTTTTCCATGGTATACCTTTACTAGCTGCCCATTGACTTTGAATATGTCGGTACCGTCGTCATTTGATAATTCCACCGCACCATGCGGAAGTACTTGTCGAATTATGAACAATCCAGACCAATGAGACTTTAGCTTTCTCGGGAATAGTTGCAGATGTGAATTGAAAAGCAAGACTTTCTGCCCGACTTGGAGGTTCTTGCCGCATATGCGTTGATCATACTAGCACTTGGTATGCTCCTTATAAATTTTTGCATTTTCATATGCGTTGTTCCTCCATTCTTCTAGCTCGACCAATTGCATTTTCCGCGCTTCCCCTGCTTTCTTTAAATCGAAATTCAGTTTCTTGACTGCCCATAATGCTTTATATTCTAGCTTCAAGGGCAAGTGACACGCTTTGCCGAATACCAACGCATAAAGGGACATTCTTATAGGTGTTTTAAATGTGGTCCGGTATGCCCATAACGCATCATCAAGCTTCATTGCCCAATCTTTCTACGAAGGTTTGACTTCTCAAGTATCGATTTAATTTCCCAATTGGACATTTCAGCTTGACCATTTGTTTGCAGACGGAATGCGGTGGCCACTTTGTGGAGGATGTTGTACTTGCACAGCAGCTTCTTTATACTGTGGTTGACAAAGTGTGATCCTTCATCACTTAAGATGGCACGGGGAGTGCCAAAACGCGTGAAAATATTTTTCTTCAGGAACTGGGGACTACCGTCGCATCACTTGCGGCGCATGCAATTGCCTCTACCCACTTGGAGACATAATCAACGGCTAATAAAATATAGTGCTTACCATTTAAAGAAGGGAATGGTCCCATGAAATCAATCCTCCATACGTCGAATAGTTCCAGCTCTAAGATAGTATTCATCGACATTGTGTTCTTCTATGAAATGTTGCCAGTGCGCTGACACCGATCACATTTCATTGTGTAGTCAGTAGCATCCTTAAATAACGAAGCCCAGAAGAATTCACTTTGTAAAACTTTGGCTACAATACGTTGCCTCCCAAGTACCCTCCATAAGGTTAATCGTGGCACTATGACAATATGCATTGTTGAGCAGCATCTGGTACGCATAATTGAATGATTGGTCTGCACCTCTTTTATACAGATTCGACTTATCCCAATAGTAGTGTCTGCATTCATTCTTGAGCTTCTTCCATTGATAGTAGGTGTAATCTTTAGGAAATTGTTCACAGACTAAATAATTAACGATGTCCGCATACCAAGGAAGTTCTTCTATGCAAAATAGCTACTCAACCGGAAACACGACACTCACTTCAGATTCATTGTGGTCAACCTCGGGATTTTCCAGTCTGGACAAGTGATCCGCAACTTGATTCTATGTTCTCTTTCGATCAATTATCTCGATATCAAATTCTTGAAGGAGGAGAACCCATCTGATCAATCTCAGCTTTGCCTCCCTCTTTGTCATCAAATATTTGATTGCCAAGTGATCAGTATGAATGAGTGCCTTAGTTCCCAACAAGTATGCCCGAAACTTTTCCAATGCAAAAATCACAGCCAGGAGCTCTTTTTCAGTGGTGGTATAATTAATTTGAGTAGGGTTCAGAGTTTTTTACTCACATATGTGATGGGATGCAAAATTGTTTTCTTCTTTTATGCTAGTGCGACTCCCTTCGCATACTCGCTTGCTCACACATGATTTCGAACGGTAGTGTCCAATCTGGCGCAATTAAGACAGGTGCGGTAATCAGTGCATCCTTTAAAATTCGAAATGCATTGAGGCAATTGTTGTCAAATTCAAACTTTCTGTTTGCCTCTAGTAACGCACTCAATGGTCTTGCTATCTTAGAAAAGTCTTTAACGAATCATCTGTAGAATCCAGCATGCCCGAAGAAGTTTCACACTGTCTTCACGTTGGTTGGAGGTGGAAGATTTTCAATTACGTCAATCTTAGCTTTGTCCACTTCCAACCCTTCTCAAGAGACCTTGTGTCCCAACATTATACCCTCTATCACCATGAAGTGACATTTTTCCTAGTTAAGCACCAATTTCGTCTCTTCACATCTTTTCAGGATTTTCTCCAAATTGGCCAGGCAGATGCAGAAACTTAAGCCTTTTACTTAGAATTATGAAAGTTCTTAGGCAAAATATGCGGCAATCATGAAAGGAATTCACGAGAAAATGAGCTTGCGTCGATCAGCATGTCGAATCTTAGCCAACCCATACTTTGTGTTAATTATTCGTTCAATGTTCTATTTTTGTAGCTAATGCAAGAAATGAATGCAAACGTGGAGACTGGACCACTGCATAGACGACCACATGCAGAAAAAAACTCCATCGCAAAGGCAAATGCATCGATCAATGCATGGATGTTGCGGTAATCACTCGTATGCGTCCATCGCATTGGAGTTGCACTCGTCAGGCGATTACGGTCATCATGTAGAGTTGCGGTATTAAACGAATGCGACCATTGAATGATTGCAGCTACGCGACAACGAAAACTAATGGGATCAACGCAAGGTCTGTCTCTTATACACATCTAGATGTGTATAAGAGACAGACTCAGAGCAGTCCAATTAATGCTGTCGGTAACCCAAACTCTATAAATAGAAGCCGACGAGCTGAAGTTCAAGTTATCTGAAGAATATCCCTCCATACGAGGATTTTCCCCGTGATCCAGACAAACTGTGTGAGAAGATGGCTTAGAGTTCTTCATCTCCTTCCTCCATTCTGAGTGACAATCGGAGCCTTCGATCGAAGCTAGATCTCGAGAGAGTCAGCTCCGCCACCCATCCATGGCACCATCGGCAGCCTTGACGCACATCCACTGGAAGCAAGCCTTTGCTTTCAGCCGGTCATTCCATTTCCCTTTCTTTTCTTACATTGTATTGTACGACATTTTGGAATTAAGGAATTAATACAATCTGTTTTCAATGCATTTCTCTATTCCTTCGACTCCATCTCCATCTTCTTTGCTTAGCATCTTCACTTTCAATACAACATTTAGTGGGATTGCTTGGGTATCGAATACTTAGCCATGTGGATTAGGGATATGAAGTATGTAGCAACCCGTCGAGAGGTGTGTGTTGTGTGAGTGTGGGAGTAATCTTACTTGCTTATTGTGAAGCTACTGCAACGCCTGTCTATAGGCTAATGCATTGCTTGTCTATGAGTAAACTCAACAACAATCAACTGCCCAGGAGGGTAAGTGGTTGGACGCATTAAGCAAGGCATGCGTTGTTCACTAGGGATAGTAACAATCTTGCGTCGATCAAGTTCATGCACTTGTCTTGTATTATGTATGCTTCATTCGTCCATTAGGGATACTCGCGAAGGTAGTCTAAGGATAGGATCTAGGCTTGGGAAGGCCAGGTCAGAATCTAGGCTCAAGAGTATCAGATTAGAATACATAATACAAGAAATAGGAGCTTAGGAATAAGCACTGTTTGCTATTAACCCATCGCATGCATCCTAGCGATAGGATACGATTGTGTGCGGTCACCGTAGCGTTGTGTGCATTTTGCATCATCGCATAGGAAAAGCGTAGAGACTTAGGAATAAGCTCTATGGACACTTTTCTGTTCAACACATGCGTCCTAGACTTAGGAGCACTGCATTTGCATTGGAAAATGATTTGTCGTGCATGAGTGTAGCATGATCACATTGGCTTGCGTTGACTAGGGTTGCCCTTGCGATCGCTCTTAAAGGTTGCAATGAAAACATCTCTGCATTTTATCTATTTTCCCACACATTTATTTCATGTCAAGGTTTGTCGTATCTCTACCTTTCATGCATATTCTCATTGCGTTATCTGATAGGAGTAGGAGTAGGATTAGCTTAGCAACATCCCTTCCATTCTTTTATTCAAACCGCCGAATGTACATTACCGTATACATATAGCTACAAGTCCCTGTGTTCGACCTCGGATTACCCGAGAAACTTGCGTTCGCGTTATACTTGGCGTGAGCGCAAGAAAACTTGTGGCAGGACGCATGGTCATCGCATACATTCATTAACGCATTATCAGTCCAACGCATGACTACCAGCGCATATCTTAGGAACATGCATCACATACTACGTCCATAGGATTTTAGTTGTCGAGTAAAATTGACTTCTAATTTCCCGCCATCACTTGGCATTTGTCAACTTCATTATGCCAACAGTGTGCCTGGTGTTATAGAAACGATTCAAGAATTCTCTTTCAAGTTACTCCCAACTGTCTATCACCTCAGTGTACCAATCAAAATCATTTCCTTTCAGGGTTTTGACTAACTGCTTGACTAGCAGATCTCCTCTGGTTCCCGCGGCTTGAAAGCAATAAGCAAGGGATGTTGCAACTTGTGTGAAAGTCTCGCATGTTTCAACAAAGTGAGCAATGTGTTGCTTTAGGTTACCCTTTCCATCGAATTACTGGAACTTTAGTGTGAAACCCGGATTTCCATTTTCCTTACTTAAGCATATGGAAATTAACTAAGTGAAAGTTAAATCCTATGTTGATGAGAAGGAAATTTCTGAGTGTTAAATAGATTTTCCTTGAGTAGTTTTGAGTTAAGCTTAAATTGATGAAAATTTGACTAAGTGTTAGATTAGGCATTGCTATGCGTTGGCCATAAGATCTTGGAGAGATTATTTAGGCCAAGGGAGAAGTTGAAGTGGGAGTGACGCATGCCTTGGAGGTTAGACCAACACATTAGGCTGGATGGATGCGTTGGATGCATTGGATGCATTGGATGTGTTGGATGCATTGGATGTGTTGGATGATGGATGCGTCGGATGCGTTGGTGATGGAAGGAAAATGGAAGGATGTGTTGAAAGGTGGCAGGCGGTTGAAGGATGGCAGCCAAGGATGAGGCATTAGGATGGCAAGAAGGCTGGAGGGTGCCATGCGTCGAGCAGGCTCAGCCAAACTGCCTAGCCATGCGTCGAAGCAGGCCAAGCTATCGTGCCAAGCGATGCGTCAATGGAAGCACCCATGTGTCGAGCGGACGAGCGAACGATGCGTCAATGGCAGTGTCTATGCATCAAGCGGACGAGAAAGCCCTGTCGAGTGATGCGTCAATGCCAAGCTACTAGCCAAGCGCCCCTGCCCATGCGTCGAGCGGCCATGCCAAGCACACAGCCCATGCATCGAAGCGCCCTGCTGAGCGACCGTGCATCGAACACCCCTACAATGCATCGAACGCCTTGCCATGCGCTCATGCGGCCGAGCAAGCCAATGCGTCGAGCGACTAGCGCCTATGCAGCACGCCCATGCGTCGGTGGCCAGCGCCTATGCCAAGCGCCATGCGCCCATGCCGAGCAAGCCATGCGGTGATACCTAATAAGCCATGCATCGAGGATGAATGGCCATCCTATGCGTTGGTGATGGCTGGCTCTTGCGATGGCTAAGTTGGATTGCGATGGCTAAGTTGGGTTGCTAGGCGTTGAGTAGTGGACTATGCGTTGAACATCCAAGAGTTGGACGCATATAAAGGATGAGATCACCTAGAAAACGTCATCAAGCCATGTGTCTTCTTGAGAGGAAGCCTTAAGCCTTAATAATTTGAGGTGGTTGCATCAGATTGGAAGCTCGTGTGTTGGCTACATAGGAGGACACTTAGATTGTGCTGATGCAAGATTGCGTTGATGGTGTAAGGAAGAGACACTTGGTCATGCAGCCAAGTAGGAGGTGTCGGTCATGGAGCCATCTTGGACGCCTATAAATAAGGCCAAAAGACTTCATTTTTAGATCACAATTCAAAAATACATTAAAAAGAGTGGGAGAGTTGAGCAAACCTTGCGTTGAGGCCAAAATCCATGCATTGATCATAGAATTTCAAAGAGGATGCATTGGATAGTGAAGTCTGGAAAACAACATCAAATTGGGACAAGAAGTTCTCCCAATTTACTCATGCGTTTGGAGTGATTCTAAAGCCATATGAAAGATATGAGAGTCTAGTTTTCATGGTGGGGCTTTCGGAGAGGAATCTCTAAGGAATCTGGCTGAAGCTGAGAAAAATGACAGAAGGGTCAGGCTGTTGGGTAAGCTGGGCCAGTATTGATGTTTTGAAGATTCCGGCTAAACCACGAAGATTTCTAAGCTAATATTTTATGGTAAGATTTATGAGACATTTTAGAACATGTTTACAGAAGGAAGTATCTTAAACTAAGCTCTGGAACTATGAGTAATCTAAGCTGATATTTGAATCTAGAATTTAGGGTTCAAAAAGGGAAACCAAGAAAATCTAAGGAACTTCGGAAAGGAAAGTTCCTAACCAACCAAGGTGAGTGGTTATTGTGTATTGTATTGTTGATATAATTTCTATATATAGGTAAATATATGTAGGGGATAATGTTAAATTGCATGATCAGGGATATATGTTTATCTGATTACTATGCTTGTTAAGATATTGCTTGTATATTTGTTTTGGAAACTAAAATTGTACCCCGGATACATAGTTAGCATGCTTGAAAAGGGTATTTGGCAGGAAATTATAGTCAGCTTCAGTCAGCGGAAAATGATAGTCGGTGACGACCGGAGGAAAATATAGTCAAGTTACCTAAGCATAACTAGCGGAAAAATAGTCGATGTGCACATTGGCGGGATAATAGGGTACAGGGAAAGTTTCCACAGGAATTGTTGTTTTCTTAGTATACGTGTGAAAGTACTGGGGATGTTTTTATTATGTGATAACCAGCGGTCAAGCTGGGGTTGATTGTTTAACCAGCGGTCGAGCTGGGGATTGTCCAGCGGTTTGGCTGGAAAATAATAATGAAACTTTTGGTAATGTTCTTGTTGACTATGTATTGCTTTCCTAAAAGTATATTTCTGTTGACAAAGTTATTTGTTTATCTAAAGGCACCACTCACTGGGCTTTATAGCTCATGTTTTCCATGTTTTATGTTTTACCCCCCCCCCCCCAGGTAATGTAAGGTGAGAAGTTCCAGGGTGCTCTATGGTCAAGTCTGCCACGTGCCACAGTTACACTTTCAGAGGGTTTTACGGTTGTTGTTGTAAACTTTGTTGTTAAGTCTTTGAGTTGTATAAACGTTACATTGTTGTAAAATAAAATGGGCCTACTTAATCAGTTGATTGTTCAATATGTACATTGGTATCAGAGTTATTTTCACAAGAGTTATTAAGCAGTAAGTGTCAACGAAAGGGTTGATAACTGCTGCAGTTACGCCCTTCCTCAGGCTCAAATGGTAGTCTGGGGCGGGGTGTGACATTTAGAGGTTGGGACCCAACAAGCATCCTTAAGCTATCAATTCTCTAGGGTATAGCTTAGAATATATAAAAGAGGTCTGAGATGGGCCTCCATATTGAGCATTTATGGAGGTCATGATCATATCTTGCAACTATTAAACCGACAAACAATAGAAGTTGATTGTTGCAGTTAGTTTTCCTCTAATACGGTCTTCCCTTTTTCATTTGCTTTGACAACAAGAGTTTGGCTCGATTCAATAGTTACACAAGTTTGCATCTGTTCTCTTAAGGCAGTGATCTCATGATCTCGCTCCTCAACAGCTTTCATCAGAAAATTTATCTTTCTTTCCATTTTTGCCATGGCCGCCTTGATTGTTACATCCATCATCATGACAGAAATCACATCTAAGTGTGATTCCCTCTTTGACTTTCTGGAGACAGAAGTAAAGTTTTCAAAAACGGGATTTTCCTTGATGACAATCCTGCCTTTAGGAGACTCTGTCATCTATTTCAAGATGTTATGCGTAATGACAGAACCTTGTTTTTGCTCTTGCATAACTTCCTTTGAACGACTGCTGGTGAGAGGTCCCGTGTAGAAGTCGCTTGCAGCAGTTGCTTTTGATGCAGCCCTCTTTGGTGTCATTGATTTGTTTGAATGTTGAGAGAGAGATGAGGGGTAGAGATTGTCCCACTAGACATGTCAATTTGTTTGCATGAGGTTGAGAAACGTATTTCGTGGAGTTGGATGTTGATGTTGATTTGATGCGATGTGGTTCGATCTCTATGATCCTCTTATTCTCTCTCAGTGGAATGCGTACGCTTGACTTATGGAAGTAGAGCACATGATGTTCTTGAAGTCAAAATCTTGGAAGAAACTGTGAATCTTCAAGAGACACAAGTCTTCAAGGATGTGCAGCTTCAGGAGTCAGGGAGTCTTTTGATTGTAGAGAATTTTCTCTAGGCTTTCTGAAGTGTAGAATTTCCAACCTCCACAAATGAAGAGAGCTCCTCTATTTGTAGAGTTCTCTAGTGGGCTTAATGGGCTTGGGCTTGGTTGATCTATGGGCCTTTGGGCTCAATTAGTTGGACTTGGACTTGGCTGGTCCATGGGTCTAGCCTTTGGACCTAATTAGTTGAATTTGGGCTTGGTTGGTCCATAGGTCTGGCCCTTGGGCCTAATTAGTTAGGTTTAGGCCTGATTTGTCATTTGGGTCAAATTCAGCATATTTTTGGGCTTAGTTGGACTTTAACCCAATATCAAATTGGGTCAAATTAATTTTATCCGATTCAACGATCATGATAAAAACGTCATTGGAATTTGTCCTCAACTTCAATTTGGGACACATGTCAACTTCTAATTGGTCCCAAATTTGACGATTTAGAATTTCGTCATTAATTTAGTAAATGACCAGTTTGTGATTGGTCCAAAATTTCTCCTTCAACTTATAGTTGACGCTTAAAAACTATCAATAAAAACATAAAAACATATATAGACAGACAATAATATAGTTTTTTTACATGTAAAAAAGTCAATTAAAAGGGTTTTCTTGACCTTTTTAAAAAATAGTTGATGGAAAAAAATGTCAATATCATCTTACTTTGACATTCGAAAAGTATCGACAAAAGAATTTTTCTTGATGGTTTTTCCATATAGTTGATGGCCAAAAAAGATCAAAGTACTATTTCTTGATGGCAAAAAACGTCAAGAAAGAGTTTCCGTGATGTTTTTTTGCCATCAACAAAAATAGTTTTCTTGATGGTCAGGTTTTCTTGATGTTTGACTTCTTGACGTTTTTTGGCCATCAATGTAGATATTTTTTTGTCCTTCAACAAAGGTGAAATTTGTAATGTATCAAAATAATCCAATATATCCATGTCTTTTTATAAAGAAATTACTGTCAAGCATTGCAATTATAACTATATATGTTGTTGACTTAAATATAATAGGAACTTCTGAAGAGCTTTCAAAGGCAATAGAATATCTTAAAAAAGAATTTGAGATGAAAGATCTTGGAAAAACAAAAATTTGTTTTGGCTTACAACTTAAACATTTAGCAAATGAGATATTTGTTCATCAGTCAACTTATACAGGAAGAATTTTGAAAAGGTTCTATATCAACAAAGCACATCCATTAAACATTCCAATCGAAGTTCATTCACTGGATGTGAAGAAATATATTTTTCAACCTCGAGATAATAATGAAGAACTTCTTAGTTCTGAAGTACCATATCTTAGTACAATTGGTGCACTTATGTATCTTGCTAATAATACAAGACCAGATATTGTATTTTCAGTTTAGCTAGATATAGTTCTTCTCCGACAAAAAGACATTGGGATGGAATTAAGCATATACTTTGCTATCTTCGAGGAACGATTTATATAGGTTTGTAAATTCAAATGAATTGAATTTTGATCTAGTTGTTTATACAGATTCTAGATATTTATCTGATCCACACAAAGTTGGGTCTCAAACAAACTATCTGTTTACATGTGAAGGAACTGATATATCATGGCGATCGGTAAAATAAACCATAACAGATACTTCCTCAAATCGTACTAAAATTCTTGCAATTCACAAAGCTAGTCAAGAATATGCATGGCTAAGATCGATGACTTAACAAATTCATGGAAAATGTGTCTTGGTTTCTAATAAAAATCTTCCAACAACATTATATGAAGATAACACAGTATGTGTAACTCAAATTAAATGAGGATATATTAAAGGAGATAGAATAAAACATATTTTACCATGATTTTTCTATACTCATGATCTATAAGAAAATGGCAACATCACCATACAACAAATTTGTTCAAAGGATAACCTGACAGACTTATTTACAAAGACATTACCTACCATAACCTTTGAAAAATTGGTACACAATATTGGAATGTGGTGACCCAGGATCTGAAGTGATGTTTCCATGAAGGGAGCAAAAATATTGTATTCTTTTAGCAGTATTAAATTCTATGAAATATGTACTCTTTTCCCTTCACTATAATTTTTTTTTCCATTAGATTTTTTCCTAGTAAGGTTTTAACGAGACATATTTCATATATATAATGGGATCTAAGAGGAAGTATTATAAATATTATGAATGAAGTGATATAGATATCATGCTTAGTGTCCTAAGGCCATGTGTCAATGTCATACTCTTATTACCCCATGTATTGTTCATGTGTCTCAAGACTACACTCTATTAGTTTCCATGTAATTCCATATTCTACTTGTCAATTTACCTATAAATAATGGCATTTTGTGGATTTTGAAAAAATGCACATTGGTGAAAAAATCCACTTCAAATTTTTTTATATTTACATAATTTTTTATATTTTATTATTTTATTATATATTTATTATTATATTATATTTTCTTCCTATCTATGTTTTGGTTGTACTCCATTGTATTCCTCAACAGTTTTGTTATTATTTTTGTTAGCACGTTGAACTTAGACCTTCTTTTTATAAAAGTTACATGTATTAAATTTTGAATGTTCCACTAAAAGGACTAGGAAAATGACAAACATAAAATAAAACAAAAGAAAGTTTCTATACTTCAATTTGAATTTTCTGTGAATTGTAGGTAATAGGTTGCTTTCATGGATCATGACAAGGTTGATGTAAACTTGGGGAATAATTTTAATATAGCATGTTGAAGTGGGAAATTTTGTTATAAAACTAACACTTAAAAATATCATAATTAATTTATGCTTCTAAAAAAAATCTCACAATTAATTTGGATTGATTAATAAGAAAACTTGAGAATTGGGATTAACGCTAATTTATTTATTGTATTAAACTCCATTCTTCTTTTTCCTTCATTTGAAACCTGTTACATTTTATTCTAAAACACATTTTATATCGGTTTAACTATATTCGTATTGAAAAAAATTCATTCTTTTAGTATCATAAAATTCAGACTGAAATATCATTTTGATTATTATACTTTAAGCTTTATTTAATTTTAATCAATGTTCAATTTTGGTCCACATATTTTTAATAAATTTTAAATATATTCCCTTTCAAAGTCAAATTTTATCCAAATTGACCATATAATCAAGGTTTAAAATGTCGATATTAATGGAAATATCGAGGTCTTAGTTTCACGAAAATTTCAGTGAAAATATTGATAAAATGTTAATTTCAATAGAATTTATGGAAATATTATAAAAACAAAAATTCAAAAAATAAATTTAAATTAATAAAATAACATTGTTATTTTTAAATAAGTTAAGATGTCTAATATTTACATGATATTTATATTAGTAATATTTTTTTTTGTTTGGTTTTTTTTATGGACTACGATACAATAGAAATATCGATTCATCCTTCATGTCGATATTGAACTATGGAAACGTGGAATATTGATTGAAATATTAACATGTCGACGGAAATTTGATGGACTTTTTTCCTTCATGTTATTTGCTTGCAGATTCATAAATTAGTGAGTGTACACTTTTTATAAACTTTCGGAATAATTTTGGAGTGTGAATAACATACTTGAGTCTTTTTATCTTTCAAGTTGTTTAATGAGAGTCAAAATGAACATAACTCAACTGACCTAATATTTATATCGTCAACCTTAAAGTTAGAGGTTTGATTTTCCCACCCCAATATGTGATATCTCAATTCTTTTCGGCTCGCCTATCTCTATGTGCCAATATCAGTTTGTTTTTAAATCTTTTTTGAGTTGTATAATAAAAATCTCCACAACTGACCAAGAAATATAAGCCTATAATTTTTAGCCCAAAGTTGAGACTAACTTATTTAGTATTCTAGTTAAGTCATCTAAAGCCTAGTCATCTAAAACACTAAGTCACCTCACATCTAGGCCCCCTCTGATAACCATTTTACTTTTTGTTTTTGTTTTTTGAAAACTAAGCTTATTTTCTTCTCATTTCTTACAATGATTTGCAACAATTGTTGAATTTTTAGCCAAATTCAAAAAAACAAAAACAAGTTTTTCAAAACTATTTTTTTAGTTTTCAAAAATTTCGTTTGGTTTTTTAAACCTAGATAATAAAAGAATATATTTTTTTAGTTTTCGAGGTGAACCTATAACTTAATTTTCAAAAACAACCAAAGGGCCTTAGTTAACAAAATCTCAACAACATCAACTAAAATAAACATTTTTTAAAAAATGTAAGAACTAAAATACACGTTTCAAAAAGTTTATGGACTAAATCAAAATAAAATTTAAACCTAAAATTAAATTGAAAATTTGTTGGAAGATGGTGACACGCACGTGATCCAAAGATTATATTTATTATATATTTGGTCAATTGGTAGAAAGGTGGTCCGACGTTGGTGGTTACTACTTGTTGGCTATTTGCAAAAGTCTTAAAGTTACAACTTTGAATTATTTACCCTTTTTCCTTTTCTTATTAAAAAGATCTCATTTTATTGGCTTCAACTTTTAAGGCATGTGACAGACTTCTCAAATATTTGGGTCGAATCGAATATTTAATTCATGCCAATATAACATATCTTCTTCTCTTCCATAGGTTTGCACTTGATGAATTATCTTAAAGTATTTTATTTCATCTCTAGATCTATCAACAAGGTGATCCCTATTTTGGTTGGTTAGGTCTTACAATAACCTTTCTTAGTTTTATCGTTGTCTTATGTTCGATATTGTTGTTTGTAGTTCTAATGTGATTTATAATGGAATGAACTATTGGAATTAATTTAATGATTAATTGTTGGGTGAAAATTTTAATTTTCAAAATTAGAGGGAACTAACTTTTTTTGTTTGAGAATCCCACGTTGGAAAATTTGGTGTTGGAAGTTTCCTTTATGTACTCCAACCTTGTGTTTTGGGTTTGGGCCTCAAGGGGTACCCATGTTTTGGAGGGAGTGAGAAGATAGACCAATATGGGTTCGATGGACGTCCCTCACACGCACCCGTCGATCGGGTGAGGCGAGTGTGATGATTATTTTTAATAAAAAAATATTTTTTTTATTATTACTATTTTTTTAATAGAAAAAAAGGGAGAAACGGTCCATTCGTCCGCTCATCCGTACCGTCCGCGCACGTTCTGTGATGGAGCACACTTCTCGCTCCCTACCGTTCAACGCTGAAGGCCTGTAAAAGGCGAGGCCTTTAGCAGTTCGTAATGCATAATTCATTTCTTCATTCCCTACTTCATTTTCCTCTTCTCCTCCATCTTAGCTTCCCGAGCAGTGAGTTTAGAAATAGTGTACGTTCCGGTCGGTAACGGTGCATTTCCGATCAGTTTTCATTTGACTGTTTTATCCTGGGGACGACGTAGAAATTTTCAGACCTACTTGCACACTTGGGCAGAACTGCAAAATGTCTTAAAGAGAGCGAGCTCCGCGACTCAGCCTATAACGAGTTTCTGTTTTGCAGGTTTTGCTTTTTGCTTGACCGTCGTGCCTTGACGGTTTACTATTCGTCATTCTGAGGGCCTTGCCATTTCCAACATTAATTCATATGTGGGTAACAAACTAAATAGCAATTACATTTGGGCTATTTAATGGCATATTGTATGATCTCAGTTATGGGCGCATAATTTTCCATATAGAAGTGTGGTCTGTTGAGTAAAAACCAACCAATTGGTTCTAAAGAATTATGAAAATCCTAGGATCAATTAATAAATATAGAGTTATGGTCCCCAAAATGTTATGTCTCTTTAGTCTCTTATTCTTCATCTGATAGTGAGGGTCTACCCATTATGATCTGAATTACATAGTCAAGGAAGACCATAAACTGATTTTTTATCCATGTTTAGGTCCTATATCTTAATTATTCTATACATTTATTTTAGAATAATGATGAATTGAGTTTTATGATTTTTCCAACATGAGCCATTTATAAAAAGATATTCATGTTAATCTAAATGCTTCTCTTTGCTCTTTCAACATTTTATGTTAATTTAGCATCTTTATTTTAATAATATGGAAACAAGATAAAGCTTATTAATTTAAAAACATGAATAAATCCAACAACCAAATGTATAATTAATCTCATTTTTGTGGGATAATTATCAAGAAATTTTTTTATTATTCAAAAAGATTTTTTTAAGATAATTTTGGGTCATTGGATCTTATAATACTTTGTCTATGAACAATTTATAATCATTAGAACTTTCACATTGATCGAAGAGAATTGGAACCACCTATCCTTCTCATCTATTAAGAACAAATTGGAGCCATTGAATTGACTTGATGACCAAATTACTTTGGGCTATAAATAGGAGGGGATCCATGGCTGTCAAACAATCTCAAAATCTCCAACAAATGAGCAAAGTGTGAGAAATAAAATAGAGAGAATTTTTTTTATAAGCGAGCTTGTTCTTTCTTATAAGAAAGAAGATTTATAATTCCTATTTTATACCGTGGATTTATTCTATCCTTACCCATAGTTTTTACCCTAATTTATTTAGGAGTTTTCCACGTAAAACTATTGTGTTATTCTCTCACTTCTTCTTCTTGATTATTATTATTATCATTCTCAATCTAATTTAACTACAATCTTATCATAATCCTTTCACAATAATTTTCAGTGCAAGAGACCATACTTGTTGGATTTGTATTCATCTTAAAAGATTATACTGATAAGGAAATATTTAAATTTATAAGGACCCAATTAAGGGGATTTATTTATTTATCATTAGATTAAATTGTAAATTTATTCAATATTATTACTCGTAGGATGTTAAAATTTAGTTTCTATAGTTTATAATTTGAATTTATTTACTATAATTTGATAAAATTTTCATAAAAAAGTTTACTTAAAAATTAGTTATGAGAATTTAATTCAATTATAAGAATTACTGATGAGGTTTTATCAAATAATAAAGATTAAATTCTAAGTTAGAAAATGTAATGACTAAATTCTTTTTTTTTTTTCAATTCATAGAAATTAAATTTATTTGTAAATTTAATCGTAAAATTAATTTAGACTCCTTTTATATATAATGTTGTCACATCATGATTTTATGTTCACTAATTAACTATTAATATTTTGTCAAAGACAAATAAAAAAACATGCTGATCGTAATGATTCCAGACAATATCTCTACATTTTTCAAGGACTAGATTTGCCCAGGACTTTAATATTTTTTTAAATGTTAATTTTAAAATATAGTAGAATCTATCTTATTAGATATCTAACGTTGTCATTGTAATAACATTTTATTATATTTGAAATTATTTTCATATATTTTACCATTTAAAATAATTACTCTTTTATAAATAATTTATTTATACTACCTGAATTTCTTTTAAAGCCACATTGAGCTGAATTTTCAGCTGCTATCCAATTGGCATAATTTATCCAAATCCAAATATAGGAAAAGAAAAAAAAAAGTTTAAATACTATTTTTACCCTCCAAATTTCTCTATTTATTCTAGCTTTTATCAACAAATTTTGTTAGAAAAAAAAAGATCCATTTATACTCATACAATTTGAGATTCTATCAATTAAAAGTCAAAAACCAATAATTATATCAATTTAAACTCTAAAATTTTTTAATTAATCAATTTAGATGTTTCTTCCGAAATTTATATTTGTTTTACTTACGCTTTGAGGTGGAACATCTAGTTAAGACAAACTAAATATTTGTATTGTGTTATATCTACTAATACCCTCAGCTTGATTGTTATATTTTGTAATTGTCTATTTTTTATATAAAGACTTTAATTTGATTTCACTCAAAATCTCTCATATCATTAGAAAAATAAAGGTAATTGCAATAAATATTATTTCTAGTGATAATAATTAAGTGTATAACAATATTTTAAAAAAATGCAAATATAACAAAGGATATAATCAATTAGTGATAGATTTCTACTAATGTTATGATCTATCACTAATAGACTATCTAAATTTTGTTATATCTACAATTTTTTTTGTATTGTGTTATATCTTCTAATACTCTCAGCTTAGTTGTTATATTTTACAATTGCCTATAGTAATGATTTTCCTTACGACATATCTTTATCTAATAAATGTTAGACTTTGGATTCACTCAAAGATTAAAATATGAACGTCGATAATAAGATTTTGAGAGAAAAATAGTATTTAAACTAAAATGGAAAAAAGTAGAATATAAAAATGTCAAAAATACCCCCAACTAAAAAGGGGAAAAAAAACTATTCACATATCCCCAAATTTTGGGTGTATTATAGCGATTCGAGAAATCCAGTTTTGTTAAGAACAGCATTTCTTACTTTACTCAGATCTCTCCCTTTCAAAGTTCTTCCAACTCCTTCAAACACAGAGAACGACGAGATCTGAGCCCTAGCCAATCTCTTCGCTATTAATTCATGCGGCGGAACTCTGTTATCAAATCCTTCTTCTTCTTCGTCCTCCTCCGCGCTATCGCTGCCGTCGCCGCCATCGCCGTCAACTCCATCCTCATCGTCCTGTTCCAATCCCACTGTCCTAGGGTTTCTACTTCCCTCACGTTTGAACCACTGCGGTATCGATCGAGGAGCCGATCTCGGCACAATCTGAGTATATCCGCCGCCGTTCGGCCTCGGGATCATTCTGGAAGCGGACGGAAGAAAGTCGGATTCAAAAACATATGAATCGCTGGAGAATTTGGAATGATCGAAGGTTTCTGAAGTGGTTGTGGATTTGTCGTTGAGAACATGCCAGACGTCTTCTTCTTCGAAATCGCCGTTTCTGAACGACCGCCACAGAGCGCTGCTCAGGCCGATTCTGCCGCCGTCCATGGCTGTGGAGAGAATTGAAGATGAATCTTATGGAATCTGTGAGGAATTTGGGGAGAGATTTTTAAAGAGGAAGATTGAGGAGAGGGAAAAGAGAGGGCTGTGTCGTTTTTTGAAGGCTTTTTCTTAATACGACGTCGTTTTACTATTTTACTTGAAATAGGAAGATGCGTGTGACAACCAACGTATTGAGAAGAAATGAAATATTATGAGCTGTGTGATAATATTAGCATTATCTTGTTAATTCTATGTTTCTTTTTCCCTTTTAAACCTCATTATTAATTTCATTTCCAAATTTTATTATTGTTTTTTTTAAAAAAAACAAATAAATATCAAAACAAACCATTACAAAATAACAGGTTGTGTCACAAGAAAGTAAATCAAAAGTCTGGAAATAAGCCTGTAAATTACAAAGGTCTGTATTTGGGATGTAAGATTTAGAAGTCTAAGATTCTAAAGTCCTGTATTTGAGGTGTAGGCATGGATTTGGATAATCTATTTTTTTCTATTTTTTTAATGGTTATTTTGTAAATTGTATAACCCTAGTGTATTTTGCACCAAATTTCATGATACCTTTAAAAGAAAATTTTAACATATTCGTCTTAAAATGAAATTTATATTAATTTTGTCTTTTGTAATCCTATATTAATTCATTTGAGTTCATTAATTTTTATGACAATCACGTACGAATAACAATAATTTAGTTATTTTTATATGGAAAAACATTTTTAGTAAAAAAGTAACAAAGCTTTGAAATTAAGTTTTATAACAAGTTCAATTTGCCTTTAAATTTTTAACTTATCTCTTTAAATAAAAAATTTATCTTTTGATAACAAAGTAATAAAATTTGAAATTTAGTATTCTAACACATTTATAATAAATGTAGTTTTGCTTTAAATTTCTAAATTATCATTTTTTTTCATGTAGTCATCAAATGAATTTTACCTTTAAAGTTTGCATTTAATAGTATTTTTTATCTGTCAATTAGTTTTTTTTTTTAGGAGGGAATGGAGAACAAGGAGAAGGAAATGAAAAATTGATGGGAAAGTAGAGAAAGAAGAAAAGAAAAAAAAATTATCAGTAATCGCCAGTAGATGACCATCACACAAGATGGTAGGTGTGTAATGGTCGGTGAAGAGAATTTGATGACCCATGAACATCATGACTGATGCAAGGTCAATTTTTTATATTTAGTGCGTGAAAATAAGTAAAAAAAAAAAAAAGGGAGAGAAATGAATAAAAAGAAAGAGAAGAAAACAGAAAAACAAAACCCTAGTGACCAACCGTGGGTAGTGAGCAACAAGGAACATCTGACTATCCACGAGTTCACGATTAGCATAATCAACACAATACTTCAATGAGGAATATCCTAGGAATAAGGGAGATTATTTTTATTTTTATTTATTTTGGGAAAATAAAGAAAGTGAAAAGAATAAGAAATCCAAGGAAGAAAGAAAGATGGAGGAAAGAAAATAGTTGTCAACGACCCCTGGTCACAAGCGACCTGCTGACAATAATTGTCTGCTACCACCAACAACCATGCATTGATCAAAAACAATCACAACGATCGATTAACGATGATATGATGATGGGTCAATTTTTATCGATTAGTTGTTGAGGGTCATGACGTTTGGATGTTGATCATCACTAAATCAGTCATTAACTAAAGATGAACATTGGTTGTTGATGGTTAAGATGATCATAATGGTCAATTGTTGACGATAAAGACAATCATCGACCAATGATGAAGATGGTAAATGATCGTTGGCCGACATTTAAGACAATCAACAATCACCGACGATTAAGACGATTGGTTAGTCTCCGACCATCACGATAATCGATCGCCAAAGGCCATGGCATTTGGTCGTTGATCATTACTACGATGGGTCATTACTAGTCATGACGATAGATCGTTAACGATCACAACGATCAATCTCGATGATCAAGACGTTCACTTGTCTACGATGATGGTTAATGTGATCGGTTGCCAACAGTCAAGACAATTGGTCGTCAATGGCCAATATGGTCGATCCTCAACGGTCAATGTGATCGATCCTTGACGGTCAAGGAGATTGGTCGCTAACGGTTGATCGTAAAGTCGAACGACATTTGTTATCAATAACCATCGATAAAAGGTAAAAGATAAAGGTAATTTTTTCTAAGATCTATTGACTTCATCAAAAACCATATTCCAAAACCATGGATTTTGGTTTCTTAATCTAAAAATTTTATTTCAAAGGTCCAAACATGGGTTTGGCTTCACCCAAACCCCCCCTAATTCCAAATTCATGGACTAAACATTCTTTTATTATCTTACTCGAGTGGGGTTTGTTTGCTATATTATATTTTATGTGTAAGATAGTTTTTTTGTTTGTTTATCCATATAATTGTGAGTATAATAGTCTATCCTCCTCAATGTATGGTGAGGAGGATATTGGTTAAGCAGACGGGGGGTTTGGACATAATGTAAGTGAGGAGAATGAGATAGAAAATGAAAATGTACATGTTGAGGGGGTTTTTTAGCATGGTATAGAAGAGGAGAATGTGAACCCAAAGGAGAACATAGTTTAAGACGATTCAGACTACGAATGGGAATTACCAGAGGAATTGGATGATGAGTCTAATTATCTGACTGAAGAGGATGACAAGGGCATTCAAAAGGAGGGTGAATGTAGTAACCGTCAATGCGAAGATACCAACTTGTACTTGGAAAATACTCATGTGAAACCTCCAATTGCATATCCTGAAGTGGCAATGATTATGTCAGGTCAGATGTTTAAGAGCGAGGACATTCATATTAAGGTAGGGCAGATATATCTCTCAAAGGAGAACTTTCATTCACATTGTCCCTCTTCGCTATACGCCAAAATTTTGAACATAGGGTTGACAAACCCACAAAATCACTATTGGTTGCTAAATATAGACATGATGTCTGTCATTGGAGGATTTAGGCTCGAGCTTAAGGATTCGGAGTTATTCAAAATAACAAGATATCAAGATGTCCATACATGTTTATAGTAATTAATGGATCACGATCGCCGTCAAGCTAGAAGCAAATTAGTTGGTCACCTAATTAAGTCCAAGTTCACGAATGTTGGTACTATGTATAGGTCGAAGGATATCATGGAAGATATGTAGGAGGGATATGGTTTCAATATTAGTTATGTGAAAGCTTGGCGGTCTAGAGAAGAGGCGTTATTAATGGTCCGAGGTAGGCTAGAGGAGTCTTTCGGCCAGTTACATGCTTATGGGGAAGCTTTGAAGGTAATGAACCCCGACACTATTTACATATTGAAGCTTCAAGATGATAGGTACTTCAAATATGTCTTCATGGATTTGGATCCGTTAGTACGAGGCTTCTTGAACTAAGTAAGGCGTGTTTTGGTTGTTGACGGGCATACTTACGAGATAAGTTTAAGGGTGTCATGTTAAGCGCGAATTCGGTGGATAGAAACGGTCAAATATATCCAGCTGCATTTTCTATTGTGGATGATGAAAGGGAAGAGGCTTGGACATGGTTTTTTTAGTAGGTTAATGAGGTGGTTAGTAGGGCTATATCTGAACTTGTCATTGTGTCGGATCGTAAAGCAAGCATTGGCAAAGTAATCAATAAGGTATTTCCTTCTGTCTTCCATTGTTTATGCATTCATCACATAAGTCTAAACCTAATCAAGCATTTCGGGAAAAAAAAACTCCCCTCCTCGATTTCTTCCTAATTGTAAAATCATCCCGTGAGACTACTTTTCAAATACATTGGGCCAAAATTATCCTAATCAGAGGAGTGGGCCAATACTTAGAGGAGATTGGATTTGAAAAGTGGGTTAGGGCATTTCAATGTAGACGAAGGTTTGATCAGATGACTACAAATGCGGCTGAAAGTTTGAACGTTGTATTGAAGGACACTAGAAAATTTTCAATAACTAAATTTCTTGATCACATAAGGGGTCTGTTGTATGACAGGTTTCATCGAAAAATAACCTATACATTGATTCGTCAAACGATGCTTTCAGATTATGCGGAGGCAAAAATGGCGACGATAGAGTATAGATATAGAAGGCATTTTGTGAGGCCATTTGATCAACAGATTTTTAAGGTTGTTGATAATCACCTTAATGGAGTTGTTGACTTGAATACGCGTATGTGTACGTGCAAGAATTTCAATTATTACGACATTCCATGCTTCCATTGTTGGGTTGTATGTCCTAAAACTCACAGTTTGTAATGTTAAACATATCCTATTATCAATAAAGATGTTATTGACGTTTATCCAATAAAACTATTGTTAAATATGTGAATTAAACTTGTAAAGACTAAATCCAATAAACTAAATATCCATGGCTATTATATGAATACATGAACTTTATGTGGAGACATAAGAGTGGATCAAGTTCAGTAAATAGCCAAAATGGTCTATATTATACAAATATAGGTTGGGTACCTTATACTGGTAACACTATTGGATGCAACCCACTTTATAGTTGTTACAATTTGTTGTAAAGTGCTACAAACGAAGTGTTCCTGATTCATTCATGTATTGACATGAGGAGTGGGGGCGTCCTATGCAATGAGTTTGCATAAGATCGAACCAAGAATTAAGTCACTCTTACTTTATAACGATGTTTACTGTTTAAGACTGGCTATTTCAAAGCGATGACTTAGTAACTTGACCTTAATCCTGAGCTAACTATGAACTATGTTTATCCGGGATTCTCCTTGGATTTGCATGGCTGAAGGTTGGCTCAACAGTGCCGGCTCAATAAGCCTCCCATTTCAGGGGTAAGATCGGATAGATAGCTAGGGACATATGGTGCAAAATGAAAATCACTTCTACTTGCTTTTAAGGATAGTAGAGAGGTTGTTCCCTTAAGTGCTGACTCCGGGTCTTGAACAAAGGGCCCCACCCTCTTATTGGCCCGAGAGGGACTCAGTTTAGTGATTAGATCACCAATTTTTCATTAGAGGATCAGTGGGACTTAAGGATTAAGATGTAATCTTGGGGGTAAAACAGCTTTTGACCTAACCATTATTACAAACAACCTGTGAAAGGCTAACTTACTAATCATGGTTATATCGAATGGACATAATATATATACAGTATGGGGAATGCAACTACTGAGCTTTAGTGGAGTGACCCGGTAACTAATGAATGGTGGTTAATTAGATTAAAGAGTTTAGCCAGTTAATCTCAAATCATTAGAGCCTATGATCTTTAGGTCCATGAGGTCCTCCCTTTTAGCTCATATTGGACTAAACCTTAGAACAATGCGACGAACGAATTTAGAGTGTTCAAATTCGGTTTTTGGAGCAAAGCGTTAAGCATATACGATATATTTAACCTAATATTTAATTGTAAATTAAACATAAAAAGAGAGAAAATAAGAGATATTTAAATAAGATTTAAATATAGGATTATGAATAGGGATTCACATTAATTGGGATTATTGTTGGATTTGATATTAAATTAAATTAATTAAATTGTTTAGTTAATTATTTAATATTAATTTAATTTTAAAATTAATTATTAGAATTAATTTTGAAATTAAATGGAATTGGTCAAAATTGTATTAAAAGTCAAATTATTGACTAGGTAAAAAATGCAATAGAAATCAAATTGTTGGTTTTTTACTTTAAAAGTCAGAAAGTCAAATTTGTTGACTTTGGATTTTGAGAATCAAACTTTGACCTTTGACCAAGTTCGTGGAAAGATCTAACATTTGTGAGTGGAAAATGTCATCTTTTGCATTACTAAGTGAAGACGTCTTCATTTGAAGACACTTGCCGCATTAAATCTCACTTTGAGTTAGTGGATTTTTTAATGTCAAATTCTCATCAAACTCAAAGTTGCATGTTTTGCATGTAATGACCTTTAAAAGGAAGAATTTCTTGATTTTTTTAAGTTTTCTTGGTCATAGTGGAATTTGATGAGATTATGTGATAATCTCATTACAATTTTCTCTCAAAGAGTTAATCTTTTTCTCTCAAAACTAGTCATTCACCGGATTCCACATCTCATTCTAAGGTCGGAGAATAGTTTGGAAGACTCTAATGTGGTCTACGAACCGTTTGTGAGGAGATTAAAGCTAATTTGGAGAAGCTTTAGGACTACAAAGATTGTATTTCTTCTTCCCCTTTTATTTGTTTTCAATTACATGTTTACCCTTTGTATAGTACTTTAGATTCGTTTTTCTTTCACTGCGCATGTGTTCATTCCATCATTTGGTATGAGAGCATGCTTAAAGTAATCAATTTTGGTTAATTTTTGCATATGGTGAGTATTGATTCATGTGATGAATGTTTGTGTGCTAAAGTGGATAATTTCGGTTTTGGCATCCAAATTCTCTCTTGGATTGTAATAATTATTGTAATTGCCCAGTGTTTTATGGGCTTTAATGTGTCGTGAAGGCTCTGTAAATTTGTTAGTCATTAGAGTTGTTTTTAGACTATAATTGCTCGTTTCCGGCAAAGAGAACAACTTTAAATTTGGAGTAGAGATTCTCATAGACCCGAAATGCCCTCTCAGACACGGTTCACGACCCATGACCTGACCCGGAGTGGCATTCAACCTACAAGGAAGGGGCTGACACGTGTGGTTATCCCAGACCCGGTTTAGACTCGGTGACCCACTCCGACCCAACCCGATGTTCATCAGTTCGCTCCGTGTTGCGGCCCAGCACGCGCTAGCCCAGCCTGGGTTCGGACCAACGCCTTAGCTCAATTCACCAGCTGATCTACGCCAACCCATGATCAACTGCCTCTTGTTTCACCTTCAATCAAGTAACTTCCCACTGTTTCTCTAATGCCTTGAGGTGCTTTCGACATTCCTTATCTATTTTTGAACGATCCAGTTTTCTCGTGGACGTATCCTGCCAAATAATTATTATAAACATAGTTCGACATTCAAAGGCATACATTACACATCGTAAAATACTAACCTCAAAAATTTCGGTTTCTGAGGGTATGAGTGTCTTGCCTTTGCAACTGGTTGTCTTTCGCTTTCTATCTCCGTCCTCATCATCCACCGTTTGTACTGTCTGAATTAGAAAACCAGATTGACCAAAATGAATAAACTTAATATAACAGCGTACGTAAAACATGTAGAGTATGAACCAATTGGGTATCAGTAACTGATGTACTGTATGCCTTTCGTTCTGCATTTTGTTTTTAGACCTTGTTTACGCGGACTATGTATGATGACCAAGGCAGCATCCTTCATCGGTTGGGTCTCTAGGGTTATAACTGATGTACCGAATTCTTATTTTAATAACAACGTATATTAGCTGAAATCAAAACATGCAAGAGAGTAATTTGATTTATCGGGTTTCACGTACCTTCGGTTCTTCAGACCCATCCTTGTCTGTGCCATCGACACCTGAAGGCACAATCTCCATGATACTAACATCTTGTGAGTTAAGTGTAATCATCTCCTATCCTTCGAGTATTGGTTCTTGAGGACTATGAATATCTTCGTCGGTGTTAGGGATGATTTAGAGAGTAAGGACAATTGAGTCATCTTTTGCTCCTTCAGCTCTTCCTACAGAGGGCTCCGATGCAATATCCCCCCCCCCTCCGGCACTCCCACCTCTAGATGGGCCACTAACATCCTCATACACGATATGAGGGAAATCAGTTTCAGGCTGTACATCGGCATCATGAGATTGAGCAATAATTTTCCCTGCAGTTGCGTTAAAGAAACTGTAAGCAAACGTACAAATTTGTAAAGATTGTATAGGTTCAGAGGATAATCGTACTTCAATAGTAGCCTAAGATATCGCATCATAACAAAGACATCCCGTTGAACATCAGCAACCTTAAAATGGATGGTATCGAACTCAAACTTAACACTGGCCTTAAACTGATCTACCCAACCCTCCAATTGTCTTATCTCTCCCATAATGTCGGATGTCTCAATATCTGATACTCCACAACACGTCAGATGTGGAGAATCTCCAGCGTCGATGTCTGGTCTACGAGTAGGGTCTGAAGAATTGTGAATGTTGATGTTCGGATGAGAGGGATCTTCTTTCACCCAACTTATTTCAACATCAACATGAACACGGTTCTGGTCCAGGTCCTGCTGGTCATTGTGTCCATGATCACCCTCATCACCATAATCAACACGACAATCGTCACCCTCACCAATAGAACTAGGTTGTATCTAGCTAGAGTTCCGGGTTCTGCTCGATCAATAGCACCGTTGAGAGCTCTCTTAAGACTACTAATAATCTTCTAAAAAATCACACTACTCCAGTCGTGATTGCAAAAAATCTCCCACTCATCCACAATGCCAAGGATGCTATAGTTAAACACTTGCTTCTTCTCCCTCCCCATCATGACTTGCTCTATGAAATATGCAAGTGCCACTTTCATTGCATCCTCATCGCTCCTAAAGTCCATGGCAATAAAATGTTCCTCGACTTCAAACTGTTTCAGTCTAGGCTTATCGTTAAAGTATAAGTTTCTAAGCCTAGTAGGGTTAGGATTATTCCACGCCACTTGCATCTATACCCTAAACCTAGTGATGAGGTCAAATTCATCCTTACCGAATGATACCCTAGACTAGAACAGATTAAAAGAAATTATGTTGGGTTTATCATCCACAACCTCCCTTAGAAGTAGGTGATGTATCAGTTGTCCATTGAGGAAGAGGGTTTTATCTAAGATGGGTTCAAATATGGTCTGCCTAAACATGTCTAACTAGACCCTCATTAGCTTCATCCAGGTCACCATACAGGTCTTAGCTAGATGAGAACATGAAAATAACAAAGCCTTAAAGTATTTTGTTGGCTCGTTCCTCAGCTCCATAATACTATGCGTGCCATAAAACATGGTACAATGTTAAAATCCCTAGTGAAAGAAAATACCCTTAAAAATGACAAACTTCACGAGAAAGAAGCCAGAAAGCCACCACCAAAAGACAAATCTCGTGAAGTTTGTAAAAAAGCTTGAGTTGTACTCTCTGTGGTTTATCTCGTGAAGTTGAGTTCAATTATGAAGTATGTCTCGTGAAGTTAGACAAAGATCAACTCAACTTCACGAGAGGCAGAAGTCAGTATTCTGTCTCTCATGAAGTTGAGTTCATTTCTGAAGTTTATCTCCTGAAGTAACTTTATGAGACAAAAGATAAAAATGAACTCACTTCACGAGAGGCAGAAGTTAGTCTTCTGTCTCTCGCGAAGTTCAGTTGACTTAAATCTTTTGTCTCGTGAAGTAACTTCATGAGACAAATGACACAAAGCTTTCGAGCTATGTTAAAAACTTCCCGCTGTTGCGACTACTTCACGGGACAAATATTCACCCAAAAAATGTGAAATCAAACCCTGACAAACATATAGTCCTTACCCCATATATTTTGTAGGTTCTTTTAAGTTCGTTAAAGTTCAAAGGATGATAAAAAAAGGATTTTGGGTTTTTCACTACACACTCCTACCAAAAATCACACAAACTCTCCCTATAAATAATACAATCAGTATATTTAGAAAGAAATAAAATGGAAAAGGTACCTTTTTGTCAAAATCCGAGGTAGGGGAGTCTTTGCGAGAAGAGAGTCCAACAATGGTGAAGAAAACTCAACGAGAAGAAGAAGAATAAAGAATCCTAACTTCCACGGGAAGATGAAGGATTTCCACGAGAAGATGAGATTTCCACAAAAAGATGAAAGGATTTCCACCAGAAGATGAGATTCAATTTAACTTTTTTAAATGACCATTTATTTAGGGGCAAAATTACCTTTTTATGTAGTGGGCCACTCCACTTAAAGTCTGAAACATTAGATAAAAATGTTTAAAAAAACTAGATTTTAAAGGTGAGGCTATTTCTTAATGAGAAAAAAGTATTTGGATCAAAACTGACAATTTTCCACATCTTCATGTTTTACAAGCATTTATAAAAAAATATTGGAGATATCTATAGATATTTAATGTTGATGTCGAACCCTTGATTCATAGATATATCAACAGATATATTGACATATCAACGGATATTTTATCTTCATATAAAATTAAGAACTCGATGTTTCAATCAATATCCACATTTTAAATCTTGATTAACTTTAATCCATATAATATTTTGAAAACCCATCAAAAGTGTTTGCCTATTTCAAAAGAACAAGTGGTGTCACCTTTCCATTTTACCTTGCCTCATTTTAAAATTCCAAAACATCTCTTCAACTTTGTCGTTACTTGTTAGTGGTGAAACTGGATGCTCGGCAATTAAGAAAATTGTGTGATAAAAAAATGTTTAAATATAAAATACTAAATTTAAAAGAAAATAAAACAAACCCCTGAAAATCAGGAAAATTAGCATCCAAATAGTTACAGCTTGTTTAATAACCACTTCGTATTTAAATTTTTATTTTTGAAAATTAAGTCTAATCATTTTTAATTTATTAACCTGATTTACATAAAAAATCGAATTCCTAGTTAAATTTTAAAAATAAAAATTAATTTTCAAAAACTAATTTTCTTTTTATTTTCAAAAATTGGTTCGATTTTTGTAAATATTAATAAAAAATAGATATAAAAAAGAAATTTAAAATTAGAATAAATGCTTATTATCTTAATTTTTGAAAACGCAAAATCAAAAATAAACAAACACCAAATGAGGTCTACCAAATCGGACCATAATTTTTAAAAATGGATTGTTTTTATAATTTGACAAAGAGTTCAAATATATGTTTCTTTAAGGTATACAAAAAATCATAATAAAAAATTAGAAAAAAAAACTCTAAATTTCAAAATTTTGAAATTTAAAAATGTAATGACTATCAAACAATATTTATCAAATATCCTATATTTTAAAAAATGTGAGAAATATTATTAAAATTTGTTTTTTGGAAAAATAAAATAAAAAAGGAATCTTGTGAGGTTTTGTCAAAGTTGACAGGCAGAGCTGAATCAAATAATTAATGAAGAGAGGCTAAAGTAAAGTAAAGACAAACATTATTATAAAAAGAATTTAAAGAAAAAAGCATATATTAAATTAATTTATTTAGGGTTGATAAGGAATTTTGAGATAAAGTTTAACGTAGGAGAAAAAAATTGCACATGTAACAATTTGGAGCAGCCGTCATTCAGCGCATATGGATGCTCAAACATATGCATTGTCTATTTCTTTCCACATTAAACCACACAATTTCATCGGCCCCATAAATTTTTTAAGGTCACCGTTACGTCGTACTCAATGTTTAAAATATCGATATCTAAGGTAATCTTAATTTTACGAAATTTTCGATAGAAAAAATAAAAATTTAAAATTTAAATTAATAAATAAAAATTTTATGATTTTTGAACAAGTTAACCTATTTATTATTCATATTATATTTATATTTATGATATTTTGTTGCTTAATTATTATATTTTGTGGATTTTTCTATGATATAATAGAAATATGTATTCACTCCTCGTGTTGTGGAGACGTGGAAATATCGATATTTTGACAAAAATTTAATACTATAAATGTAATTGATAATGTTACATAAATGAAATCTCATTAAAATTATTGAGTAGATATAGTATTTGAAATTTGTATCTAACTGTTATTAAAAGAGAACTGCACAACGTGACGATATTAGTGAATAACTTTTTCTTGACTAAATTATAGAAAATACCTATACAATTTATTCATTGGTTAAAAAATACCACGTACTTTAAAAGTTGCTATATTACTATTCATGAATTTTCATAAATATTTCAAAACTACCCAGAGTGAAATTGTAAAATCCTTTAGAATTTTAGACTTAAATCAAGATTTGGAATGATGTGGTGATGATCGAAAATAGCGTGATGATCAAATTTTTTATTTTAAATCACTATCACATCACTCATGAGCCAATTTTTGTTAAAAAAGAAATGAAAAATATAATAAATTTCTAAATATGTTCATGAAAGTTGATTTATAATAATATTGAAACCGATCTTGAAAGTATGTGTACAAATGATAAAGTTTAGGAGTATTTTCTATGATTTAATTTAATTAATTTCTCTTTCTTTTTTTTTTTTTTTGGCTTTTAACACTTTAAAAATCATTAACCGATCTTTCATTTTACATCGTTTTAATATATATAGTTGGGTTTAATTTTTAATCTGTACTTTGTTGAATGACGGAAAATATTCATAAACATTGCACTTTGTTTAAGAAAAAAAAAAGGGAAAAATATCTTTTTATCCCTAGATTTCAAAATATTATACATTTAGTTTTTAATTTTTGAGTTTGATTTCTTTTTAGTCCCCAAATTTTAAAATGTTACAATCATATCATTGACATTTGAGTTTTGCTTTAAGAATCTAAAAATTGAGAAAACATCCCCTTTTAATTGGCGACTATCAAAAAAATCAGAAATGAGTTTTGTTTCAATTTGATTCTTATGTTTCAAGATTTACACTTTTAATCTCGATTATTCACTAAATACCCATTTTTCGTCTTTAGTATAATAATTCATTAAAAGAATTATAATTAATTAAGTTTCACTATTTTTTATCACTTTTAAAATTAAATTTAAAATTTCACTTCATAATTAATTTTAATTAATTAATACAAATTGACGTCAACGATTGAAAGTGAGTATTTAATAGAAAATTTATTTTAAAAATGTAAAATATTAAATTATAGGAACCAAATTGAAACAAAATTCAAATCTCAAAGGTAAAATTATAACATTTTGAAATTTATGAACTAAATTGAAACAAACTCAATATTTAAAAATCAAATATGTAACATTTGAAAACCTAGAAAACAAATAAAAACAATATCCAAAACTTAAGGACCCAAAAAGTTTTTTTCCCTTTAAAAGATATCATTGAAGTTTCAAAAGTTTTATTATAAAAAAAAAAATTTTAAATACTCTTTTATCATTATTCTACGGATGAAAACTAAAGTATTGCATTAATATTTTTAGCCTCACACTTTTTTATTTTCGATTTTTTTCTGAAAGCTCCATAATAATATTATAGATGCAATTTTAAAAATAAAAAATTTAAAAAAGATAATTTAAAAAAAAATAAAAAGAAGACAAAGTTTAAGCATGTGTTCATATATTTAGTGGTTGACGTGAAAAAATCTGTAATGATGACGACAGAAGATTCCTTCATTATTCTTTGTTGTCGTTTAATTATCTCTTTGAGTTTAATTCTTCTTCAGCTGGCGGCCACCAAAAGTTAAAACCATTAGGATTTTGTCGAGCCGTCATACGGAATGAATCTTATTTTTGTATTTTAAAAGTTTTTTTGTTAAATTATAAAAAAAATACTAAATTAAATTCCGAACTTCGAAAATACTTGGTTTAAAACGCTCATATGAGATTGTTCGCACGAAAGTTTTAAAGAAACTTGTTTCGTTAAGTAAAACTTATGTTGATGTTGATATTAATTTGATAAGATATGGTTCGATGTCTAATACTTAATCCTTTGATTATTTCCCAGTTGAATGTGTATGTTTGACTTGAAGAAGCGAAATATGTGATTTTTTTGAGGTTGAAGTCTTGGACTTGTGTCTTCAAAGAGTGTGTAGTTTTAGAAACCTAGGAATCTTCTGATTGTTGGAGAATTCTCTCTAGGCTCTTTAGTGTGTAGAACTGACGACCCCTACAAATGAAGAGAGTTCATTTATGTATAGAGCTCTCTGGTAGGCTTATTGGGCTTGATTTGGTTGATGTCTGACCCTTGGACCTAATTAGTTAGATTTGGACTTAGTTGGTCTATGAGTCTGGCCTTTGGACCCAACTAATTAGACTTAGATTAGGTTGGTCTTTGGGTCCAATAAGTTGGATTCGGGTCTGATTTGACATTTGAATCAAATTTAGTCTATTTTTGGGCATAGTTGGACTTTAACCCAAATAATAATATCAAATTTGGTCAAATTATTCGATTCAATGGTCATGATGAAACCATGTGGTGTCTTCGAAATTTATCTTCAACTCCAATTTGGGACACATGTAAATTTCTAATTGGTCCCAAATTTAATGATTTGGAATTTTGTCATTAATTTAGTAAACGACGTGACAATTTGTGATTGATCCAAAATTCTTCCTTCAACAAATGCCCATTTTCGAGATTTATACGCATTTATAGGTAGATAAATCTCGAAGAATATAAAGTTGGAATTGAAATTCAAATATATTTGTTCTTGAATTTGATCTCAATTGATATATCAGTCAAATTATGAATTTAGTACATAAGTTTAACTTTGAATTTTATATCCTTGACACATACTTTGTAATTATGTCAACTTGTCAAAACATAAATTTAAGTAAAAATTTTTATTCCCTTTCTTGACATGAACTTCAATTTGAATTTTAGTAGAAGCTACTTAATTCAAAGTTGGATTTGGAGTGAAATTGAATTCTTGAATTTGGAGTAGAATTCGACGATGAATTTGGAGTGCACCCGAGCTTATAATTATGACCAAATTTTAACTTGAGATGAATTTAAGGTTTTATTCTTAATTTAATTTGACTTAAAAATAAGAACTTAATTTGAATTTGCGATACCTAATTTTTAATTTGAAATAAGGTTAAAATCAAGTAATTTGATTTTGGCTTCATATGATATGTCAAGTTTGGGGATGAAATTTGAATTTCCCCTCAATTTTCCTTTTAGATAAATTTTAGATTAGGCTCCCAGTCTAAATTTGAGATAAATTGGAGTATTATTCATAATTTAATTTGATTTAGAGGATAAAAGCCTAAATTTTGCGATTTGAATTTAAGATAAAATTTGAAATATAGCAAATTTGAATTTTACATAAAATCTTTTCAAATTTGAAATAATCAAATAAGATGATCAAATTTGAATTTAATTTAATTTCTTAACTTGAAAACATTTTGAAATATGATCAATTTTTTTTTCCAACTTACCTAGTTGCCTTTTCTCTCTCTCTCTCTTTTTAATTTTTTTAATTTAAACTTTTCTTCTTCTCTTTCTCTTTTTTTTTTTTGTTCATTTTCTATTTTTCATCATTTAGATTTTAATTTTTTTATTAACTTGCCCCCATTTTTTTTACAGGAATTAAAGCTACTCGTAACTTGCATTCGAGTGAGTAATTTTTTTTTTTATTTCACCAACCCTTTTATTTTTATTTTTTTGCAAATGATGAGTTTTTTTATTCAGCAATGCCCCGATATGTGATCGCCGCCTTAACACACATAGGGATGACCTCAAAAAAGTCTAAACAACCCTATTATATCGCCAGTTCTTAATCAACATAGGGATGCCCCCAGAAAGGTCTAACAACCATTTTTTTTTATCAACATAGGGATGACCTCATAAAGGTCTAAACAACCCTATTACATCACTTCTCAATCAACATAAGAATGAACCCGGAAAGGTCTAAACAACCCTATTACATCACTTCTTGATCAACATAGGGATGACTCCGAAAAGGTCTAAACAACTCTATTACTTCGTCATTTCTCGATCAACATAGAGATGACCCCATAAAGGTTTAACAACCCTATTTGATCAATGTAGGGATGACCTTGGAAAGGTTTACTAATTGATCAATATAAGGATAGCCCCGGAAATGTCTAACAACCCTATTTGATCAACATAGGGATGACCTCAGAAAAATTTAAACAACCCTATTACATCACTTCTTGATCAACATAGGGATGACCCTAGAAAGGTCTAATAACCCCATAGGGTTTAAAATATAATAAAGCTTTATGGGGCTTACTCTTATTATTATTATTATTATTTATGTCTAACTGCCTTTGGATTATGCTGTCGAGACTCATTCCTTTATGGTGATTTTTTCGTAGAACGATGATTCACTTTACCGAACACATCTCGTATGGTAAAAGATACCTTGTGATTTTTGGAGTTAGAGGTCAGCCAATAAAAGATGGACTTAGCTTTTTTGTGGCAAAGTCATTAGCTGGCCCCTTTGTAGATCGTTGGCCAAGTTTAGAAAACAACACAATTCTTCTTAAATTATCAACGAAAGTGCCTTTGACTCAGGGAGAACACATGTGGGTCTTACAATCTTCCATTCACGATGAGACCCCTAACCTCGATCAAGTGTTAACTCTCGGACGTCATATAATCGAGGGTCAAGTTTGCTGGAATGTCATAATAAAGGTTCTTGGAGAATTTAGCTTTACTAATTACTACTGAGAGTGGCTTGAATTCATAGTTGGCCGAAATGAGCGATTCCGTTGTGATGTCAGTTTATTTGGCATAGTGATGACTTCTCTGTACACATATGTATTGGGTCGTACGTCCTAAAACTCGTAGTTTGTCAACAGTAAACAGATACGAAGTTTATTTAGACAAATGTTGTGATGAAAATGAATTGATAACTCTAAATCCAATAAACTACGAACATTTGGCTATTGTAATGAATACTTGGACTTTATGTGGAAACATAAACTGGATCAAGTTCGAGTTTAAGAGCCTAAATAATCTATAGTACTTGGATTAGGTTGGGTACCTATTTTTGGAGATACTATTGAATACAACCCACTTTATGATTGTTACAAATGTTGTAAAGTGTCATAAATGATGTGATCAATTCATTCATGTAAAGATATGTGAGCAGGGGTATTTTACACGATGAGATTGTGTAAGACTGACCACGAAATAATCATTTTTACGTATTAACATCGTTTACTGTTAACACTGATTAATTTCACTTCTTGATGACATAGGTAACTTGATCTGAATCCTGAGCTGTCTATGAACTCTTATTTATTCAGGATTGTCTCTTGATCTGCATAGGTGTGGGTATGCTCAACAACGTTGCTCAATATGCCTCCCATTTCAAGGATAAGACCGGGTAGATAGTTGGGGACATAGAATTTGCAAGATGGAATTCACTCCTACCCATTTTAGGAATAGTAGAAAAGTTGTTCTCTTAAGGGCTGATCCTGGATTTTGAACCAGAGGCCCCATCCTCTTATTGGCCTGAGAGGGAATGGATTTAGTAATTAAGATCCTAAATCAATTGTTCATTAGAGGGACAGTGGTACTTAAGAAAAAGTTGTAACTCCGGGGTAAAATGGTAATTGACCTAGTTGAGGTTACAAAAACCTTTGAGGATCAACTTATTGATGACGGTTATATCAAATAGACGCATAATATATCTACAGTGAGAGGAGTGCAACTACAGGCTATAGTGGACAGTCCTATTAGTTAACGAATGTTGATTAAAGAGTTTGACCGGTTAGTCTCGGATCATTGGAGTCCATGATCTGTAGGTCCATCAGGTCTTCTTGCTAGCTCTCTACGGAAAAAATTGAAGAACTAGGTGAAGTGAGAATTTGAAATGTTCAAATTCGATCTTTAGAAAAAATTGTATTTTACATAAGATCTAATTAACAATTAATTAATTTTTTTGGAGAGTATTTTTTTCATAAAATATTAGCATGAAAATATTTTAAAAATTGATTAATGTGATTAATCAAAATTAGGTGTCAAAGAAAATTTAATATGTGATATTAAATTTGTTTGTTTTATCTAATTAAAATTATTTTAATTAAATAATTTCTAAAATATGAAAATAGTATTTCATATTTTTTCAAAAATTTATTTGACTATAAATTTAGTTTAATAAAAAATTAGTTAGTGAAAAAATCCAATTGTTGGATTTTCCCACTAAGTGGGTTTTGAAGTGGTTGTTGCTAAGCTTAACACCTATCTTTTTCATGCTAATAAATTTTGAGCTGGAGGCCATGCAAGAAGATATTTTGCATGTGTTTGGTTTATAAATAGGTATTATTTTTCAATTGCAAAAACTAATGCTTTCTTTTTTTTTCCCACAAATTATCTTTGACTCTCCAAATTAATTAGTGCAATTCCCTTTTTTCACTAATAATTTGGTCCCACAACCGTGTTCTTCAATCGGAGAATAGCAAGGATTTACCGTTGGTGGTGCCGATTGCTCACGGAGACGAAGTTTATCAGGGAACTGTTGGGATTAGTGTCCTAATTCTCCCGGAGTCTCGTTGTTTGTAATGATACATATTGTTTGATGAATAAAATAAATTTATTTCATTCTGCCATTTACTCATATCCAATAAACAAAGCTTCATGGTTATCTTATGTAAACTTAAGCATGTATATGTGGTATACAAGTGGATCATGACTTAAGTGATAACCTAAATAGGTTTATAGTATAAGGATTAAGGTGGGATACCTGATCCTGGTGACACTACGTATAAGACCCGCTTTGTAGAGGTTTGCAAGTGTTGTAAACTACTACAGATGGTAGATCCAGACCATTCATGTGGAGACGTGCGAGCGGGGTTTCCTATACAAAGAGTTTGTATAAGACCGGACCACAAGATTATTAGACTCTGTATATAACGTCGTTAATACTAGAGACTTACATCTCACCTCAACGACCATAGGTGACACGACCTCAATCCTGAGTATTTTTGGAACTCCTATCTTTGGTGGTGGTCCTTTGATTAGTATGGGTGAGAGTGGCCAGATTGCCAACTCAACATGCCTACCTTTTTGTGGACTTGTCTGATCTAGGAGTTGGGAACTCAATCCACAAGATGGAATTCACTTCTTTCCCGAAGTAGGGATAAATAGAGAGATTGTTCCCTTAAGGGTTGGTTTCGGTGCTTAAACATATTGGTCGCAACTTCTCTTTGGAAGAGAGGACTCAATCATAGTAGGACTATGACTTATGTTCATTAGAGGGATCAGTGGTACTTAAGAAGTTAGATGTAACTATAGGGGCATAACAGTTATTGGCCGGGCTGTACTTACGAGCGATATATGAAGGATTTTCGTACTGCTGATTGGTTAAGATGGACACATAATATATCTATGGTAAGGAGAGTTCAGTTGTTGATTTTTAGTGGAGTGTCTGACAGTTAACGGATGGTGGATCCCGTGACTAAAAAGTTTAGTCAGTTATTCATGTATCGTTGGAGCTTCGAGATACAGGTTCATAAGGTCCCCGTGGTAGCTCAATGGATTCAGTTAAGGATTAGTTCTTGGTGTTGATTTGAAATGTTCAAATTGACAAGAGGTAATTCGATTATATATGATATGATCGGTATGGTGTATGAGATACATCGAGTGAAGGATTAATGTAAATAAGATTTACATTAAGTACCATGGAATAGAAAAAGAGCTATGGTTTATATGTTTCATGAGATGAAATATTAAAACTATAGGTTATAAATATAGTATGATAAGTTAGTTATCATTTATATTTATAATAATATTAATTATTGGATAATTAAATCTTTTTCTCTAATAACCAATTGAGTGGGAGGTTATTGGTGATTTCATGGTAACCGTGAGATAAAAGGAAAATTGTTTTCCTAATTTTAAAAATGTTGAAAATTGTTGAATTTGAGATTTTTCTCTCTCGGAATTTCTCACGGAAGTTGTCAAGTAAATAGGATTTACTAAGCGACAGCTTGGATAAGGTAAACGATCGTGTAGTATTTGTAGGTGACAGACACTTAGCTAAGCGATGAGCTAAATGATCGCATAGCTTTTGCTAGACAATCATTTAGCTTTTCCTAAACGATTGGGCATCAACCCATACGATAGGTTCAACCTTCTCCCACTTGCTCAATCGTTTATACGATTGTTGTTTCCTTCATTTTCTTCCTCAAACCAAGTCCACACAGAACTCACCCTTTGGATTCTCACATCGAGAATACCGAGGTAGCCTTCTTGGTGGTGTCATACTTAACTCAACACTGCTAAGGTTCTATGGAGGCCGTTCGTGTTGTTGGGTTGTTCGTGACCTAGGCGATCGCGGAGTTCGAGCGCGGGGTGTTCGTGCAGTGTAGTGGACGTGTTGAATGAGCGTTCGAGTGTTGTTGTGTTCGAGCGTTCGTGATCAAGGAGCTTGGCGATAAGTCTACAAATGTGTGTAGCGTTTGTCCATGATCATTTGTATTATCATGCTTTAGTTTCTGTAATGAATGTATAATCGTATGTTTCTATTTACTACTGTAATTGTAAAGTTCATATATGATTGTAATTTGGGATGATCTTTCCACTGCTCATGGAAATCCTCGTGTTCGATTTCCTTCAGAAACTACAAAGGTTGTATCTCTAACTCTCTTTGCATGTTTAGTCCTTAGTTAATTATTTGTAATTAGAGCGTTATGATCCGTTGCTTCCATTTGTGCATGTTTCTTTATTTCCAACAATTGGTATCAGAGCATGCTTATAACGTTCTATTGCATTTGATGGGTGTTATCATATGATGAATGCTTTGTGGACTAAAGTGGATACATTACGATTTTGGCATTTGTTTTCTCATTAATTTGTTGATGAAATTGTAATTGTTCACATGTATATGAGCTTTAATGTGTTGCAAAGGGTCTACAATTTTTATGGAGTCATTAGAGTCCATTTAGGCCTTCAATTGTTCAAAAGAAGTGGTTGAACTCAAGTTGGCCGAGAGTTTTGGAGAAGAATTGCCTCACATACTTGGTTTCTTGCTCCTAGACCTGAAGACCTGACCCGAAGACCGTTGATCTGCCCAGTTTGTTTAAGTTCAATGCGTACCTCTCGTCTAGACCCGGCTCTGACCCGTCTGAGAGCATCCAACCCAGTTCGGCAAATCCCATCCCGCACGCATCTACTTCCAGTTTGACCGATTCAACCTGTTTTTTTGGAGTTTATGAGCCGGTTCGAGTGGTTTTTGGCCGTTTCGGGTTGGTTCAAAATGTTTGAGGCCGATTCAGGGGAGCTGCTTTCTGAATTATGTAATAATTTAGTTGTTTGTTTGTTTTAATGCCAAAATTAGTCCACTTTAGTGTTGTTTAACTATTATGCATGTGATGTATGATATTGTTTTTAATATGTGTGCATAAAGTATGTCAAATCGTTTTAAAAAACCCCCACCATAGGATAAAGCATGTGGCATGCATTTGTTATATGTTATAAGTGTTATAATGTATATAGATTGCATGCTTAGATTTTCATGTTTAATATAAGTGTTATATTAAAGCATGATTTTCTTTAAGGAAGAATGTTATAGATGAACGTTCTACGGTTATAATTATTATAATTGTTTTATAATTGTTATAAAATAACCTAGACTTTTAAAATCTATAACAAAGATAAATTACATGCTCACCTAGGGTTAACCGGTGCAATTCAATCGATTTTTAAAGAGTTAAAATAGGTCGATTACTTGTAAAACAAGAGTTATTTACTTACCTGAGGAGATCTGTCTAAGGTAAGGGTACTTAAATTGACGGTTTACGAACACCTCCTACTTAGAGATCAAACTAGAGCCTAAGTCAATAACCCTAGTTTTATGAGCATGCGTAAGTGGTGTAAGGTAATAAAATTGGTTTATCACCTAGACATCATAGGTTAATTCCCAGTATAAGATTTGTACAAGGAAAAATTACCTAGACTTAGGTTGTATAAAATTAGCCGGTTGATAACCAAGTCAGTACCTAATTTTATAAAATAGAACACTTCAATGGGAGATTAATAATATATGCGATATATTATTTCTGGCTCTCACATCTCTAAGAGTTCACACCGTGAGATCCACGCTCGACTTCGAATTGCTATTTGTGGCAACCTCCATTCAAAAAGTGTTTGCATGGGTCAATAACAAGGTGAATAGAGGAAGTTGTTCATAGTAAGTGGGTGAAGGGTGTATGTCAACACGTCATGCGGTCTCTTCCATTTGGTCATACCGTGAGATTTCTATGCTGCGTCTACTGTCATTCAGAGGCAGCACTAGCTAGTCTTTAACCGTGACGATCCCTTTGGAGAGTTGTAACATAGGATTCGAAACACCGTGAACTCCAAAAATGGGTAGAGTTACTTAGGACCGTTTTCAAAAAATTGTTTCTCCTTCAAGGGCTTGTTTGATTTCGATCTCTGTAATTCGAAAATGGCGGGTATACACTTACAAGACTTACTAAGTGTTAGTAAAGTTCTTGACCAAATAAACGGTAGCTAAGTACTATAAGGATAAGAGTTATTTTGGTATTAGTATTTAGTCAAGAATGTCTTGATTTAGTGAAGGAGTAGTCGACTAACCTTCAATGGGGGCTATTCTGACTCACTAAAGTATCGTAGCAAAAGAATAATGAGTATGGGTACATTATTATTTCCTTAATAAATTGGATTAAAAATTAGAGTTAATCAACTCACTAATAAATCGTTTACTTTTCAGCAATGAAAACATCAATTATTCAATTGCTAGCTTTAGAAAATCTTAATGGTGATAATTACAGAACTTGGAAATCGAATATCAACACAATACTAGTAATAGATGATCTCCGATTTATTTTAACGAAGGAGTGTCCTCCAACCCCTAGTCCTAACGTAAACCGAACTGTTCGGGATGCGTATGACAGATGGGTTGAAGCTAATGAGAAGGCTCGGGTTTATATTTTAGCCATTATATCTGATGTACTATCTATGAAACACGAGAAATTAGCTACTACAATAGAGATCATGGACTCTTTGCAGGGCCTATTTAGAAAATCGTCCACATTTGTCAAAGAACTCTAGATTTACGAATCTTTATTGAAAAATAAAGGTTCAAAGGTAGAAACAAATGTTTTCCACCTCAAAGAGAAAACCCCAGAAAGAATCGTCTTTTGGGAGTAAATCTGGTCGTTCTTTCTCCAAGAATAAAGGTATTCAAAAGAAAAAGAAGAAAACTGGGAAGGGGAAGGCTTCAACTACACAGAAAGCTGCAAAAGAAAAACAATGTAAACTAGATTACTAGTAATTAAAACTTGTATAATGGAGAATGAAGATTCAACTTGGATACTAGATTCAAGGGCCAATAATCATGTTTGTTTTTCTACTCAAGAAACTAGTTCCTGGAGGCAGCTTGAAGAAGATGGAATTACTCTCTAGGTTGGATCCAGGGAGCACATCTCAACGAAAGCAGTGGGAGTAGTTAAGTTAACTTTTGGAAATAGATATCTATATTTAGAAAATGTTATTTATGTACCTTCTTGTAAAAGAAATTTGATATCTATTTCCTATTTGTTGAAACATTAGTACAATGTAAATTTTGGTCATGATGAAGAATTCATTACAAAAGGAGGTGTACAAATCTGTTCCGCAAACTTAGAAAGTAACTTATACAAGTTAAAATCACTAAAGTAGAAGTTGTATATAGCACAAAAATGTTTAAACAGCTGAAACTCAAAGAAAAAGTCAACGCATTTCTCAAAGTACCTATCTTTGGCACTCTAGACTTTGTAACATTAATCTCAATAGAATTGAAAGATTGGTTAAAAATGGACTTCTAAACAAGTTCGAAGATAACTCTTTACCGCCGTGTGAGTCATGTCTCGAAGGAAAAATGACAAAAGATCTTTTTTTGGAAAAGGTCTTCGAGCCAAAGAAATCTTAAAGCTTGTGCATTCAAATCTCTGTAGATAGATGAATGTTAAAGCACAGGGCCAGGTGAAGAAGGTGCTAACATACTAAAACAATAGGCCTTCTTTGAAGTCGTTAATTACTGAATATCAAATGTCACTTTGTCTTTCGAACTCTTCAAACTCACTTTCTTTCCATTCCTTGGAGTTACGGATAACACAGGAGGGAATTGCCTTTGCAAATACGATGTTAAAAGTACTAGATAGATTTAGAAAGAAATGTCAACTAGAAAAAAAGTATTCCAAGGTTTTCAAGAAGAAAAAGAACGTTTATGAATATTTCATTAGCTTTATTGATGATTATTCAAGGTATAGTTACATTTACCTAATTCATTATAAGTCTAAAGCTCTTCAAAAGTTCAAGGAATTTAAGACGGAGGTTGAAAACTAATTAGGTAAATCTATTAAGACACTTCGATCAGATTGAGGTGGGGAGTATTTGGACTTGAAATTCTAGGACTATATGATAGAACATGGGATTCAGTCGCAACTCTCTGCATCGAGAACGCCTCGGCAAAATTGTGTATCTGAATGGAGAAACAGAACCTTGTTAGACATGGTTCGGTCCATGATGTGTTATGCTTGGTTGCCTACCTCGTTCTAGGGGTATGCAGTAGAGACTGCAACTTACATTTTGAATAATGCTCCCTCTAAGAGTGTTTCAAAAACACGTTATCAGTTATGGACAGGGCATAAAGCTAGTTTACGTCATTTTCGGATCTGGGTTTATCCAACACACGTGTTGATGCAAAATCCTAAGAAATTTGAATATCCTTCAAAATTATGCCTGTTTGTGGGTTACCCTAAAGGAACGAAAGGTGGTTGATGTGCTATTTTATGATGTGGAACTATGGATGAAATGCTATGATGAAAATGCATTGAGCACTCAAGTTTTCTCAGTGGAATCCAAGTGTAAACCCCACTGAATTTCCTGGTAAGTCCAAGGTCGAATTCAGGGATTGGAAAAACAATATGCGGTGGTAATTTTTCAAAAGACTTTGCGGTAACCAATTAAATCAAGCAGTTGTTGGGAATGTTGTTTGCGGTAATAAAAATAAATAAATGCGGCAGAGTTTGAAAAGAGTTGATAAATGGAAGATGCGATGAATATGCGGTAAATGGGTTGAGAAGGGTTTCGGCTAACACTTCCTAGGATGCATTCATGCTATGCGATCATGCAACACACATACAATAGTAAACCATTTCTCGATGTGAATGCTACGGCTTCTAAAGCAAGAACACATGCGATATATGCGATAAGTCTATAGGACCTACATATAAGCCTCCATTCTTATTTATGCGATGAAAAAATGACACACACAAAAACAAGGCAACCACATAATATCAAACTTATCTCTAGGATGCATGCGATGCAAGTTGACAAACATAACTTATCTCTAAGTCCCTATCTTTTGTTTATGCAGATCTAATTATCTTGCTCTTTCGAGTCTAGATTCTAACCTAGCTTTCTCAAGTCTCAGGTTCTTTCTTTAGACTCTTTCTCGAGTAGCTCTAAAGGGATGTTAGGCACAACATAAAGCAAGATAATCGCATGCGATGAAGATCCTAGGTCATGTTAGCTTAGTTCTTCTCAACCTATTCGATAAGTTTAGCTACTCATGCATGCTAAGAGAGTGAAAAGATGTAGAATAAGAACTTCCACTACATAAATATAAAGTTGAAATACAAAATAACAATGCAAGAAGAGAATAAAAAGCCTGGTAGCAATCTCTTGCTTCCCAGGCTTTTACACTGTCTTTTCCACTCGTGTTCAAAAGATAATCTCGTTCTCGCGAGAGTCGGCCTGCTTTCTACTTTCTACGCCCCCGGGTTCTCTCTCGAGTTGCCCTGAGCGATCTTTCGGCGTCTCTACTCTTCTTTTGCTCCGCCTTAAAAATAAAAGAAAACTATGGACAAGGCTAAACTATGGAGCAATTTATCTAAGTATCCGAACTTGCTGAAATGGTGAATCCCTTTTCTGAAGGATGCCTTCGGTATTTATAGAGCTTTGGGGTGAAAGGAGGCTTCTCTCTTATGATTGCACAGATGGGATAGCTTTAATTCTCTGACTGATGCGCCGAATATTTGTCACCGAAAAGCTGAATGTACTTGTTATCGTTAGCGGCTTGTCAACTTAATTTGGATTCGACCGTCATCAGTTTTCTGTCCCATCGTGATTAATTATGCCTTTCACCCAGATGTGCCCACTAGGTTGCACCGGCTCTATGCGGCAATCCTTCTTGAGCAGATGTATGTGAACTCAAATCACCGCAAAGCCTTGCGGTAATGCTGTGCTCGTTCGTTGATTTCTTGTGATCGCGCTTTTCTCCTTGCGTCAACGCATATTCTGCATAAAAATATAAAAATTAATTGTTTGTATGCGATGAACGCATGCGACTGCAATGTTATGAACTTAATGCTTTTTGGACGCAATCAAACATATTTTATCAACGCAAGCCAACATTGTTTAAGAACTTAGCACTGTAATAACGTGCATTTCTACCCATTATCACATCCCCAAATTTAAATAATTCTTGTCCTCAAGCATAAGCTAAAGATTTCCTTTAACAAGTCGACCACAATTCTCTTTTCCTAGATTTCTTAAGGATACTCCATTCACATCCTATACACCAAAATTTCCTCAATTCTTATTCAAGTCTTTTCTTTATTTCTAAGACCTAGGGACCGCAAGTTTAACCTTCAAAAGGACTTTACTAAATTCCAGGACATTGCATGATCTATTTCAAAAAGAAAAATTTTCCATCGGGGTGTCAAATGATTTTTATCCTTGCATATTTCTTGACATTATCATTTTTTTTCTGACCTTGCGCTGATCCAAGTGCCTTGCCTTCGTTTTGGCTTGCCCCCACGTGTGTCATGCGGACATCCAACTACGAGCAATGTGTTCTTCCTCAGACTAAACTCATACCTACTTGGCAGCGGAGTTGCATTCATTTATTTATGCGTTGATCCTGGCGACTTACTTTCGTTTTAGCTTGCCCCCACGTATGTCATGCAGACATCCAACTATGAGTAAGTGCCCTTCACAACTTAACTTTTATCAATATGGGTTTTCCCATTGCGTTGACAGTAGAGTTGTTATTCTCACATATTTTTTTTCTTTTTTTTTTTGTGAAGCTAAAAATAGCAAGGTCGAAAGTAAATACCTCACCCCTAAATTTAAAATGCGGCAATGTCTCCATTGCCAAAAGCTTGAAAGAAATCATGCAATGTTCTTAGGAAACTACGTAAAGAGAGTTTGAAAGAAAGCTAGCAGGCCTCTAACTTCTAGAAATATTTCATGAGGTGACTTTTCTAAGATTAAGTTGATTCTAGTATATATGAAAAAAATAGAAGCATGTGTTTCATCAATGAAATCATCAATTGGGTAAAGAGGCAGCATGCGGGTGACTTACAAATTTTATCAATGTTAAGATGTATTGTGGTAATCAAGAAGAGAGGTGTAGTGTTAAAAACTTTTAAAAAATAAAATAACGATGCGATAGTGCAAATTAGGAATAAAGTCAAGGAAAAAACAACCCCAAATTTGCGTTGTCGCCCGCATTGTTTGTTGACGGATCCTGCCTTTGGCGGCGATCTTCTTCCTTAGAGCGGGTGACAGAAATAAGATAAGTTGCTTCGTCGTGTGGCCGCTTCGCAATGGTCGCGAATTCTCGACGTTGCAAGAAAAACAGTGAGAGGGTCAAGAATAATATTAAATAAACAAACAAATTTTTTACTGCATCGTTCACCACGATTGCCCCTTTTTTTTGTTCTTTTTTTTTGAAGTAGAATGATAAACGAACTGCAAAGATACTAGTGAAATGAAAATTTCTGAGTAGTAGAGGAAAACTTGAAGATTTCTATGATTGCCTGAAAAACTGTGCGTGCCCTGATGAATTACGATGCTATCTGAATAGCGCAGGGAACCTCACCTACTTTTTTCTTATTCAGATCTCTATAGTTCTACGAAGTCGACTTGGCCGATGCCCAGCCTTCTCTGATATACTTTACCTTGCAGCCCGTTAACTTTGATTATTTGTTCCGTCATCAAATTTGATAATTCGACCGCACCAATCGCGGAAATACTTCTCTAACTATGAATGGTCTGGACAATGTACTTTAGATTTTCCAGGGAAGAGCCGTAATCGTTATTGGAATAGTAAGACCGCTTTGCTGACTTGGAGGTTTTTTGCCACAATATATGTTTGTTCCATGCAGCGCTTTGCGCGCTCCTTGTAAATCTTTGCGTTCTCATATGCGTTGATCCTTCATTCCTCCAGCTCGACCAATTGAAGTTTTCTCGCTTCTCCTGCTTTCCTCAAGTCAAAGTTTGGCTTCTTTACTGCACACAATGCTTTATATTCCAGCTTTAGAGGCAAATGACATGCCTTACCAAATACCAACAAATATGGGGACATACCTATGGGTGTCTTAAATGCAGTCTGGTATGCCCACAATGCATCGTCGAGCTTTGTTGCCAAATCCTTTCGCGAAGGCCTTACTACCTTCTCAAGTATCAGCTTGATATCTCGATTGGACACTACGGCCTGACCATTCGTTTGTGGATGGTATGTAGTGGCCACTTTGTGGAGAATGTTATATTTGCGCAACAGTTCCTTGACAGTATGATTGACAAAGTGAGACCCTTCATCACTTATTATGGCACGTGGGGTGCCAAAACGAGTGAAAATGTTTTTCTTCAGGAATTGAGATACCGCTACATCGCTTACAGCGTATGCCACTGCCTATACCCACTTGGATACATAGTCGATGGCTAACAAAATATAAGTTTTACCATTTGATGGAGGGAATGGTCCCATGAAGTCGATACCCCATATGTCGAACAACTTAAGCTCCAAGATGATATTCATCGACATTGCATGTTTCCATGAAATGTTACCTGTGCGTTGGCACCAATCACACTTCATCACGTAGTCAACTGCATCCTTAAACAATGTTGGCCAAAAGAATCCACTATGTAGAACCTTAGCAGCGATGCACTGTCCTCCAAAGTGCCCACCATATGGTGAGTCATGACACTGCGATAATATGTGTTGTTGAGCAGCATTTGGTACACATAGTCGCAAAATCTGAGTCTGCCCCTTTTTTATACAAATTTGGCTCGTCCCAAAAATATGATCTGCATTCGTGCTTGAGCCTCCTCTTCTGGTGGTCAGTATAATCCTCTGAAAATTGCTCGCAAACCAGATAGTTGACTATGTCAGTGTACCATGATAATTCTTCAATATGGAACAGCTGCTCATCTGGGAACACAGCACTCACCTCTGACTCATTGCGGTCAACCTCAGGATTTTTCAGTCTGGACAAGTGATCCGCAACTTGGTTCTCCGTCCCATTGCGATCAATTATTTCTATGTCAAATTCTTGGAAGAGGAGAACCCATCTGATCAACCTCGGCTTCGCATCCTTCTTTCTCATTAAATACTTTATCGCTGAATGATCAGTATGGATAAGTACCTTTGTTCCAAGTAGATATGCTCTAAATTTTTCCAACGAAAAAATTACCACAAGTAGCTCTTTTTCTGTGGTGGTGTAATTAGTCTGAGTAAGATTCAGCGTCTTACTCGCATATGCGATGGGATGTAAGATTGTCTTTCTCTTTTGTGCCAGAGCTACTCCCATCGCATACTCGCTTGCATCGCACATTAACTCAAAAGGAAGTGTTCAATCAGGTGCGATTAACACGGGGCGGTTGTCAGCGCATTCTTCAAAATCCTGAATGCGTTGAGGCAATTGTTGTCAAAATCAAATTTTTGTCAGCCTCCATCAACGCACTCAGCGGTCATGCAATTTTCAAAAAGTCCTTGACAAAGCGTCTATAGAATCTGGCATGCCCTAAGAAACTTCTTACAACCTTCACACTTGTTGGAGATGAGAGTTTTTCAATTGCTTTTATTTTTGCTTTATCCACGTCCAACCCATCCCGAGAAACCTTATGCCCCAACACGATGTCCTCTTTTATCCACTTCCACCTCCTTTACCAGTTAAGAACGAGATTCGTCTCCTCGTATCTTTTAAATATCTTCTCCAGGTTGATTAGACAGACTTCATAGATGTGCCCATAGACAGAGAAGTCGTCCATGAAGATTTAAACAGAGTTCTCAAGATAGTCTGAAAAGATGGCCATCATGGACCTCTGGAACGTGCTCGGCGCATTACAGAGGCTGAACGACATATGGCGAAAAGCAAAAGTCCCATATGGGCAGGTGAATGTGGTCTTGTCCTAATCTTCTAAAGAAATCATAATATGGTTATACTCGGCATAGCCATCTAGAAAGCAGTAAAAGTCATTTCTAGCTAGACAATCTAGCATTTGGTCAATGAACGGTAGAGGGAAATGATCTTTCTTCATTGTCGCATTCAGCTTGCGGTAGTCCATGAAAATACGTCACCTGGTGACGGTTCTTTGCGATAACAGCTCATTATTCTCGTTGGGGACTACCGTCATGCCGCCTTTTTTTTCAGCACACACTGCACAGGGCTGACCCACGTGTTATCTGCTATCGAATAAATAATGCCCGCATCAAACCACTTAATGATCTTCTTTTTAACGACCTCTTTCATCACAGGGTTGAGTCTGTGCTGATGTTTGATCGATGCCTTATGGTTTTCTTAAAGATGAATGTGGTGCATACAGTATGCGGGGCTGATTCCTCGGATGTCTGCGAGTGTCCAACCAATTGCTCACACATGTTTCCTCAGAATGCTCATCAACGCATTCTTCTGGTCTTCATTAAGTTCCGAGGAAATAATTACTGGTAGCTTCTCATTCTGCCCCAAAAATGCATACTTTAAGTGATTCGGCAGGGTCTTCAATTCCAGTATTGATGGTTCTACTAAGGACAGTTGTGTTATTTTTCTTTCTTCTTTTTCTGTTGGCTTCTCTTCTTGGATTGCGATCATCTTAACTTCCTTGTTTGTTTTTTTTATGATCGCATTACATGGAGCAATGGATGCATTTGCATCCTCTTCTTCATTCTCTTCGTCAAACTTTTCTTCTTCAGTCAAATTCTGGTCGTCGCTAGAGTCATGCAGGTCTTCTTTGTCAGGAAACTTCATGGCACAGATTAAGTTGAATTTGAGCTTCTGTCCATTTATGCTCAAAGTGATCTCTCTTTTGTGCACATCAATCTAAGCACAATTTGTTGCTAAAAATGGTCGCCCCAAGAAGATGGGCACATTTTTGTCGGCTTCGTAATCTAAGATGATGAAGTCGGCTGGTAGGATAAATTCATCGATGGTGACTAGCACGTCCTTCACCTTCCCCTCTAGATGCACCAGAGATCTATCTGCAAGTTGAAGAGTCACGATCGTGGGCGCAAGTTGCCCCACATTCAGCTGCTTAAAGATCGACAGAGGCATCAAATTGATGCTGGCTCCAAGGTCACACAATGCTTGCCCAATGTACAGTCCTCCAATGGAGCAAGGTATAGTAAAACTCCCTGGATCGCTCATCTTCAGAGGGATTATTGATTTCGAGCTTTGCGTTAAAGCCACCGTGGCAAACTTACTAGTGCCCCTTTTCTTAGTTACCATATCCTTCAAAAACTTCGCATAAACAGGCATCTCCTCAATCGCTTCACTGAATGGAATATTAATATGTAATTTTTTTAACATAGACAGGAAGCGTTGGTATTGTACCTCGTCATTCTTTTTCTTTCTGAGTCTCTGCGGGAAAGGTGGTAACTGCACTCTCATGGTCCCCTTTTCTGTTGGCTTAGAGGTGGACGCAACTTCTGGCTCTATCGCTTCTTTTTCCCTTTTTTCTTCTTAGGTCACCACTATCTCAGGTTCCAACGCAGTGGGAGCAGT
>NC_052357.1:44238464-44351806 GCF_009727055.1 Benincasa hispida | reverse complement strand
ATGCATCAACCAAACCTCTATGATTTCTCTCCAGGAATCAGAGCCTGACCTTGATAGATGCTGATTCGAAATGAAAGCCGGTGATGCTGTAAGATGATCCAGACTGCAGGACAATTTGGAGGAAGGCGTGGTGAGGGACCGCACACCCACCTCCGTAGCTTTATAGAAATCTGCAATACTTTTGTGTTCCCGGAACATATCTGTCGAAGAAGTTCAACTAACTCTGTTTCCATTTTCTCTGTGTGATCAGGCAAGAAAATGGGTGTATTCCCTCGAGCCGGGAGAGATCACTTTATAGGAACAGATTGTAGAGAAATTTATGAAGAAATACTTCGACCTACTGAGAATGCTCGACGAAGGAAACTAATCACCAATTTTGAACAAGACATGGACGAATGATGCATAGTCCCTAATGGGCCTATTACGATCGTTTTCCAGGAGGATTGGATTCGCTATGACGTTGTTTTCATTTGGTGCTCCGTTTCCAGGCTGCTCAGCCATATCTTCTTTATTTGGCTATTGTTGTTGGCGGTCTCTTAATCTCCTTCTGAATGTCCTCTCAATCTCTGGGTCGTAATTCGCTAGAGATTGAGAGTTTGCAAAGAAATCAGAAAAATCACCGTTAGCACACTGATTTGTCGAAGTCCCCGGCAACGGTGCCAAAAACTTGATGCGTTATTTTATGATGTGGAACTATGGATGAAATGCGATGATGAAAATGCGTTGAGCACTCAAGTTTTCTCAGTGGAATCCAAGTGTAAAACCCACTGAGTTTCCTAGTAAATCCAGGGTCAAACTCAGGGACTTGGGAAAATAATATGCGGTGGTAATTTTTCAAAAGACTTTGCGGTAACTAAATAAATCAAGCAGTTGTTAGGAATATTGTTTGCGGTAATAAAAATAAATAAATGTGGTGGAGTTCGAAAAGAGTTGATAAACGGAAGATGCGATGAATATGCGGTGAACGGGTTGAGAAGGGTTTCGGCTAACACTTCCTAGGATGCGTTCATGCTATGCGATCCTGCAACACACATACAATAGTAAACCATTTCTCGATGTGAATGCTACGGCTTCTAACACTAGAACGCATGCGATATATGTGATAAGTCTATAGGACCTACACATAAGCCTCTATTCATATTTATGCGATGACCAAATGACACACATACAAATAAGGCGACCACATAATATCAAACCTATCTCTAGGATGCATGCGATGTAGGTTGACAAACAGAGCTTATCTCTAAGTCCCTATCTCTTGTTTATGCAAATCTAATCTTGCTCTCTCGAGTCTAGATTCTAACCTAGCTTTCTCAAGTCTCAGGTTCTTTCTTTAGACTCTCTCTCGAGTAGCTCTAAAGGGATGTTAGGTACAGCATAAAACAAGATAATCGCATGCGATGAAGATCCTAGGTCATGTTAGCTTAGTTCTTCTCAACCCATTCGATAAGTTTAGCACTTCCATTGTATAAATATAAAGTTGAAGTACAAAATAACAATGCAAGAAGAGAATAAAGAGCCTGGTAGCAATCTCTTGCTTCCCAGGCTTTTACACTGTCTTTTCCACTTGTGTTCAAAAGATAATCTCGTTCTCGCGAGAGTCAGCCCGCTTTCTGCTTTCTACGCCCCCGGGTTCTCTCTCGAGTTACCCTGAGCGTTCTTTCAGCGTCTCTACTCTTCTCTTGCTCCGCCTTAAAAATAAAAGAAAACTATGGACAAGGCTAAACAATGGAGCAATTTATCTAAGTATCTGAACTTGCTGAACTAGTGAACCTCTTTTCTAAAGGATGCCTTCGGTATTTATAGAGCTTTGGGGTGAAAGGCGGCTTCTCTCTTATGATTGCACAGATGGGATGACTTTAATTCTCTGACTGATGTACCGAATATTTGTCACCGAAAAGCTGAATGTACTTGTTATCATTAATGGCCTGTCAACTTAATTCAAATTCGACTGTCATCAACTTTCTGTCCCATCGTGATTAATTATGCCTTTCACCCAGATGTGCCCACCAGGTTGTGCCAGCTCTATGCGGAAATCCTTCTTGAGAAGATGTATGTGAACACAAATCACCGCAAAGCCTTGCGGTAATGCTGCGCTCGTCTATTGATTTCTTGTGATTGCACTTTTCACCTTGCGTCAACGCATATTCTGCATAAAAATACAAAAAATTAATTGTTTTTATGCGATGAATGCATGTTACCGCAATGTTATGAACTTAATGGTTTTTGGACGCAATCTAACATATTTTATCAATGTACGCCAGCATTGTTTAAGAACTTAGCACTGTAATAACGTGCATTTCTGCCTGTTATCAGTGGTCAATTTTATGATCCTCAAGATGATAAGGTAATTGTATCGAAAAACACCATATTCCTAGAGGAAGACCACATACGAGATCATAAATCCCACAGTAAACTAGTATTGGAAGAGATTTCAAAAGATGCTATAGACGAATCAACAAAAGTTGTTGATTAGGCTCGCTTATCAGCAAGAGTTTTTGATAAATCAAGGATATCTGGTCCATCACATCCTACTCAAGAGTTGAGAGAGCCTTGGCGTAGTGGGAGGATTGTGAGACAGCCTAACTATTATATGGGTTTAACTGAAACCGAAATCACCATACCTAATGATGGCTTAGAGGATCATTAACTTATTAACAAGCAATGGATGATGTTGATCGAGATCAATGGATCAAAGCCATGGAGCTTGAAATAGAGTCAATGTACTTTAATTCAGTTTGGGAACTTGTAGATAAACCTGATGACTTAAGACCTATCGGTTGTAAGTGGATCTACAGGCATAAAAGAGACCATACAAGAAAGGTACAGACCTATAAAGCCTGATTAGTAGCAAAGGGTTATACCCAGGTTGAGGGGTGGATAATGAAGGAACCTTCTCACATATTGCTATGATTAAACCAATAAGGATACTCTCGTCCATCCACTTTTTATAATTATGAAATTTGGCAAATGGATATCAAGATTGCCTTTCTAAATGGAAATCTTGAAGAGAGTATTTATATGGTCCGACCAGAAGGTTTCATTGAACAAGGTCAAGAGCAAAAGGTTTGCAAACTGAAGAGATTTATTTATAGATTGAAACAAACGTCCAGATCCTAAAATATAAGATTTGATACTGTGGTCAAATCTTATGGCTTTGAACAGAACGTTGATGAACCGTGTGTATACAAAAGGATCATCAACTCCACTGTAGCATTTCTAGTTTTGTATGTAGATGATATCCTACTTATTGGAAATAATGTAGGATACCTAACCGACATAAAAAATTGGCTAGCAACCTAATTTCATATGAAATATTCAGGAGAGGCACAGTATGTTCTTAGGATTCAAATAGTTCGAAACCAAAAGAACAGAGTGCTAGGCTTGTCTCAAACATCTTATATAGACAAGGTGTTGTCTAGGTTTAAGATGCAAGATTTCAAAAGAGCTCTTTTACCTTTTAGGGGTGGAATACATTTGTCAAAGGAACAGTGTCCTAAGACACCTCAAGAAGTTGAAGATATGAGATGGGTTCTCTATGCATCAGCAGTCAGAAGTTTGATGTATACAATGCTATGTACTCGTTTAAACATATGCTTTGTAGTAGGGACTGTTAGTAGGTATTAGTCCAAGTTTGGTTATGCACATTGGACTACCGTTAAGAATATCCTCAAATATCTTAGGAGAACGAGGAACTACATGCTCGTATATGGAAATAAGGATTTGATCCTTATAGGATATACTATCTCTGATTTTTAGACCGATATAGACTTTAGGAGATCTACTTCAGGATCGGTGTTCACTCTAAATGGAGGAGCAATAGTGTGGAGAAGTATTATGCAGAGCTACATTGTAGACTCACAAGGGAAGCAAAATATGTTTCTGCATGTGAAGCAACCAAGGAAGCAGTATGACTATGAAGTTTCTTGCTGATTTGGAAGTTGTTCCAGACATGCATCTGTTAATCACTTTGTATTGTGATAACAGTGGGGCAATAGCAAACTCCAAAGAACCTAGAAGCCATGAGTGCGAAAAACATATTGAGTGCAAATATCATCTCATCAGACAGATCGTGCTAAGAGGAGACGTTATTGTGAGGCAAATAGCATATGAGCACAATATTGTTGATCCGTTTACAAGGGCCCTCATGGCTAAGATTTACGAGGGTCACTTGAAGAGTTTAGAATTATGGGTGGGATAAATAGGGCAAGTGGGAGAAATTGTGGTTATGGGATGCCTTAATTTATTGTATTTAGATTTCTCTCACAGTATTCAACTTTGTTGTAACCCATTAGTTTTAGTTTAAATGGGAGTTTGTTGGGTTGTATGTTCTAAAACTCGTAGTTTGCGAACAGTAAACATATATAAAGTTTATTTAGACAAATGTTGTTGAATAAAAATGAATTAATAACTCTAAATCCAATAAACTATGAACTCTTGGCTATTGTAACGAATACTTGGACTTTATATGGAGACATAAACTAGATCAAGTTCGAGTATAATAGCCTAAATATCTATAGTACTTGGATTCATTTGGGTACTTATTTTCGGAGATACTATTGAATACGACCCACTTTATGATTGTTACAAATGTTGTAAAGTGTCATAAACGATGTGATCAGTTCGTTCATGTAGAAAATGTGAGCGGGGGTGTTCTACACGATGAGATTGTGTAAGACTAACCACGAAATAATCATTGTTACGTATTAATACCATGTACTGTTAACACTGATTAATTTCACTTCTTGATGAACTAGATAACTTGATCCGAATCCTGAGCTTGAAGGAACTCTTATACAAGAGTACCTATGAGCAGAAGCGGATCTTTCTAATTCATTGTGACAGAATTTCCACATATACATTCAAACATATAGATATGCGTTCACAATGCTAAATTATTGGCATGCTTAAAGGATCAATAAACAAGAGACCGGGAGATCATAGCAGTTGAAGCCTGTTCTTCACAACAAATCTTGCTTTTGCTGGAACGGCAAGCTGTCGTTCAGCAACACCCAATCGTCTACCACGAACAGTCTCACACGAACAGAAGAAAATGGGGACGACACCACCACTCGGAGCCCTCGGTATTCTTGGAGTGAGAATCCAAAGGGTGGGCTTTGCACGAATTTGGTAGAGGGAAAGAGGAAAAGAGATCGTATACAATGATCAAGCAAGTGGGAGAAAGACTCATCTATCGTATAGACAAAATGCTTGATCGTTTAGGTGAAGTATACGATCGTGTAGGAAAAGCTAAGCGATCATCTATATGATCATTTAGTAAAGCTAGGGCGCTAAATGATCGTTTAGTAAAAGATAAGCGATCGTTTAGTAAACAGCGCGCATATGTGTAAACGATAAGAAATCGTTCAGCACTATCGTATAGACTCTGATTTTACTAAGCGATGACACACTCACTTGAAATCTCGCACTACACCGTAAGCTATTTAAGCGTCTCAAAACGATTCTTCATCTTACTCATCCATTACGAAAACAGAAGAGACACTGGCCAATTATCCCATAATTGTCCAAATAATAAATATAATCACATTATATTCATAACCTATGGTTTAATATTATATATTAACCATAGCATTTTTCCTCTACTAGATATAAATCATATTTATATCCAATTTCCTCCAAATTAATGTATCTCATACATAAAGTCAATTATATCATATATAATTAATTAGTTCAATTATATCATATATAATCGAAGTCCCTCTTGTTAATTGAACATTTCAAACTGACCCAAAAACTGATTTCTCAACTTGTATTCAAGCTACCAAGGGGACCTTATGGACCTATGGCTCGAAGCTCCAACGATACGTGAATAACTGACTGAACTCTTTAGCCACGATATCCACCATCCGTTAACTATCAGGCATTCCATTAAATACCAACAGTTGAACTCTTTTTACCATGGATATATTTCTATGCCCATTGGATATAACTAATCATCAGTACGATGACCCTTCACAGATGCTCATAAGTATAGTTGGGCCAATTTACCGTTTTTCTCCTGTAGTTACATCTTACTCCTTAAGTACCACTGATCCCTCTAATGAACAATACAACATAGTCCTACTATGTGTGAACACTTCTCGAGCCATGAGAAGGTGTGTGGCGGCACATTGTTCAAGCCCCGAGATCAATCCTTAAGGGAGTAATCTATCTACAACCCTTACTTCGGGGAAGGAGTGAACTCCATCTTGTGAATCTGAGTTCCCAGCTCTTAAATCAGACGAATTCCCAAAGTGATAGGTTTGAGTCGGCGCTCTGGCCACTCGCACCCTAGCAAATCAAAGAACCACCCTCGATGACAGAAGTTCCCAACTTACTCAGGATTGAAGTCATGGTACCTATGGTCATCCTAGTGAAGTGAAGTCTTTGTCATGAATGGAGTTATATGACGAGACGTTAACACTTCGTGGTTAGGTCTTATACAAACTCTTTGTATAGGATGCCCCTGCTCGCATGTCCTCTACACGAATGATCAGGATCAAGCCATCTATGATAAGTCACAACACTTGTAACTATTCCACAAAGCGGGCCGCATCCGTAGCGTTACCAGGATAAGGTTTCACTCCTATATCCATATACTACAGACCATTTTGGTTATCACTTAAGACATGATCCACTTGTATGTCATCACATACATGTTTAAGTTACATTAAGACAACCAGGGAGTTTAAGTTTATCGGTTTGTGGTAAAGCAAATAAAACATCAAATGTGCAAAGTCAAGAAGTGAAGTAAATATCATATATTATACATCACAAGCATTTGTACAAAAAATGTTTACAAACTACAGGACACGAGACTTTAGGGCATCAGCCCCAACAGAGCTGTCTATGAACTTCTGTTTATTCTGGATTGTCTCTTGATCTACATAGGTGAGGGTAAGCTCAACAACACTGCTCAATATACCTTCCATTTTAAGGATAAGATCGGGTAGATAGCTGGGGACATAGAATTTACAAGATGGAATTCACTTCTACTCGTTTTAGTGATAGTAGAAAGGTTGTTCCCTTAAGGGTTGATCCCGAGTCTTGAACAAGGGACCACATCCTCTCGTTGGCCTAAGAGGGAATTGATTTAGTGATTAAGATCCTAAATCAATTATTCATTAGAGGGACATTGGTACTTAAGGAGAAAAGATGTAACTCTGAAGTAAAACGGTAATTAACCTAGCTGAGGTTACAAACAACCTATGAAAGATCAACTTATTGATGACAGTTATATCAAATGGACACATAATATATTTATAGTGAGGGGAGTGCAACTACAAGCTATAGTGGACAGTTCTGTTAGTTAACGAATGTTGATTAGCAGATTAAAGAGTTTGACCGATTAGTCTCGAATCGTTGAAGTCCATGATCTGTAGGTCCATCGGGTCTCCTTGCTAGCTCACTACAGACAAAATTGAAGAACTAGGTGAAGTGAGAATTTGAAATGTTCAAATTCGGTCTTTAGGGAAAATTGTATTTTATATAAGATATAATTTACAATTAATTAATTATTTTTTTTTTTGTAGAGTGTTTTTATATAAAATATTAACATGAAAGTGTTTTGAAAATTGATTAATGTGATTAATCAAAATTAGGTGTCAAAGACAATTTAATATGCGATTTTAAATTTGTTTATTTTATTTAATTAAAATTATTTTAATTAAATAATTTCTAAAATATGAAAATAGTATTTCATATTTTGTTAAANCTAAAATATGAAAATAGTATTTCATATTTTGTTAAAAAAAATTATTATAAATTTATTTTAATAAAAAAATTAGTTAGTGGAAAAATCTCATTGTTGTATTTTCCCACTAACTAAGTGGGTTTTGAAGTGGCTCTTGCTAAGCTTGACACCTATCTTTTTCATGCTAATGGATTTTAAGGTGGAGGCCATGTAAGAAGAGATTTTGCATGTGTTTGGTTTATAAATAGAATTTGTTTTTCAATTGCAAAAACTAATGCTTCCTTGTTTTCTAAATCTTTTTTTTCCCACAAATTCTCTTTGACTCTCCAAATTAATTAGTGCAATTTCGTTTCTTTCACCAATAATTCGGTCCCACAACCGTGTTCTTCAATCGGAGAATAGCAAGGATTTATCATTGGTGGTGCCGATTGCTTACATAGACGAAGTTTATCGTGAAAATTGTTGGATTATATAAACATGCAGTGGAGGAAAACATGATCATTAAGCATTCTAATTCCTTATTTTTGACATCAAAATAAGCATGTTCATAGGGTATTAAGAGGTTTCAACACATACCTTTGAAGATCCTCTTTAAACATGAATTTAAGCTGCAAGCTTCTCCAATTGAAGTCGTGGATCACCAAGAGATCTTCTATACTATTCTTAGCCTTGAATTTGAGTGGTGGAACTCATAATTGAGCTGAATTTTTTTAAGGAATTGGTGTGGGTTTTCAAATGAAGAAGAATACCTGCTGCAAAAACAATTTTCCAGCAGCCTCCCACTTTCAATCTCAGAATTGAAGTGGTTTTTATTTTTTTTACATGCAGGCATTGAATAGCAACCCTAATTATGTTGGGAATAGTGTCTTAAATCTCCTTGTAATCTCATAGTTTATAAACTATGCATAAACATATTGTTGTTAATAAAATAAGTGTTATTTATAAGCATATACTCAATCCAATAAACTAAGATCTGAGGTTATTTCATGTAATTTAAACAAGTATGTAGAGACATACATGTGGATCTTGTTTAAATAATAACCTAAACGGTCTGTAGTAGATGGATAAGGTTGGGTACCTTATCCTGGTGACACTACAGATATGACTTGCTTTGTAAGTATTACAAGTGTTGTAAAATGCTACAAATGATCTGATCCTGATCATTCATGTGGAGACATGCGAGCGAGGGTATCCTATACAAAGAGGATGTATAAGACCGGACCACAAAATGATTAGTCTCTTTATATAACGTCGTTAATAATAGAGACATACATTTCACTAGGATGACCATAAGTGACATGACCTAAATCCTGAATGATTTGTGAACTCATGCTCATGAAGGCGATCATTTGATTTGTATGAGTAGGAATGACCAGATTGCCAACTCAACAAGCATACCATTTTGGAGATTCGTTTGACTAGGGAGCTGGGAACATAGATACACAAGACAAAATTCCTCATTCCCCGATGCAGGAGCAAGTAAATAAAGTGTTCCCTTAAGGGTTGATTTCGGGTCTTGAACATAGTGGCCACACCCTCTCTTGGCCCGAGAGGGACTTGGTCATAGTGGGACTATGACTTATTATTCATTAAAGGAATTAGTGGTACTTAAGGAGTTAGATGTAACTACAAGTGAAAAACGGTATTTTGGCCTAGTTGTACTGAAGGGTCATCACACTGTTAATTGATTATATCCAATGGACGTAAAAATGTATCTGTAGTGCGAAGAGTGCAGCTGTCGGTTTTTAGTGGAGTGCTTGACAATTAACATATGGTGAATAATGTATTAAAGAGTTTAATTAATTATTCATGTACCCTTGGAGCTTCAAGCTACAGGTCCATGAGATCCCTTTGGTAGCTCAAAAGGATTTAGTTGAGAATTAGTTTTTTGGATTAATTTGAATTGTTCAAATTAATAGAGGGATTTAATTATATAATTAAATTATTTCAATTATATGTAATATAATTGTCATAATGTATTTGATACATTATATTTTAATGGAAGGAAATAAATATTTGAATGAGATTCAAATATATTTTCTATGAATTAGATTCATAGTTATTAAATTTAATCTAAATATGATTTATATTAAATGTCATATAATAAAGAAAAGAAACTAAAGTTTAATTGTATATGACATAATATTAAAACTGTAGATTATATGTCATATTGGATATAATACATAATTTAATATAAATACAATATGATAAGTTAGTTATCATATTTATTTATATTATATTATTATTTGAATATTAAGGAAGGGAGTTACAACTCCCTTCCCCATGTTTTCTCTCCACCCACTTTGGTGGAGGTGGTTATCTTTTATGGCAAGAGGAATAAAAGAAATATAGTTTTTTCTTCTTCCTCTATGTTTTGAACGTTGTTGACGAAGGATTGCGAGTTTTACAGAAGAGTTCTATGTCTTTGTCTTGTGCGAAGAAAGTTCTCAATCTTCTTCTTCTTCCACCTTAATCCATTTTCCCTCCTAGCCAAAATGGTCAGAGTCCACCACTCCTGTGTTCTCACCTTGAAAATACCGAGGTAGCATTGTGGTTGTGTCCGGGTTTTGGTTCAAGAAATTCTTGATGTTTTCAAGTTGTTTGTAACTGTTCGAGGGAGAAAGGTGAAGAAAGGTTCTTCAAAGGTAAGGTTTTTTGAAACCCATTTTCTTTATAAAGCATTTTGTAATTTAATTTTGAATGCATATCTATTTGTATGTTTACTGATAATTAATGGAATTTGGTCGATCCGCTTCCACTCAAGGTTCTCCTCATATGAGTTCCTTCAATTGGTATCAGAGTCAGGTTGTTGGTTTCTAATTTGAAATTCCATTCTTGTATTGAATCATTTACACCTAATATAACCCAAACCAACCCGAACCAACCCGAATTTATTATTAACTTTAAAATATATTTTTTATTACTTGTAATACAATTATTTATACATATATTGATTTTGATTTTATTTAATTTCAATATTTTTGAATAATTTATTCTTCAACAACTCTTAGAAGTAGTTTTTTTGTACTTTACTATAAATTGAAATTGAGTGGTTAATCTTAATTCAATATATGAAAATAGTTGAATTAGATTTTTTACATATTTACATTTTGCAATCTTTTAGAACAAAATTTTAAATAAATGACTCGATTAATCCGAACCAACCCAACCATGGTTGGGTTGGATTCATTTTTTAATAAGGATTATTTGGGTTGAAAAAATTTACAACCCGAACAATTGGATTGGGTCTAAAAAGTCTTTCAACCCAACCCAACCCATGAACGCCCCTAATAATTGCAACTAATACCATATTTTAAGGGTGGGTTTTGCAATTTGCCTATATATAATGAATTAATAGAAGATTTAATTTTCTGTTATTATTAATCAAACTCAACTTTAGCTTAGAAGATAGTTTCAAGAAATTTTTTCAATCATCTAAAGACAGAGGTATCAAATGGATTGTTCAACAGAACTGAGTGGGTTAATTTTCTTTTCTACTGTTAATTAGTTTGCATGATAGGCAGTTACAATCTATCTATTATCTTATATCTACTTATTTTCAGAGGTTACCGGAAAAATTGTCCAAAATCACCCTTTTAACTTTTTACATTACAAAACTAGCATCCTTTTATAAAAACTCATTCAAAGAGTTTCTCTTAGGGACATCTCAGTCAAGGTCGTGCCCTGAAATTTAAGTAAAAAATGAAAAAAATAATTTCACTCAACGTTTTTGGATTGATTATTAAAACGTTTATTATGATTATTATATAATCGTTTTAGGAACCCACCTATTGGCTTGCTCAACAAGTTTTGCTCTAAAAACATTTTACAAAACTTTTAGAAACGCTCTCAACCCATATCTCTGCACAAAATCACGAAATATTTTTTGCTTTAGGAAATATTTTGGGTTTCTTTATGCATGTTGTTGACACAAAAAAAAAAAGTGGTTTGCACGGTTGTTTACGTAATCTCGATCTAAATGCAATAATCTTGCCTGAGATCAATACTCTTTACCCTAAGATTGAATATAAAGGGTTAAATTTCGGGTGAGATGAGAACATGTATTGATATTGTTTGAATAATTTGTATTGAATTTGCTTATTGAAAGTGAGATTTAAGGAAATATACGAACTTTGTTTAATTACTTGTTTCCATAAAAAGGAAGGAAAATGAAAATGCCTTGGACAGGACAATAATTATTACAATGCAGCAAGATGTGTTGAAAGGAGGGGGAAGACGAAGAACAAAGAGAGCATAGATTGAAAGGAAAGAGAAAATGACACATGGTTAAGAGAAATAAATAATGTAAATTCTTTCTTCTTTCTTTTTTTCTTTTTTTTCCGCTAACTCATTTAAAATGACACATTAGTAAAATTTCATCCCTAATGAACTATCACATCATCATTCTGTTAGGTCGACTAACAATCAATTAACTCTATGAACCATTTAGAATGATTTTTTAAACCCAGAAGATTAAAGTGTTGCTTTTGAAACCTCATAGACCAAATAGACACCAAACTCAAATCTCAAGGACCAAAAATGAATTTGTCTAAGAATTCACAGAACTTAATAGTTGTCATTTATAGTAATTTTTCTACATTAATAGAAACATTTAGATATATAAAAAACCAAGCAAACTTATAATCAAACATACTGAGTGCTTTTATTTTAAATAGTTTAAATTAAAACTGCTTTTTGAAAAACACATTTTTTTTGTTACCCACTTTTTGAAAACGTTTTACATTATTACTTTCCCTGCCTCATGTAATTTTAAAGTTGCATAGATTGTGATTGAACAATGTATATTGATCTATGGCTCCTTGTCTTTAACTCTACTTGTATCCTGCTTCCAAATCTCGATCGATAGACAACACAACATAGCAGGCAAACTTATTCAAAAAGAGAGCCAGGATTGAAATTACTTTTTGTATGGTACATTACATTTATCGATCTTGCATTCGGATCTCATAATAGTATAGAAATTATGAGGAAGTCGAACCTCATGTATGTTCTTAATAATCAAAATGTAAGGAGAAACTGTTGTAGCTAATAGCTATGTGCGACTCTGCAAAGTTTTACTTGCTTGAGAAGCCAAGACCAGAGCCTTGGCTCTTGTACTCGTTGTCATCCACTCCCTCTCCGCACGTCTTTGATGTTGCCTCGCATTCTTGGCTCGTTTTGGAGCTAACCGTGTGTCCCTTTCCACAAATGCAAGTCTGAATTTCTCAGCCAAAGACAATTCTGAAGGATTTGATGGAGAAACTGGAGCCTTTGCTGTGGGTCTGCCCACTGCCCATGTCTCGGGATTGATATCAACTATGGCGTGTTCATCTAATGCAATGTTTGGCAACGCTTCCCCTGGAACTCGCTTCCCCCTGAAACCGAAAGGTGATGGCTTTGGGTTTATTGTAATGCGTGGACATTCTGTGGAGAAAATCTCCAAGGAATCTTTATCTATTTTTGGCTGCAGGGAGTGAAAAAGAAAGCACAAATGATTAGAATTGATAGGGGACTCTTTCATGGATGCAAGATTTCCCACTTCTACAACCACCATGAAAACAAAAGGCACTGGAATTCATAAATTAGTTGCCCGGCAAAATGTCGATATGTTGTCGAACCTACTGTGTCTTTTTTAGTACAACAACTGTAGGATGGAGGATCAAATCTCCAACCTCATGTGGAAGGCCAAAAGGCCATGCCAATTACTGTTCTTGAACCTAAACTTCAGGCACATTTTCAGGAAAATTGACATTTCACCGAGTCACTCATTGTTAGAAAAATGATAGAAGTAGTCGCCTACTTCTAGGGACATGATTCCTAATCAATGAACTTTCTTACAATCCAAACGGAAGGATGGTATTTGTTTCTTATCTAAAAAGGAAAGCAGGGAAAATAATGAAAATAAATACCAAATTGGGGATAGATCAAAGAAGGTACCCTACCCAGACTAACCACCGAAGTGATTGTGCCCCATTGGCAATTTCAGCTGTATCAAGCTCCTCCCATGAATCTCCTTCTATATCATCCAGCCTTGGTTTAAATATATCCAAGGACCTTCGTGCCGTGTCATCGCTCCTCGGACACCCTCTGCAACATTTTTGTTCATATCCTGTTATAAGGTTATTACTCCTAGTCAAAATACAAATATATACATATACATATAGAGCCAGAATGACAGCACAGTGCAACAAAATTAGGAAATCAACAAGCTCATGTTCTAATCATCAAGTAAATAGAGCCTTAGATCTATATGTTACAGACGAATAAGGCACCGATCTACTAGATGAAATTGGAGATTTCACTATTTGTTCAAGTTTTATGCACATGAGGTCGTTAAAGCTTTCCTTGGAGATACTTTGAAGGATAAGTGGAAGTGATAGCAACTTCTTTAGCAGTAAACTACCTATGTAATCTCAGAACTATCATATAGAATAGATGTAAAATAACCGACAATATATCTTTCAAAAGTGTATCAATGGCAAGGGAGTAGGTACGTACCCGCAACGCAGTGTCTCCAAGGAACAACAATGCTGAACAAGCTCAGAAACACCAGCAGCCGTGATCTTGTTGCATCGACTGCATAAAAATTCTTCTTAATCAAAAGATACTCAAAACTAAACAAATGGTGAAATTGCAACTACAAGACAGAGCCTTGCTTGTTTAACATAGTGAAGAAATATAAAACTTCATTTATGCTATTGAACAACAGAGGACAAAAACAAAAAGAAGTTCATTCATCAATGGAACTTGTGTCCTCCACACCTAATATCCACAGCTCTAAGAAATTTGCATGTCTTGGCAACTTCTGCTAACCCAAAATCAGAAACTTCTGAACCAGAAACGTTGAGGGTTTCCCACGAACTATCTGCTAGGGAGATAATAATATCGTCGTCCAGTAATTTTCTTCTTCGGGCAACTGCTGCTAGTGATTTCTGTAATTCCAGAAAACAAATAAAGAACGCAGATCACATGACAAGCTTTCTGTTAACAGTATACAAGTACAGCATGATAAATTGCAATAACCCAAAGCCTCATAAGAGAAGATGGAGGTACTCCATACAACAACTCTTGGGAAATTTCTGTGTTAAATCCTAACTTTTTCCACTATACTTCTAAATTTGTATGAATTTAGTCTAATCATTTAAAAGTCTCAATTTTCTCTCAATTAAGCTCATACGTAGAACTCAAGGATAGAGTTGTACAACCTAAGAACACATCCGGCTCAAGTATGGTCGTAATACTTAAACTAATCCATTCCAATAGTGAGGTGGATAATTGGTGCTAAATAATTGTTGGCCCAAAATCAGCCCAACATCAATACTTCCGTTGCACAATTGCATTTAACACATTAATGACACAGACTACTGAGGTTAATAAATTCAAGTCAAAACACGAAATCGAATGGATATGAAACTGATACCAGCATTGAAATATAGAAATGACATACATAACTATACCTAAACCATATTCTTTCTTTATCAAATATATATGTCGGTTGATCATATTTTCTCAGCAGAACACAAACATATGAACTAAATTCACCTACCCCAAATCCAAATAACGTTCAAGAGTGCAAGGAGAAATCTAAAAAAATCATCGAAACCGACTTAAATTAATTCATTTGGTCGATTTAATTGAACATAAAGAACAAATTCTAAACCAAACCAACCTTCACATCTGACGGAAAGTTGGCACTAATCTCATCCAAGTCAGGAATTATATCTTCCAAATGCTTGCCAATAACTCCAACGCACAAACTAACTAAACTTGGAGGTTTCTTCCTCTCAAAGGGCAATCCTGTTCCTATAACCAAAACAAGAACTTGAATCACATAATTGCAGAACAAAACTCGTGGGTACAGCACGCAAATGCCAGAAAATTAGCAAATTGGGTCGCCAAATTAGGGCTCGAAACATTATCTTTTCCTTCAAAAGTTCAGAATCAATGAATTCAAATCAAAACTATGAGAAGAGAAAAAGAAAACCCAATAACTCCCTCAAGTTACAATTTCACAGTTGGCTAGAAAAAATGAGAAAGAGAGGGATTTACCAGAGGATTGAGACGTAGTAGGCTTGAAACTGGATTTCTGATTCAAATCGAGAGATGTAGATGTAGCGAAGGGATTAGAATAAGCAGGCTTTGAATTGGATTTCTGATTCAAATCAAGCTTTACAAAAGTCTTCGCAATGATCTTCGCTTCTTTGAGTGTTTCCATCAAATTTAAGGATTGGGAAAACAAGAAGAAATGGGAAAAAAGAAGAAGAGAAGAAAAAACATTGATGGTAGTAATGAACAATCGAGTTATAGGGACGATAGAGGCAAAGGAGGCTTTGTAAAATTTTGATTTTTTTTTTTTTTCAATTCTTTTTTTAACAGGCACCACAATAAAATTGTGGAATTTTGTTTTATTTTAGTCACGGTTGAAAATCAATTTTATTTCAAAATATTAAAATACATATTTGAATACTTAGAAAAATTAATCCCATGCTCAAAAAAAAAAAATCGAAAAATTAATGCTTTTAATAGAAAATCCAAAAATTAATAATTTATTAGAATATAAAATTTACATGTAATTTTTAAGAAGGGTTAGTTTTCGAATATAGAAAAATGAACCAAAATGTTTATAAATATAGTAAAATTTCACTGTCTATCTGCGATAAACAATGATAGTGTCGGTGTTGATATTCAACATGACAATTAGGATCTTAAGCACTCTAACTATATTAATTTTAGATTTAAAGCATGCTTGATCAGAAAAATAATTTTAGGGTTTCAAAAAATTACTTTTGAAGAAATCATCCAATCCAGAAACGACTTTCCTCGAATTGATCACGAACTTGTTGTAGACTACCACAAGATCCTCTCTACTATTCTCCTGGCCTTAGATTAGAGGGTGGAATCTAAAAAGAGAAGAAACGTGAAGGGAATTTTGGAGATTTTTCAGTTTTGGTGCAACTACTGAGGAAGAACCCTTTCTTCTTTAAAAATCATTTTTCATGAACCATTTCCAATTGCATTTTTTAAAGAACTCTTCATCTTTTAAAGAATATCTTCATGCAATCCAATTGCATTTAATTTTGACACAAAAACAACATCTTAAGTGGAATTTGAGGTGTTCAAATAGTGAGAAAAGTGGGAAAATCTCATTCAATTCCCATTTTTCATTTTTTAATTGATTTTTTTTAAAAAAAATCAATTTAATAATTTAATTTTAATTTCCAATAAATTCATATTTCAGAAATGAAATTCAATATTAATTCAACAATTAATATTTAAATAAAATTCATTAATTTTTAAAAAAATTAATTCTGAATAATTAATTAAATTAATATAATATCAAATACTAAATTAATATAACACATATTCCGAACATGAATCTCCATTCATGTAATTAATATTTTAATCATATTTAAATATTTTTCAACTCTCCAATTTCGTTTAATTTGATAATCAAATGTTTAATTATCTACCAACCCTGAAAGCGAGTAGGAGTGAATTCCATCTTACAGAACTATATCTCCAGCTATTTACCCAATCTTACCCCTAAAATGGGAGGTCTATTGAACGGCGATGTTAAGCCACTATCACCATTACAGATTAAAAGATAATCTCAAATAAACAGAAGTTCATAGTTAGCTCAAGATTGAGATCGAGTTATCTTAGATCATTGAATTGAAATAGTCAGTTTTAACGGTAAATGGCATAACAAAGAAAAATGACTATTTCGTGGTCCGGTCTTATGCAAACATCTTTTGCATAGGATGGCTCCACTCGCATGGCTTCACATGAACAATTTCAGGATCACCTCGTTTGTATCATATATAAAGTGGGTCACATCCATAGTATCCCCAAGGTAAGGTACCCAACCTCATCCTTATACTTATAGGCCGTTTTGACTATGTACTCAAACTTGATCTAATTTTATGTCTCTACACAAAGTTTAAGTATTCATGCTATAGTCATGGGTTCGTTAGTTTATTGGATTTAGGCTCTAACAAAATACAATTTACATGTTCAATAACAGCTTTATTGAATAAATCTCAATAACAACTTTATTGCAAAATAGAATATGTCTAAAGATTACATACTGTGAGTTTTAAGACATACAACCCAACAAACTCCTACTTGGACTAAACTCTAGTGAGTTTACATATACATAATACTGAGTAGGGGGAAATAAATACAATAAACTAGGGCATCAGATACCCATGAATTATCCCACTTGCCCTAAAGTTGTATGTCTCATAGTCCTAGTCTGACTATGTGACCCTCAAATACTTTAACTATGAGGGCCTTTGTAAATGGATCAGCTAGATTGTCTTCTGAGGCAATATGCATGATGATCACGTCTCCTCGGTGTACTATCTCTCTGATGAGATGGTACTTACGCTCAATGTGCTTCCCGCGCTTATGGTTTCTCGGTTCTCTTGAGTTTGCAACTACTTTACTATTATCACAATAGAGAGTGATTGGTATATGCATATTTGGAATGACTTCCAAATCGATCAAGAACTTCCTTAGCCATACTACTTCTTTTGTTGTTTCAGATGTAGTTACATATTCCGCTTCCATGGTGGAGTCAGCAATATAGCTTTGCTTTATACTTCTCTATATTACTACTCCTCCATTTAGAATGGATACTGATCTTGAAGTAGATTTCCTAGAATCCACATCAGTTTGAAAATCAGAATCAGTGTATCTTATAAGGATCAGATCCTTAGCATCGTACACGAGCATATAGTTCTTCATTCTCTGAAGATACTTGAGGATGTTTTTAACAGCAGTCCAATGATTATATACATGATTGGACTGAAATCTGCTGATTATACCAACTACATAGTAGATATCTGCCGTGTACACAACATGGCATACATTAAACTGCCAACTGTTGATGCATAAGGAATTTGTTTCATAACCTCAACCTCTTGAGGTGTCTTAGGACATTGTTCCTTAGACAAATGAATTTCATGCCTAAAAGTTAATAGACCCCTCTTGGAATTTTGCATCTTAAATCTAGACAACATCTTGTCAATATAAGATGTCTGAGATAAGACTAGCGTTCTGTTCTTGCGATTCCAAACTATTTGGATTCCAAGAACATACTATGCATCTCTCTTATCTTTCATTTGAAATTGTGATGATAGTCATCTCTTAACGTCAGCAAGAAATTCTACCTCATTCTCGATAAGTAGGATATCATCAACATATAACACTAGAAAAGCTACAGTTTTGTTGACAATTTTCTTGTACACACAAGGTTTGTCGATGTTCTATTCAAAGCCATAAGATTTGGTTGCGGTGTCAAATCTTATATTCCAGGATCGGGATGCTTGTTTCAACCCATAAATGGATCTTTTAAGCTTGCAAACCTTTTGCTCTTGACCCTGTTCAATAAACCCCTCTGGTTGAGACATATAGATTCTCTCTTCAAAGATAGCCATTCAAAAAGGTCTTGACATCCATTTTCCATATTTCGTAATCATAAAAGGCAGCAATGGATAAAAGTATTCTAATTGACTTAATCATGGCAACTAGAGAGAAGGTTTTTTCATAGTCCACCCCCTCTCTTTGGGTAAACCCTTTTTCCACGAGTCTAGTTTTGTAGGTTTGTGCCTCCAACTTGGCCTCGTTTCCTTTTGTAGATTCATTTGCAACCAATAGATTTTACCCCATCTGGTTAATCTACAAGTTCCCAGACTAAATTGAAGTACATAGACTCCATTTCGAGGTCTATGGCTTTTATCCATTGGTCTTGATCCACATCTTCCATTTCCTGTTTAAAGGTCAATGGATCCTTCAAGCCATCATCAGGTATGATGACCGGAGTTTCTGTCAAACTCATGTAACGATTAGGCTATTGAACAATCCTCCCACTACGTCGAGGCACTCTCAACTCTTGAGCAAGATGTGATGGATCAGTTTCATCAACAACCCTTGTTGAATGACCAACCTGATCAACAACCCTTATTGATTTATCTGTAGATTTCGTGGATATTTCATTTAATACTAACCTACTACAAGGTTGATAATTTCTTATGTGGTTCTCATCTAAGAATGTTACATTTTTCGATACAAATACTTTATCCTCTTGAGGATCATAAAATAGACTACCTTTTGTTTCTTTTAGGTATCCTATAAATAGTCATACTTTCAATCAACATTCCAACTTCTTTGAATTCTCAGCCAACACGTGTGTCGGGCATCCCAAAATCCTGAAGTGATGTATACTGCCTTTACATCATCTCCATAACTCATAAGGTGTTTTAGAAACACTTTTTAGGGAACCTTGTTCAAAATGTAAACGACGGTCTCTACTACATGTCCCCAAAATGAATTAGGTAACTGAGCATAACTCATCATAGAGCGAACCATGTCTAACAGGGTTCTATTTCTCCTTTCCGCTACATCATTCTGTTGAGGTGTACCGGGTGCTGTGAGTTAAGACTGAAATTCGTGTTTTATCAAATAGTCCTAGAATTTTAAATCCACTCACCATCTTGATCTGATCGAAGTGTTTTAATCTTTTTACCTAATTGGTTTTCATCTTTTGTCTTATATTCCTTAAACTTTTTAAGGATTTCGGACTTATAATGCATTAGGTAAATATAGCCATATCTAGAATATTCATCAATAAAACTGATGAAATATCCATACCTTCTGTGTGCTCTAACATTCATCGGACTACAGAGGTCAGAATGCACAAGTTCTAAGGGTTTTTTGGCTCTAAGACCTTTTTCCGTAAAAGATCTTTTAGTCATCTTACCTTCAAGACAAGATTCACGCGGAGGTAAAAAATTTTCTTCTAACTGATTTTGGAGTCCGCTCTGAACCAATCTCCCAATCCTATTGAGATTAATGTGGTCAAGTCTTAAGTCCAAAGATAGGTATTAGGATAAATTTTTTACCTTTTATTTTGAGTTTTAACTGTTTTAAACAACTTTACATTCAAAACAACTTTTGTCTTAGTTGGTTTTAACATATATAAGTTATTTTCTAGTTTTGCATAACATATTTTAATACCTTTTGATATAATGAATACTTCATTAACTTCAAAAAAAACTTTATATTTTTGTTATAGCAAACATGAGATGGATATTAAATTCATCCTCATAGTTGAAACATAATAGACATTTTCAAGTAAAATGAATCTATCTTCAATAAATAACTTCATCCACTGTTTTAGCTGAGACAACCTCTTTGATCCCTACCTTAAAAGTTGTCTTGCCTTCAGTAAGCTGTCTCCAGGTGCTAGTTTCTTGAGCGAAAATGCAAATATGATTATCGGCACCTGAATCAAGTATTCAAGTTCATTTATCATTTTCCACTAAACATGTTTCAATAACTAGTAAATATATATACTTTGTTGTGCTTTCTTAGTTTCGGTCATCTATGACATTTGTGTTTATTACTTTTAACATATCCAGAACATGTTCATTAATATAGGTTCTATCCTTTATGTTATAGTTATAAACATCTTCGAGAATTTCGTTTCTGACAAATTGTCCAAACAACGTCTATAATGAATCCACGATTTCTTTGACGAAAACTATGTTCTCGAATTTCGTAAACTAGTATATCAGATATGCTTGCTAATATATAGATCGAGCTTTATCATTTACCCTAATCCATCTGTCATAAGCATTCCAAACTATTTTTTTGGTTTGCATATGAGTTGGGAGTCAAAGGAAATTCCTCGGTTAAAAACATACCTTAAATCATCATTTGCTAGTATTGCATTTATATTTGATTTCCATATTAAAAATTTAAAACCATTAAATTTATCGGAAGCGAGTGATTTAGAAGAATTCAACATGCTAAAAATATAAACAAATTCTAATCAGTAAATTGCTTTTCAAAACCAATCAAATTTTTGCAAAAATAATAATGTAACTGAATTTCATTATTTATTTGCAATGATACTTTAGTGAGTCAGAATAGATGCCACCGAGGGGTAGTCAAATACTTCTTCACTAAAGCAAGACATTCTTGAGTAAATACTAACTCTAGAATAACTCTTTATTCCTGTAGATATTTAGTTACTGGTTTCGATCAAGAACTTACTAACACTTAGTAACTCTTGTAAGTGTAACTCTCCAATTCCAGACCTCAGAGGTCGGCCCCAACGATGCTACTGAATAGAGAGTCAAGGTTGGGAATAGACCTAAGAGATCCTATCCATTTATGGAGTTTGAGTTGTTCTGAATCCCATTTACAACCCTCCAAGGGGATAGTCGCTGAAAAGACGACTAGCTAATGCCCCTTAAAAACAACAAACAGGCACAACATAGAAACCTCATAGTCCAATCTAATGGAGGAGGCCATGAAAAGTAGCTAAAAAGTGTTTTTATTACCTTCAAATTTAGAACTAATATTGCTAGTTTTGTTTTGTTTGACATGGTTTATTGAGTAATTTCAAGAAACTAAGCATCATAAGCAATTTGTGCGAAAATGATAAAAAAAAAATCCCGGGGCAAAACTCCAATTTGAGTAATTATAGGTTGGCTATGGAATTAGGAAGAAACCAAGGACCCAAGATCAAGAAAAGAGGCAAATTTGGAAGGCAATTCGAGGGAGCCAGCGTTGGAATAGCATTGCAACGCGGCTCCCTAACGTTGTAGACCCGAGAACAATTAGAAATAAGGTAGCGTTGCAACGCTACGACTTTGACGCGCGACTAGCATGATGCCCCAGCGTTGCAATGCTGTGAGCATTTTATAAATAACAGCATTATGCCATCAGGTCTGAAGAGGAAGAGAGGAGGAGAAAAAGTGAGCTGACTTTGATAGATTGTACCTAAATTCTAGTCCGTATAGAAGCTGAAACAAAGCAATTATGATAGTTTTTTGGTTGAAGACTAGAGATTTCGATTGAGAGTTGATCTGAGAGCATTTTTTGGATTGATCATGATAGGAAGATTTACCGTGATCGAGCGGTTTGTTAAAGAATAATCTGGCATTCATGGTGAGAGTTAAGAAGATCGTGATTGGGATTCGAACCTATTGAGAGGAGATCGTTCTTCTTTGTTAATTTATTTTCTGCCATAATGATTTTTTTTTGTTGAATACTTTATCAGAATCATGTGTGGCTAAACTCTTGATTTTTTTTTGTTGAATACTTTATCAGAATCATGTGTGGCTAAACTCTTCTATTCTAGGGTGTTTGTGGATTTTAGGGATGTTATTTTGAATATTGAATTTACAATTTATTGATTTTTCATGGATTTCTAAATTATTTGTGTTTAATGCTTTTGATTAACTGGCCACTAATTGAATGAACTTAAGTTAATTAGATGTCTCGAGAGAGAATTTAATTCGTTGGACCCAATAATTTAGATTGTTATTCGAAATTGCATGAAAGTGAATTTAGAATAATAAGGGGTGCGATTGAAGGGTCTTCATGTTGTAACTATTCAAGCAATAGAAGAGATTCGGGTTAATTAGTAGTTATTAGGATTGTTTGAGCTCGAGAGAGGATTTCCTAATTTTAGAACTTCTAGCCTCAATCTATCAATTTCAATCAATTGCATGTTATATTCATTGTATTCCCTAAATGAAACAATACCCTGGAATTGTTTTGCTCTGAATTGTTCTTGTGTGTGACTGAATTTTTGTTATCCGTAGTTATAGATAAAAATCATATTTTGGTTGCCTAGATAAAATTGACGAAGAATTGTGATAGTTAAGTTAGGAAAATTTTGCTCACGCCAGTCCCTGAGGACGATACCCTATTTGGGATTTATTACTTCGATTGCGTGCACTTGCTCATCGTCAAGTTTTTGGCGTTGTTGCCTGGGACTGGCAAAAAACATTTTCCAAGCTTAATATTGCTAAAGACTGAGTTGATCTTAATTTGGGCCTTTTTGTTTTTGTTTTCTTTCTTTCTTTCTTTTTCTTTTTTTTTTTTTTTTTTTTGTAGTTGTTGCAGAATCCTGTGTATGCGAAGAAGTCAACAGGCTGAACTTATTCCTTGTGATCCAGAACTTGAATGGACTTTGAGAAGAGTAAGAAGGAATAGGAGAGTTGAGTTCAACGCTATGGAAGACCAAGGGGGAGCTGTTAGAACTATTAGAGATTATTTCCATCCAGCTATCCCTACAACCTAACAGGCATTACTGAGGCCCCAATTAATGCCAATAATTTTGAGCTAAAACCTGGTTTAATTCAGATGACACGGGACATTTCATTCAGAGGAACTCCACATGAAGATCCGCATAAGCATATCCGCTCTTTCCTGAAAATTAGCAGGACGGTAAAATAAATAGAGTCTCTTATGATGCTATTTGATTGAGATTGTTTCCTTTTTATGTGCAGGACAAGACGAAAGATTGGTTGGAGTCACTTGCTATGGGAAGCATCACCATATGGGATGAGCTGGCTCAAGCCTTTTTGAATAAATTCTTCCCTCATGCGAAAACAAGTAGACTGAGAACAGAAATTGGCATATTCAAGAGAGAGGACGAGCAGTTATTCAAGGCATAGGAGCTCTATAAGAAGTTGTTGTGGAAGCGTCCCTAGCATGGATACTATGACTGGTTACAAATCCAGTTGTTCTACAATGAGTTGACCAGTTTAACGAAATCCATCTTAGATGCTGCTGCAGGTGGCTCAATTTTTGCAAAAACTGCTGATATTGCTCGGGCATTATAGGAGGACATGGCTGCCACGAGCTATAATTGGCCCCCAGAACGATCTTCATCTAGAGTGGCTAGAATTTATGAACTCGATGAGGTAAATGCTTTAAAGGTGCAGATGGCTACTTTGACTAATGCCATTAATCTTTTGTCCACAGGTACTCAACCATCGATTGTATCGATGGCAGTTTGTATTGAACTTACATCATGGGAGGTACCTAACCCGGAGCAAACAAATTATGTGTGCTAAGTGAACCAATTTCAAAGAGCCCAACAAAATTCTTATCAGATGAACCAACCAACTCATTATCACCCAGGTTTGCGCAATCATGAGAATTTTTCATATGCTAACAATAAGAATGTTTTGTAGGCACTTCCAGGTTTTTCTGAAAAGAAACCATTTGTGGAGGCTTTTCTTGGGGATTTCATAAAGGAGTCAAGGAGTAGAACTAATTTCTTGGAGAGTACAATAACGAGTCATGGAAAGACTACCCAGAACATTGAGGTTCAGGTTAGCCAGATTGCTGCTACATTGAATACTATGAACAAAGGAACTTTCCTTAACTGTACGAAGAAAAACCCTAGGGAAGAGTGCAAATCAATAACATTGAGAAGTGTGAGAAATATTATGCATCCTCTGACAGATCAAATAGAGGAACAGGTGGTATTGAGTCCGACAGCTGGTAATGAGAATCAAAGGAAAAAGGGTGATAGTCATGTATCATCCAAATTAGGGAGTAATTCTACCTCCACCTGTTGTGTTAAATAAAATCCTCTATCCCTGGTGCTTTCAGAAAAAGAAATTGAATGATCAGTTTGTTAATTTTTTGGATATTTTTAAGCAGCTTCACATTAATATTCCTTTTGCAGATGCGTTGGAACAAATGTCAAACTATGTGGAGTTCATGAAGGAAATGTTGTCTTCAAAGAAGAAGTTTGAAACGTATGATATGGTTAGTTTAAATGAGGAATGTAGTGTGATATTTCAAAAGAAGCTACCACAAAAATTGAAGGATCCTAGGAGTTCTACAATTCCCTAACTATAAGGAATCTAACAGTAAACAAGGCATTATTATGTGATTTAGGAGCCTCAATTAATCTAATGTCTTTATCTTTGTACAGGAAACTAGACATACGAGAGGTACAATCGACGATGATCTCATTGCAGTTGGTAGATCGTTCCCTCACTTACCCTTGTGGTGTAGTAGAGGATGTTCTGGTTAAGGTCGGCGATTTCATCTTTCCAGCAAATTTTATGGTCCTAGACATGGAAGAAGATGTTAAAATTCCCACCATCTTTGTGATGGAATACATAAGCATGCAACGAAAGCAAACATAATCAATAAGCACTCTAATTACATTTAATTTGAGCTTTAAAGCATGCTATTTCAGAAAAACTAAAGTGGGTTTCAAGTTGAACTTACTTTTAATGAATTCTCCCTTATCCAAGCTGTTCTTCTCGTTAATTCAGCTTCAAATCGATAGTGAACTATCCAAAGATCTTCTCTATTATTCTCAGCCTTGAATTTGAGTGGTGGAACTCGAATTTGAGTGAATTAGGTGAAGGAATTTCTGGGTTTGAGAGGGAGAAAAAGATGGATTCTCCAAACTGATTTCTCCAGCTCCATCTCCATTAACTTCTTTCAATTCTAAGTGTTTTAATTGAAGGAAATCGGACATGAGGATTTTCATGAGTAGCAGAATGATCATTCCAAATCCCATTTGTATTTAAACAACAACAATTACAATCAAGAAACGAAAACATACAGGCTATGGACAAAACAAAATTACAGCATGCTTTACATAAAATCAAGTGATAGAATTATACATACTTTTGAAGACTCATCTTCAATCTCCCATGATCATGAACGCTCGTTCAATCAACAAGACAGCAAACTCGAACGCTCGAACACTACGACTGCAACACAGCACGATCACAGCAATCACGAACACAATGAACTCCAAGACCACGAACACAACGAACGAGCTCCAATAACCTCGACTCAATCGAGTTGAGTATGACACCATCACAATGGCTACCTTGGTATTCTCGGTGTGAGAATCCAAAAGTGTGGGCTCTATGTGTACTTGGTTAGAGGCAGAGGCTAGAGGAAGAACAATTGTGCAAACGATTGAACAAGTGGAAGATGACAAATGTCTATTGTATAGACGATGCCCAATCGTTTAGAAAAAGCTCCGCGATCGTTTGGCAAAAGCTCCGCGATCATTTAGCTATCGGCCAGCTGAGTGAACTATCGTGTAGTGTCACTCCACTTGACGTATCTCATACATCATCCCGATCATATCATATATAATCAAATTTCCTCTTGTCAATTTGAACATTTCAAATCAACACCAAGAACTGATTCTCAACTTGAATCCATTAAGCTACCATGGGGACCTTATGGATTTGTAGCTCAAAGCTCCAACATTACGTGAATAACTGACTAAACTCTTTAGTCACGGGATCCACCATCCGTTAATTGCCAGGCACTCTACTAAAGACCGACAGTTGAACTCTCTTTCCTACAGATATATTATGTATCCATATCAACTAATCAACAGTGCGATAACCCTTCACAGATCGCTCGTAAGTACAGCTGGGCTAATAACCGTTATGCCCCTGTAGTTACATCTAACTCCTTAAGTACCACTGATCCCTCTAATGAACATAAGTCATAGTCCTACTATGACTAAGTCCTCTCTTCCAAAGAGAAGTAGTGGCCACTATGTTCAAGCCCCAGAATTAGCCCTTAAGAGAGCAATCTATCTACTTACCCTTACTTCAGGGAATGATTGAATTCCATTTTTTGTAACTAAGTTCCCAGCTCCCAAATCAGACAAGTCCCTAAAAAGGTAGGCATGTTGAGTTGGCAATCTGGCCACTCTCACGCATACGAATCAAAGGACTGCCCTCAAAGGCAGGAGTTCCCAAAACACTCAAGATTGAGGTCATGTCACCTATGGTCGTTTAGATGAGATGTAAATCTCCAGTATCAATGGCATTATATACAGAGACGAATCATCTCGTGGTTCGGTCTTATACAAACTCTTTGTATAGGACACCCCTGCTCGCATATCTCCACATGAATGGCCAGGATCTACCATTTGTAGTAATTCACAACATTTGCAAACCACTACAAAGCGGGTCGTATCCGTAGTGTCACCAAGATCAGATATCTCTCCTTAATCCTTATACTACAGACCTATTTAGGTTATCAATTAAGGCATGTTCCACTTGTGTATCTCATATACATGCTTAAGTTTACATACAATAATTATGAAGCTTTGTTTATTGGATATGAGTAAATGCCAAATAAAATAACTCTTATTTTATTCATAACAATGTGTATAGATTACAAACTACGAGACTTCGGGAGAATTAGGATACCAATCCCAACATTAATAACCTTCAGCATGCAAGTACCTCATCAAAGGAATTGGGCAGCAGCTGCTTTAACAATTGAAGTGGGAATTATGTGATTACATGAGGAACACACCTCATGCTTAAGAAAAGTAGGAAAACTCCCCTTTCTCAAATTTCCAATTTAATTTCCCAAAAAACTAATTAATTTCAAATTAATTAAATTTAATTTGATTAATTCCTAATTAAACAAATTCAACATTTCAATTTCAATTTCTCAAATTGAATTTTAAAATTGAAATTAATTTGATTTTTAATTAATTAAACATAATTAATTACTTAATTAATTTAATATCAAATATCAAATTAATCACACATCTAATTTCCAACATGAATCTTATTCATGAATTAATATTTAAATCAATATTTAAACATTATAAACTCTCCAATTTCGTTTAGTTTCAACAAATTAAACGTTAATTATATCGAATATAATTAAACAAACCCCAATTTTATTTTGAATTTATTCAAACTCAAAACCCTAATTTCAATTTGAACATTTTCATATTGAAATTCAATTTGAACAATTCAAATTGATATCATTCCAACCGAGTAGGCATGAATTCTGTCTTGTACCCTATGTCCCCAGCTATTTACCCGATCTTACCCCTGAAGTGGGAGGCTTATTGAGCTGGCGCGGTTGAGTCAACCCTCACCCATGCAAATCTAAGGATAATCCCGAATAGACAAGAGTTCATAGTTAGCTCAGGATTAAGATTGAGTTACCTAGGTCATCTAAGCGAAATAGTCAGTCTTAAACAATAAACAGTATTATATATTAAAAGTGACTTATTTCTTGGTCCGATCTTATGCAAACTCATGGTATAGAACGCCCTCACTCCTCATGTCAATACATGAACGAATTTGGATCATTTTGTTTGTAGTATCTTTACAATAACTTGTAACAACTATAGAGTAGGTCGCATCCAATATTGTTACCAGAATAAGGTACCCAACCTTAATCATATACTATAGACCGTTTTGACTATTTACTCAAACTTGATCCATTTTTATGTCTCTACATAAAATTCAAATATTCATATAATAGCCATGGATCTTAGTTTATTGGATTTAGACTTTATGAATGCAATTAATAGATTCAATAACAACTTTATTGAAGAAATATTTAATAACATCTTTATTGATAATAGAATATGTTTAATTTTATAAGCTGCAAGTTTTAGGACATACAACCCAATAACTTGGACGGTCATTCCTAGCCACAAGTAGAGCTTTGATTGATGTTTATGATGGCAAGCTTACACTTAGGGTGAACGATGAAAAGGTAAAATTCAACATCTTTCGTTCTTCCAAACCTAATGAACCTGTAAGTTTGTGCCAAGAGATCAATGAAGTAGATGGTAAAGATTCTAAACAATCTCTTGCTAAAGGAAGGGCAAGGAAAAAATAAGTTGTCGTGAACAATCTCCAAAGAAAGGTACAGTAAATTTTTTAGATTATATTCGTAAGGGAGATATTGAACTAGTGGACGAAGGGAGAGAAGATTGTGCTTTTTCCGATAATTGTTCTTCGACTAATTTTTTATGTAAATATCAGTGCCGGAGAAAATTATATATTTCAGGTGTTGTTGTGCATGGAATGATGAAGCCACCTTGAAAGTTATCTGAATTGGGACCTGGTCTAGCTAAAGACGTTAAACTAAGCGCTTCTTGGGAGACAACCCAAGTGTTCTAGTTTTAATTCAGTTTTGATTTTGTTTGTTATTTGATTTATTTTTTTTAAGGATAGAGAGCCACCTCATGATTATTTTGTTTTGATCCTCAGGTTGGAGATGATATTCAAGTGTTTTCAAGCACCAATTTGCCATCCAGACTCGTGAATACCTAATCATTACCCAGACTTGTATCATTCATCTGTTGTGTGATTGTTTTAGATGTTATATATTTTGGACAATGTATCTTTTTAAGTTTGGGGTGGGGGCATACTTTGTGCTTGAATCTTGTGTTTTTATGCATGTTGTTTTGAGTTGACTTTTTTATGCACGTTATTGGCGATTTTGAGGAAAAATAGAAAATTTTTGAAAATTTTGAAAAAGAGTTGATTTTGGTTAGGAAGAATGTTGAAACTGATTGAATTGTGTTCTTTGGTTGCTTTCTTTTACTATGATGGTTGACGAGTCACTCATGATATATGCCATGTTTTGAAGTAGAAATTGGATAACATAATCCTCTCTTGAGTGTTCTTTGTTCTGAATCCTTCTTTGTATCCTCTGTTATCTTGAGCACGAACCACTTTAATTTAGAACCTATAACTGAAGAAAGCCTTATTTTAAGTCAAGTTGGTTGTCACCTCGAAAGGCCCTACTGGTTAGAGAGTGTCTTGCATGTTGGTGTGTAATGTTAAACTAAGAGGAAAGAAAAGAATATTATTATTGTCTTTGAGAAAAAAATAGAGTGTGAACTCATGCACTTGAAAGAAATATATTTTTGTTATTTAAACTTGTAATGTGTATGCATGGATGGGAGTAAAAAGAGTTGTCTTTGTTGTGCTCAGTTAGGGCACCGGGGAATTGGCTAGGTATGGTTCCCTGTAATGGATGTGTGAAAGCTAATGCCCCTAGGTAAACTGATGCAAGTTTAGGGTCCTTTTGTTTTCGAAAATAAAAACAGAAATAAGGCACCTTAGTGGACATATTACTTCCTTGAGTGTGGTGATGCATGATGGTGATGCTTGATGATTGGTGCTTGAGCTAAATTAGGGGGAAAACTGATAAAGCTTAATTAAATCTTAAGTCAGTTGTTGAGTTTTGAATTAAAGGAGGAATCACATACATACATAGGGGATAAAAAGTTTTGGCTTTAGAAACTCTCAATGTTTAGGATGTGTATGAATTTTTCTATGGAAGAGTGTTGCATATTTTGAGAAGCTGATGAAATCGGAGTAAGAGAATGCATGCCTAGAAGCTTTTCATCTCAATATTCATTATTTCTCCTACATTGTGTTTCTTTATTTTCTTTGCTCGGGACTAGCAAAGTTTTAAGTTTGGGATGGTTAAAAGCAGCTAAAAAGTATTTTTATTACCTTCAAATTTAGAACTAATATTGCTAGTTTTGCTTAGTTTGACATGGTTTATTGAGTAATTTCAGGAAACTAAGCATCAGGAGCAATTCGTGCGAAAATGATTAAAAAAAAAAACTAAGGCAAAACTCCAATTTTGAGCAATTACGAGTTTGCTATGGAATTAGGAAGAAACCAAGGACCCAAGATCACGAAAAGAGGAAAATTGGAAGGTAATTCGGGGGAGCCAGAATTGGAAGAACGTTGCAACGCTGCTTCTTAATGTTGTAAACCTAAGACCAATTGGAAACAAGGCAACGTTGCAATGCTACGACTTTGACACGCGGCTGGCATGATGCCAGCGTTGCAACGCTGCGAGCATTAATAGCATTGCACTGCCAGGTCTGAGGACAAAGAGGGAAAGAGAAAAAGTGAGCCGACTTTGATATATTTTACCTAAATTATAGTCTGTATATGAGTCGAAACAGAGCAATTCTGATCGTTTTTGGTTGAAGACTTGAGATTTCGATTGCAAGTTGATCTGAGAGTGTTTCTGGATTGATCGTGACAGGAAGATTGATCATGATCGTACAGTTTGTTGAAGAACAATCCGGTATTCGTGGCGAGAATCAAGAAGATCGTGATTGGGATTCGAACCTATTGAGGGGAGATCATTCTTCTTTGTTAATTTATTTTCTGCCATAATGATTGTTTATTTGTTGAATATTGTTATCAGAATCATGCATGGCTAAACTCTTTTATCTAGTGTGTTTGTGGATCCTAGGGATGTTACATTGAATATTGAATTTACAATGGATTGATTTTTCATGGATTTCTAAATTATTTGTGTTTAATGCTTTTGATTATCTGGCCACTAATTGAATGAACTTAAGTTAATTAGACGTCTCGAGAGAGAATTTAATTCGTTGGACCCAATAATTTAGATTGTTATTCGAAATTGCATGAGAGTGAATTTAGAATAATAAAGGGTGAGAACGAAGGATCTTAATACTGTAACTATTCAAATGATAGAAGAGATTCAGGTCGATAGGTAGTTATTAGGTTGGTTTGAGCTCGAGAGAAGATTTCCTGATTTTAGAACTTCTAGCCTCAATCTATCAATTATAATCAATTACATGTTATATTTGTTGTATTCCCTAAATTAAACAACACCCTGGAATTGTTTTGCTCTGTATTGTTCTTGTGTGTGACTAAATTTTTGTTATCTGTAGTTATAGATAAAAATTATCTTTTGGTTGCCTAGATAAAATTGACGAAGAATTGTGATAGCTAAGTTAGGAAAATTTTGTTCACGCCAGTCCCTGAGGACGATACCCTATTTGGGATTTATTACTTCGATTGTGTGCGCTTGCGCATACTGTCAGACCGTAGGACGTGTTGACACACTTTTTTCTCCCACTTACTATGGACTACTTCCCTATTCACCTTGATATTAACTCATGCAAATACTTTTCGAATGGAGGTCACTCCTAAGGTGACTCAAAGCCGAGCATGAACCTCACGGTGTGAACTCTAAAGGACGTGAGAGCTAAAAACAATATATCGTATATATTATTAATCTCCCACTAAAGTGTTCTATTTGTTTTGGGTAAATATTTACTTAAGTATATTCCGGCTAAAAAAACATCCTAAGTCTAGGTGATTTATCCAAGTATAAAAATTATATTTGGATTTAACCTACGAAGTCTAAGTGATAAACCAATTTATTACCTCACATCGCTCATGCATGCTCACAAAATCAGGTTAACAATACTCAAGAATCGGCTAAAAATCCTCAGGTAGCAGGTGTTCCGTAAACCGTCAACTTAAGTACCTCCAGCCTTAGATAGGATTTTAGCCCGGATGAGTTTGTAACCAAAGTTTTACAAGAAACGACCTATTTTAATTATTTACAACAAGTTGTTATTTGTTAACCCTAGGCGAGCATGCATCTTATCTTTGTTATAGATTTTAAAGTCTAATTCATTTTATAACATTTTATAAAACTATAGATATGCTTCCAATCCATAACATTCATTAGGCCATTTCACAATTTAATATAACACTTTATATTAAACACATGAACCCTAAATCATGCATACTATATATTATAACTATTTATAACATACTTTTGATGCATGCTTCATACTTCCTATGGTGGGATTTTAAATCTACATGTCATACTTTATGCACATTCATGATTTAATTTAACTGAGCATATATTCATAATGCATATAATTAAACATACACTAAAATGGACTGGTTTTGGCATCCTAAGTAAGCAAACAGCCTAAACTATTACAAAATAATAAAAAATAAAAAAAAAGCGAGTCTTGAACTGGTATTGGACTATCCGAACTGGCTTCAAACCGCTCGAACCAGACCTTAAAAGCATCTAAATGGTTGAACTGGTCCAAGAACCATCTGAACCGGACCTCTAAAGCCCCAACTAGCTGAACCAAACAACACCGAACCGATAATCTGGCACGTGCGCATTTTTGGGTTTGTTGAAGAACAACGTAGCAACGCTACGAGGCAGAAGCCTCTATTGCTACTTCCCGCTGCTAAACTTGCTTCATTTATTCTTTAATTACAACCTAATTATAATTCTATTGACTCTAACAAATTTACAGACTCTTAATCACATATTAAGCCCCATAAATAAAGAGCCAATTACAACATAATTGAAGAGAAATCTAATGTCGAAACCATAATATATTCATTTCAGCACCTATTTCTTATATCTCATGAAAAACACCTACCAAGCTAAAATTAACGTAAAATGAATGCTTAAATCATGCTCTGATATTAGTTGTTGGTGTTGATTTTCAACATACGGAAGCAATTAGGATCTTAAGCACTTTAACTACATTAATTTTAAATTTAAAACATGATTGATCAGAAAAATAATTTCAGGGTTTCAAAAAATTACTTTTGAAGAATCATCCAATCTAGCAACGACTTTGCTCGAAATTGATCATGAACTTGTTGTAGACTACCACAAGATCTTCTCTACTATCCTCTTGGTCCTTAGATTGGATGGTGAAATCCAAAAAGAGAAGAAAAGTGAAGGGAATTTTGGAGATTTTTCAATTTTGGTGCAACTAATGAGGAAGAACTATTTCTTCTTTAAAAATCATTTTGCGTAACCATTTCCAGCAACTAATTCCATCTTTTAAAGAATATCTTCATGCAATCCAATTGCATTTAATCTTGACGCCAAAACAACATGTCTTAAGTGGAATTTGAGGTGTTCAAATAGTGAGAAAAGTGGGAAAAACCCATTTAATTCCTATTTTTTTCATTTTTTTAATTGAATTTTCTTTAAAATTCAATTTAATTTGAATTTTCAATAAATTCAAATTTCAAAAATGAAATTCAATATTAATTAAAAATTAATATTAAAATAAAATTCATTAATTTTAAGTAAAATTAATTCTAATAATTAATTTTAAATAAAATTAATTCTAAATAATTAATCAAACAATTTAGTTAATTAAATTAATATAACACACTTATTCCGAACATGAATCCCTATTCATGTAATTAATATTTAAATCATACTTAAATATTTTCCAACTCTCCAATTTCGTTTAATTTGATAATCAAATGTTTAATTATATCGTAAATAATTAATAATTCCCTCAATTTGAATTTGAACGTTTCAAATTGTCTCATCATGTTATTCTAAGGTTGAGTCTGTTTATGAGCTAGTAGGAGGATCTAACAGATCATGAGCTCCAATGATTCGAGATTAACCGGCTAACCCTTTTAACCGAATTAACCGACATTCGTTAACTATCGGATCACTCCACTAAAGCCAGTAGTCGTGCACTCTCCTCATTGTAGATGTATTTCTATCCACTTGATTTAACCATGATCAGTAAGTCGATCATTCACAGGTTGTTTCGTATTAACAATTGGGTCAAAATTACTGTTTTATCCCTATAATACATCTTGCTCCTTAAGTCTCCACTGTCCACTAATGAACAATTAGTTTATGGTCCTTCTAATAAACCGAGTTCTTCTCAGTCATAGAGAGGGTGGGACCCTTTGTTCAAGACTAGGAGTCAGTACTTAAGGGAACAACCTATCTACTAACCATGAAATTGAGTAGGAGTGAATTCTATCTTGCAGGACTATATCCCCAGCTATTTACCTGGTCTTACCCTTAAAATGAGAGGCTTATTAAGTGGCGATGTTGAGCCACTCTCACCATTGAAGATTAAAGGATAATCCCGAATAAACAGAAGTTCATAGTTAGCTCAGGATTGAGATCAAGTTACCTTAGATCATCGAATTGAAAGAGTCAGTTTTAACAGTAAACGGCGTTATAAAGAAAAGTAACTATTTTGTGGTTCGGTCTTATGCAAACATCTTTTGCGTAGGATGCCTCCACTCACATGTCTTCACATGAACGATTTCGGGATCACATCGTTTCTATTATATACAAAGTGGGCCACATTCCATGGTGTCCCCAAGATAAGGTACCCAACCTCATCCTTATATTTATAGATCGTTTTGATTATATACTCAAACTTGATCCATTTTTATGTCTCTACAAAAAGTTTAAGTATTCATGGTATAGCCATGATTTCATTAGTTTTTTGGATTTAGACTATTACAAAGTGCAATTACATGTTCAATAACAACTTTATTAAATAAACCTCAATAATAATTTTATTGCAAAATAGAATATATTCAAAGATACATACTGCGAGTTTTAAGACATACAACCCAACAGATAGACCGCGATAGACCTATCTATGTCTATTTGTGTTGATATGTTGCTATTATATATAAATATTTTCAACAGATCTATCATTTAAAATAATTTTTCTTTTTAAAAAATATATATTCACGTGTACAAGCTATAGAAAAAGTTTTTGTTTAATAGAAGCTAAAATATTTTTTTAAAAAAATAAATAAATATTTCTCAAAATAATAATGATAATAAATATTTAAAAATAAAACTTTTTTTGTCAAAAAAATAGTATTCTATGTAATTTGTAATTTGAATATTTTATTATTATTTAGGACGATCAAGGCTTGGTTTGATAACCTTTGGTTTTTTCTTTTCCATCAAAGTCAATGCACTCCTTTTAGGATTCCACCCATAAGTTTTCACAGTTTTTTTTTTTTTTTATCTACTTTCATTGATGATTTAAAAAAAAATAAAAATAATTAAAAAAATGTTTAAAATTTTTTTTGTATTTGTTTTTAAAATTTGATTAGAAATTCTGGTCTTTTTTAGAAATGTAAAAACTATAACTGAAAAATTGGAAGGAAACAAACATAAATTTAAAAATATATAGAACTAAAAATGAAATCATTATCAAATGAGTCTAAATAAATTTTTTTTTTTCTTTTAAAAGTCATCTTTTTTAGTGCAACATTGTGAGCATGATAGATCAAATCTTGGACTTGAAAGGAAAATAGTGCCTATGAATAAGGGAATTTTTTTTAAATGATAAAAGTATGAAACTATTTTCACATACAGTGATTTTTTAAATTGGGCATGTGTTTTAATTTTTTAAAAATACCAAAACTGCCATTTTTCGTTTGAAGTTGTGTGCATTTTTCATCGTTCTTCTTCTTCGTTTTGCATCGCCGATTTCTTCTTCTTCTTCCTGAGATTATCAACATTCTCTATCAAAACTTGATTGCTCCACAGAAAACTCGATTCAAAGGGGGATTATCGTTCGATTCAAAGCTTTGCAAGAGATTATCAGTATGTTAATCTCCTCCTCCTCCTCCTCCTCCTTAGTTGTTAGGTTTTCTAAATGTTCTTTATGTTTATTTCTTAATCGGAATTTCCTCCTCCTCCTCCTCCTATTCCTCTTCTTCTTCTTCTTCTTCTTCTTCTTCTTCCTCTTCTTCTTCTTCTTCTTCCTCTTCTTCTTCTTCTTCTTCTTCCCCCTCCTCCTCCTCAATTGTTAGGTTTTTTTTGGAATGTTCTTCATGTTTATGTCTTAATCAGAATTTAATCAATAGTCAACACCTTTTCTTCTTCTTCTTTTTCAATTGATGGGACTTCAACTGACCAGAACTCAAAGCGGATAAATGTGGGAATTCAACTATTTTAGCTCAAATTCAACTGATCAAGATTTGACTTATTGGAATTCAAATCGCATATTTGTGATAGAGTTTTATCATTGTCTATCACTAATAAACAAAGATATAGCTCTATCTTTACCTATCAGTGATAGAACTCTTCACTGTCTATCACTTTTTCTTCTCAGCTTCTTCTTCAATCTTCGTCTCTTTCACTGTATTGGTTTGTTTTTGTCTTTGTATAATGTGTTCATTCTTCTTCTTCTTTGATTGGTTAAATTTGATTACAATCTTTTTCATGAGAACTTTATCTAGAACTCTATTTACGTCTATCACTGATAGACAGTGATAGATTTCTATTAATATCTATCTGTAATAGATACTTTCATTATTAGTTTCTTATACAATCTTTTCTCTTAATTTGATACCCTGATTAATCTTCTTGTAGTTATTTTTTATGGTGGACAATGGAACCATTACAACTGTTATGATAATTATGAGATTGTTAGAGCTTTGGTGGATGATATGATAGATTTCAAGTAGTTGGTTTGATAGAAGAAATCCAGTTGGTATAATAGACAATAATAGAGCGCTATCAGTGTCTATCTTTGATAGAATGTGATAGATCTCTATCAGTGTCTATCTTTAATAGATTGTGATAGATATCTGTTAGTGTCTATCTCTAATAGATTGTGATAGATTTGTATGACTATCTATCAAATACTCGCTATACATTTGTTGATACTTATTGCTTTTTTAATTTTTATTTATTAGGTTAATCTCGTTTGCAAAATTGAATACAAAGTAATGGATGGTGATAAATAATTCATCGTGAAGCTACACTCGGGATTTTGTAGTTGAACAAAATGTAGTCGTTGTAATCGCTTAGGTCACAGTTGTAGGACTTGCAAAGTTGATTCAATTAATCAATGATGCAATCGTGATAGTTTATTTTGTTTTATGTTTATTACTATATGGATCGATATTACATTTTATCGGAGGGATGAAATTCTTGAAAAATCCCAAGTGCAGCTTCACGATGAACGCAACCTTTATATGTTGATTACAACATTCTTGAAAAATAGTATTTAGACACATATGAATAACTATCCACGTTAAACTTCTCAAGAACAACAAGTGCATAAGGACATGGAATTTCGTCGAAACCCCAAACTCGACAACTACAAGATCCCGCATCAAGCTTCACAATAAATTGTTTATCACCATCCATCACTTTGTTTTCAATGTTGCTAATCAGATCAACCTAATAAATAAAAACAACAAAAATATAAGCATAAAAAAGCCTATGGTGATAGACTAATAGTGATAGAGTTCTATAAAGTGATAGACACCGGTGGATGTCTATCAGAGTCTATCACTGATAGACATTATTAGATTATCTATCAGTGTATATCAGTGATAGACTTATTTTCTTTATCAACTCACTCAATTTTGATCTACATACACAAAAACATCTAATACAAACAAATCCAAAATAGAAAAAAAAAAAAAAAAAAAAAAAAAAAAAAAAAAAAAAAAAGAAGCAAAACAAATCCACGGTACACACAACCAATACAAATAAATCCACAAAATCCATGGTACATACAACCAATACAAACAAATCCAAATTAGTGATAGACAATTAAACTCTATCACTGTCTATCAGTGATAGAAATATAACAATATCTATTAGCATATACATCTTAATTCTAATAAAATAGCCATTTGATGAGTTTAAGAATACATTTTTAGATATATCAATTTATGTCTGTCACTGATAGACATCGATAGAGTTCTATCACTATCTATTAGGGATAGAACGATCCTTTTTACATCTCACTCAATTTAAACATAAGATAACAATCTTACTTCTACCTATACACTTTCAAACCTTGAATACAATTCTAGAGAAGAGGAGTGATAGACTTGATAAAAGTCTCTCATTATTTATCAATGATAAAACGATCTCTTTTTATATCTCACTCACTTCAAATATGTTTATAACTCATGCAATTCAAAAGTTATATTCATTCATCAAGGAGATTTCAAACAACCTTAATCAATTAAACAAAAAAGAAGAAGAATGAAAAGAGATTTCAAACAACCTTAACAATTATGAGAAGGAGAAGAAGAATTGTCACGAAAAAGATAATCGAATAAGACAAGTTATTGAATAAGCTATTGAAGAAGAAAAAGAGGAAGAAGAATCTAAACATACCTATAAGAAAACACTTTGACAAATATGTATGAACAACGAAATTGAATATTATAGCTTTGATCAAAATTCAATGCATGATCCATAATGTTTAATCTATCGAATAATGAACTTTAGCATTGATTTGATCTATTAAAGAAGGAAAATTGTGGCTGAAGAAAAACAATCAAAGAAGGAAACTCGTGGCCAATGATAGATATTGATAGACCTCTATCAGTATCTATCAATGATAGAAATGAGGTTTTTGAAAACCCAAGCGGAAGCGGATCCCATTTTAATTATTTTACATAAATATAAAAAATTCAAAATAGAAAAATATATGCATTCAAAATTTACAGCATGTTAACAGATATAGAAAAGGAAAATAGGGTTAGGATAACTTTGTTGGGATGTGTGCCCTAAAGTCTCGTGTCCAGTAGTTTGTAAACAACTTTGTACGAATACTTGTGATGTATAATATAAATTATATTTACTTCACTACTTGACTTTGCACATTTAGATGTTTTTCATTTTATCACAAACCGATAAACTTAAAAGTTTTGGTTATTTGTATGTAACTTAAGCATGTATGTGGTGACATACAAGTGGATCATGTCTTGAGTGATAATCAAAATGGTCTGTAGTATATGGATATAGGAGGGGAAAACCTTATCCTGATAACGCTACAGATGGCGGCCCGTTTTGTGGAATGGTCACAGTGTTGTGACTTGTCACAATGGTCTGATCTTGATCATTCGTGTAGGAGAACATGCGAGCGGGGCGTCTATACAAAGAATTGTATAAGACCTAACCATGAATTGTTAACGTCTTGTTATATAACACCATTGCATACGTGAGACTTCACTTCACTTGGATGACTATAGGTAACATGACCTCAATCCTGAGTGAGTTGGGAATTCCTGCCATTGAGGCGGTCCTTTGATTTTCATAGGTGTGAATGACCAGAACGCCGACTCAACCTAACCAATTTTGGAGATTCGTCTGATTTGGGAGCTAGGAACTACAGCTACACAAGATGAATTCATTCCTTCCCCGAGGCAGGGGCAAGTAGATAGATAGCTCCCTTAAGGGCTGATTCCAGGGCTTGAATGATGTGACGCCACACACCTTCTCATGGCCTAAGAGGTGTTCACACATAGTAGGACTATGTTGTATTGTTCATTAGAGGAATCAGTGGTACTTAAGAAGAAAGATGTAATTACAAGGGCAAAACGGTAAATTGGCCTGTTGTAATTATAAGCATCTGTGAAGGGTCATCATACTGATGATTGGTTATATCCAATGGACATAGAAATATATCTATGGCAAGAAGAGTTCAATTTTCGGTCTTTAGTGGAATGTTGGCAGTTAACAAATGGTGGATATCGTGACTAAGAGTTTAGTCAGCTATTCACGTACCGTTGGAGCTTCGAGCCATAGGTCCATAAGGTCCCCTTGGTAGCTTGGATACAAGTTGAGAGTCAGTTTTTGGGTCAATTTGAAATGTTCAAATTGACAAGAGGGAAGTTCGATTATATATGATATAATTGAACAAGTTAATTAAATATGATATAATTAACTTTATGTATGAGATACATTAATTTGGAGGAAATTGGATATAAATATGATTTATATCTAGTAGAGGAAAAATATTATAATTAATATTTGATATTAATTTATAAGTTATGAATGTGATAAGATCACTTTCATTGGACGGCTATAAAGGAAATAGGAAGGTGCCTCTTCGTTTAAAATAATGTACGAGTGCATTATAAATAGTAGACGGTGTGTTGATCTCGGTGTGCGCGGGTATTGTGAAAAAGATAGTGTCATCGTTTAGAAAATCAATGCCTATACGATAAGACTGCACGATCGCTTACATATACGATATTGCTAAGCGATTGCATACCAATTACACGGTCGTGCGCTATTATCTAAATGATCGTTTACTTTTTTACTAAGCAATTGTTTAGCTCCCGATATTTACTAAACGATCGTATAGACGATCGCTTAGTTTTTCCTACGCGATCATTTTGGACGATCGCTCACCCTTTTCCTACATGATCGTATAGACGATTGTTTACCTTTTCCTACACGATCGTATAAACGATTGTTTACCTTTTCCTACACGATCGTTTAGACGATCGCTTACTTTTACTATACGATTGTACACTTTACATAAACGATCAAGCATATTGTCTATGCGATAGACGACCGCATCTCCCACTTGCTTGATCGTTGTGTACGGTCGATTTTCCTCCTTCCCTCTACCAAATCCAAACAAAGCCCACACTTTGGATTCTCACTCCAAGAATACTGAGGGCTCTAAGTGTTGTTGTCTTCTTCGATTCCTTCTGTCCGAGTGGTGACTATTCGAGGTAGACGGTTGGGCTTCAGACTCGAGAAATCTTCATCTGGTATGATTTCTTGATCCCTTTAGCATTATGAAAGTATGTTTGAATGTATATGCGGTAATTCTGTCACAATGAATTGGAAAGATCCGCTTCTGCTCGTAGGTACTCTTGAATAAGAGTTCCTTCAAACTTACCCTTGAAGACTAAAACCTTCATGAAATCTCTCTTCAAAATTCTGGAACACACGTACAAAACCCGGATACCACCACAGTGCAACCTTGGTATTCTCCTTTGGGGTAAGAATCCACAGGAGTTGGGCTATGTGATATATTTAGGAGGAGAGAGAGTTTTTTTAGAGGAGATACTTTTTCAAAGAGATTCATTTTGGGAAAAACCATAGGGAGCAAAATCACAGACTCTCTGTGTTTTAGGGAAGAAGACCATTAACCAATCACCACACACCTCCCACGAATAAAAAATTTAAAAATAATCAAATTAAAACTAATTTTAATTTAATTAATAATATATAATTACAGAATAAGCACCTTATTATATAATGTGTATATTATACTATATGTTATATCTAATATAATATATAACGTATAGTTTATATTATATCAAATATAATATAACATATAGTTTGTAATTCTCTCATTAAACCTATAGTCTCTAATATAAATCAAATTCTATTAAATTTAATTTACAGTATTTTTTATATGAATTTTGAATCATATTCAAATGTTTATTCCTTTCAGAATAAACTTTATATTATAATGTATCAAATATATTATATATTAATTAATTTATATTAATTATATATCATTATAATTAATTCCCTCAATTAATTTGAACAGTTCAAATTCATCCAAAATTAATTTGATTCTCAATAATCCCAGTTGAGCTACCGAATGGACCTTATGAACCTATAGATTAAAGATTTAATGGTACTTACATGAACTGCTGTAAATCGGCCAAACTCACGTCATACGTTTGGAGCGCTGTGGCGCTATGTCTAGCGTCACAACACTACGAAAACTTCTCCGTCGCATCGCGTAGAAGCACCGTGGGCATAGCGTCGTGGTGCCGCTGTACTGAACAACTTCTGTACAACACAATTTTACACCAATCTTCTCCGTTTTGGCCCCGAATTTGACCCCATCATTCAAGATCTTCGCCAGAATAACCATAAATAACCTAGACAAATAAAATACAGACTTGATAGCAAATTTATGCCCGAAAAACATCGGGCCCTTGCATATGAATGAAGGATCTGTTTAAGGAAACTTTGAGAGGAAGCGGGTCGTCCCAATTCTCATTTTTTATAGAATCGAATTTTTACAGAAACAAACAAGAAATTATGCATTTACAAAATGATTCAGCATGCTTTTAGAAACAAAAATATTTAGGGTTTCAGAAACCCTTACTTTTGTAGACTTGTATTTAAGAATCCCTCGATCAGTAATGGGCACTACCATGATGGAGACCTCGATATCCTCAGGCAGAGAACACAGGAATGGTGGGCTCTAACTATTTTGGAAAGAGAGGGATAGGATGTGAGAGGAGAGGAAGAAAGAAAAAATTCCTAGAGGTCACACACAAAGAGAACTGTTTTTTTTTTTCTGTATGTTTTTTTTTTCCTTACAGGATGATCACTTTTCCCTAGGAGAGTCTCTCTCCTAATATATCAAAAAACAAATTTTCAAACCACCCAAAGGGGAGAGAGTGTCCCTTATTTAATTAAATCAATTTTTAAAAATTAATTTATTAAAAAATAATTTAATATATATTTAATATGATAACAAATTTATCATATGATATATAATATATATATATATATATATATATAACATGTTATATCACATATAACATATAACTTATAGTTTTAATATTATATCATATACAATATAATCTATAGTTTCTTTTTTCTCACATATGACATTTAATATAAATCACATTTATATTAAATTTAACAAATATGAATCCAATTTATATAATTAATATTTGAATCATATTCAACACATTTATTTCCTTCCACAAGATGTATCAAATACATAATAATTATTATTCGCACGAGATTTCAAGAGAAATTTATTTCGTGGAACTTGAACTTTGTATTTGTATTAATTTTGTGGAAAGTGATTACAATCTCTAATACATAATATTTTGATGCTTTTAAAATAAATTATAGTCTTTAAGATGGTTGATCTTCTTGAATGATCGGCCTTTAGGCTTGTTGATCTTCTCGGATGATCGGCCTTTGGGCTTGATGATCTTCTTAGACGATCGGCCTTTGGGCTTGTTGATATTCTTGGATGATCGGTTTATGGGCTTGATGATCTTCTTAGATGATCAACCTTTGGGCTTGATGATCTTCTTGGATGTTCGGCCTTTGGGTTTATTGATCTCCTTGGATGATCGATCTTTGGGCTTGTTGATCTTCTTAGATGATCGGCTTTTGGGCTTGATGATCTTCTTAGACGATCGGCCTTTGGGCTTGTTGATATTCTTGGATGATCAGCCTTTAGGCTTGTTGATCTTCTTAGATGATCGGCCTTTGGATTTGATGATCTTCTTGGACAATCGGCCTTTGGGCTTGTTAATCTTTTTGGATGATCGACCTATGGGCGGATGATCGACCTATGGGCTTGATGATCTTCTTGGATGATTGGCTTTTGGGCTTGTTGAATTTCTTGGATGATCGGCCTTTTGGCTTGATGATCTTCTTGGATGATCGGCCTTTGGGCTTGTTAATCTTCTTGGATGATCGGCCTTTGGGCTTGTTGATCTTCTTGGATGATCGACCTTTGGGCTTGTTGGTCTTCTTGGATGATCGACCTTTGGGCTTGATGATCTTCTTGGACGATCGATCTTTGGGCATGTTGATCTTCTTGGATGATTGGCCTTTGGGCTTGTTGATCTTCTTAGATGATAAGTTTTTGGACTTATTGATCTTCTTCGATGATCGACCTTTGGGTTTGATGATCTTCTTAGATGATCGGCTTTTTGGCTTAATGATCTTCTTGGACGATCGGCCTTTGGGCTTGTTGATCTTCTTGGATGATTAGTGCTCACATGAGTCTTCCGAAGAAACTTGTTTCGTGGAGTTGAACTTGAGTTGTGTTGATGTTGATTTGATGCGATGTGGTTCGATCTCTAGTACTTGATCCTCTGATTCTTTCTTGATTGAATACGTACGCTTGATGTATAGAAGTGGGACGTGTGGATGTTCTTGAGCTTCGAGTCTTGGAAGAATGCTTGTATCTTCAAAGGACTTCAGTCTTCAAACATGGTCAGATTCAGGAGTCAATGAGTCTTCTGATTGTAGAAAATTCCCTCTAAACTCTTTGGAGTGTAGAATTGTTGACCCCCTACAAATGAGGAGAGTTTCCCTATTTATAGAGTTCTCAGGTGGGTTTCATGTGCCTGGGCTTGGTTGAACCATGGGTCTGGCTCTTTGTCCTAATTAGTTGGATTTGGGCTTGGTTGATCCATGAATATGACTCTTGGGCCCAATTAGTTGGATTGGATTTGATTTGACATCTGGGTCAAATTCAACATTTTTTGGGTTTAGAGACTTTAATCCAAATAATAATAATATTAAATTGGACTAAGTTAATTTTATCCAATTCAACGGTCATGATGAAACCACGTGGCATCATCAAAATTTTCTTCAAGTTCAAGTTGGGACACACCTCTTAGTTGGTAGCAAATTTGATGATTGGGAATTTCGTCATTAATCTAATGAATGACGTTGTAGTTTGTGATTGGTCCAAAATTTCTCATTCAACAATTATATCACATATAATTAAAATAACTTAATTATATCATATATAATTAAATCCCTCATTTAATTTGAACAATTTAAATTAATCCAAAAACTGATTCTCATTTAATCCTATTGAGCTACCAAAGGGACTTCATGGACCTATAGCTTGACGCTTCAACGGTACACGAATAATTAATCAAACTCTTTAATTAAATTATTCATTATCCGTTAACTGTCAGACATTCCACTAAAGACCGACATCTGCACTCTTCTCACTACAGATATATTTATGTGTCTATTGGATACAACCAATCAACAGTACGATGACCCTTCACAAATTGCTCGTAAGTACAGCTGGGCCAAATTACCGTTTTGCCCCTGTAGTTACATCTAACTCCTTAAGTATCACTGATTCCTCTAATGAACAATAGATCATAGTCCAACTATGACAAAACCCCTCTCAGGCCAAGAGAAGGTGTGGCGCCACATTTTTCAAATCCCGGAACCAGCCCTCAAGAGAACAATTTATCTACTTACCCCGACCTCGAGAAAAGAGTGAATTCCATCTTATGTAGCTGCGTTCCCAGCTCCTCATTCAGACGAATCCCCAAAAATAGTAGGCTTATTGAGTCGGCAATTTGGTCATTCTCACCCATATAAATCAAAGGACCGCCTTCATAGGCAGGAGTTCACAACTCACTCAGGATTCAGGTCATGTTATCTACGATTATCCTAGTGAAATGTAAGTTTCTATTATGAACGACGTTATATAATGAGACTAGACATTTCATGATCCAATCTTATACAAACTCCTTTATATAGAATATCCTAGTCACATGTCGATACATGAATGATCCGGATCAAATCATTTGTAGCACTTTACAACAATTGTAATACCTACAAAGCGAGTCATACTCGTAGTGTCACTAGGATAAGGTACCCAGCCTTATCCATCTATTACAGACCTTTTAGGTTATCACTTAAACATGATCCACCTGTATGTCTCTACATACATGTTTAAACTACAAGATAACCTTGGATGTTAGTTTATTGGTTTGTGGTCAATGCAACAAAAAATAGAGTAAAATATCATATATTTTATTAAATAGACAATGAGTTTGTACAAAACATTTACAAACTATAGGACCCTACGAGATTTAAGGCATCAACCCCAACACTGAATTTGTAAAAATAACTAGTAAATCTAAAGACCAATCCCGAAACATCCAAAATTGCAAAAACATACATTCATTGACCATGAATTCAACAAAGAATAGAAAACCCACCATAAATCCTAAATTTTAATTTCGAAAAAAAAAATAGGACTCTAAACAACTTAGCTCTTATACCAATTGAAGGTTTGTGAAAATCCAAGCAAAAGCAGAAACGGAACCCGTTTTAATTATTTTACATAAATGTAAAAAATTCAGAATAGAAAAACATTATGCATTCAAAAATTACAGCATGTTAAACAGAATAGAAAAGGAAAATAGGGTTAGGATAACAAACCTTCATGAAATCGCTCTCCAAAATTCTGGAACACACAAACAAAATCTAGACACCACCACAGTATAACCTCGTATACTCCTTTGGGATAAGAATCCACAGGAGTTGTGGGCTTTTTTATATATTTGGGAGAGGAAGAGAGTTTTTTAGAAGAGATACTTTTTCAGAGAGATTGATTTTGAAAAAAATAAGGAGCAAAATCACAGACTTTCTGTGTTTTAGGGAAGAAGACCATTAACCAATCACCACACACCTCATTTAATTTTTCATTGAGAGAATTAAGGGGAGAGAGTTATGCATAACTCCCTCATTTAATTTTAAATTCAAAAATTCAAAAATAATGAAATTAAAACTAATTTTAATTTAATTAATAATATATAATTATATAATAACCACGTCATGCATGTATTATACTATATGTTATATCTAATATAACATATAACCTATAGTTTATTTATATCAAATATAAAATAACCTATAATTTGTAATTCTCCCATTAAACTTATAGTATCTAATATAAATCAAATTCATATTAAATTTAACTTATAGTTTTTTTATATGAATCCAATTCATATACTTAATATTTGAATCATATTCAAATATTTATTCCTCTCAAAATAAACTTTATATTATAATATATCAAATACATTGTATTAATTATATTATATATAATTAATTCTCTCAATTAATTTGCATAATTCAAATTAATCCAAAATTAATTCGATTCTCAATCATCTTAGTTGAGCTATCAAGGGGACCTTATGACCTATATTGAAGCTTCAATGTACTTGGATAATTAATTAAACTCTTTAATTAAATTACCCAACTTCCATTAATGGTTAGCCACGCCACTAAAGACCGACAACTACACTCTTCGTACTACAGATATATTTCTATGTCCATTGGATAAAACCAATCAATGGTGTGTTGACCCTTCAAAAATTGTTCGTATGTACAGCTAGACCAAAATTATCGTTTTTCCCCTATAGTTACATCTAACTCCTTAAGTACCATTGATCCCTCTAATGAACAATATATCATAGTCCAACTATGACCAAATCCTTCTCGGAGAAGGTGTGGTACCATATTGTTCAAGCCCCAAATCAGCCTTTAAGGGAGCAATTTCTCTACTTTCTCTAACTATAGAGAAGAAGTGAATTCCTTCTTGTGTAGCTGCATTCCTAGTTCTCCAATCAGACGAATCCCCAAAATGGTAGACATATTAAGTCGGCTACACTGGCCGCTCTCACCCATGTAGATCAAAGGACCGTCTTCATAGGCAAGAGTTCATAACTCACTCAGGATTCAGGTCTTGACACATGTGGTCATCTTAGTAAAATGTAAGTCTCTTCTATCAACGGTGTTATATAGTGAGACTATTCATTACGTGGTCTGATCTTATATAAACTCTTTGTATAGAACACCCTTGCTCTCATGTTTCCACATGAATGATCAGAATCAAATCATTTATAGTACTTTACAACAATTGTAACATCTACAAAGCGGATCGTATTTGTACTGTCACCAGGATAAGGTATCTAGCCTTATCTATCTACTACAAACTGTTTAAGTTACAAAAGATAACATTGGATCTTAGTTTATTGTTTTTGTGGGTTAATGCTACTAAATGTCAAATAAAATGCCTCAGATTTTATTAGATAAATAAATTGTTTGTACATTACAATTACAAACTACAAATCGACGAGATTTAGGGCATCAACCCCAATAAGACAATGATATAAGACTATCCGTGTCTATCAATGATAGACACTGATAAAGGTCTATCATTATTGCCTTCTTCTCATTTTTCTTCTCTCATTATCTTTCTTCTTCTTCATTATTACTATCACAGATAGACAATGATATTAGTCTATCACTGTCTATCACCGATAAACAGTGATAGCTGATAAACAATGATAGATTACTATCGCTTAATATCACTGATAGATACCGATAAACTACTATCAGCGTCTAACTGCCTATCAGTAAAGTGATAGACACCGATAGAGAACTATCACTATCTTCTTTTTTTTTTTGTTCTTCTATAGAGGTCCATCATTATCACTTTCTTTTTCATCTTCTTCCTCATTTTCTTCTTCTTCTTCACTATCACTATCATAAATGGACAGTGATAGTTTTCTATCAGTGTCTATCAGTAATAGACATCGATAGAGGTCTATCACTATCACCTTTTTCTTCTTCTTCTTCTTCTTCATTATCACTATCATAGATAGTAGTCTATTAGTGTCTAGCAGTGATAAATAGTGATAGACTACTATTACTACTTATCAATGTCTATTATTGATAGACTTTGATAGACTATTATCATTGTCTATCAGTGATAGAAAATAATTGTAGTCTCTTCTTCTTCTACTACTACCTTTTTTCTTCTTTAATAGTGGTTTATCACTATCACCTTCTTCTTCCTCTTCTACCTCTTATTCTTCTTTTACTTCACTATCGCTCTCATAAATAGACAATAATAATAGTTTCTTCATCTTCCTTCTTCTTATTCTTATGGCATTTTTCCCTTCATTGTCCTACCTTTTGAGCTCCATCTTATATCCTTCCACTGCTTCTCAACTCTAGAAACCGTAAGTTTAGCCAGTCAACAAATTAACAACAATCTAGATGGCTTAGAAAATGTCTTGTTCGTGGATTTGATAGTAGTCCATTTTGGTCTTGAAGAAATATCGGAAGCAAATGGTCTCCTATGGGGTTTCAGCACGGTGTCGGTTGCAATGCCATTAGAAGAAGCACCCCTTGATGACTCCGACTATGGATGAAGGGAGTTGTTTTAGCCAATGGCGGCATATATCGTCTCAATTTTTCATGGGCTTTGTATGGAGTAACTGAGTTTCGGGTCATTGTAAAAGGTGATGTTCGGTGGGTCGTAGGTCAGAGAGGGATTCTGGTTTTGGGAATTTCATGCTCAAGAAGAAGAAGATCGTTGATTGGTTGAGGAAGAAGATCAAATGATTTGTTTCGTTTCTCGTTCACCAAGTTAGAATGAATGAATCGATGCAATTAATTGGGTCACACAGATTCGGTCGACGGGTTTTCGTTGGATTTTCCGGCACGCGTGCATGGAGCGTGAGGGAGGAGTGGGCTAATTATGGGCTTTTTTCCTTTTACTAGGCTCTTTCGTGATTTGGTAGATTTTGCCACATTTGTAAATAGTTTTGGCTCATTTCTTATATTTGAAAAGCCCCTATTATAGTCAAGCATTGATCTCAATGATTAGTGTGTGACTCAAATTAAAATAATTTAATACTCATTGCATATACCAATTTAATACTCATTGCATATACCACTTTTACGAGTGAATATAGGAGTATTTTTGCCTAATCGAGTTTAGTTTATTGAATAAAGTATCAATTATTATTTTAAAAGTAGATAATTTAATTCTTAACTCCGCAATTGTTGAACTAAAAAAAATATATATGAGTATATTTATAACAACCTTAACAAAGTTTAACTAACAGAGAATAAAATGAAGTTGTTATATGGTCCTTAAATTTTCAAAATGTCTATTTTAGTACTTTTAAAGGTAACTACTTTTCTGTTCTTTAAGTTCATTATTGTCAATTTTAGTCTCTAAATTTTTTAAAAGAATCATGATTATCATTGTTACATCACATTTTCACTCTAAATTTGCTTAGTCAATGTTCAATTTTAACTACATATACTTTAAAGCTATGCTATTAATTTGTTGAAATCAAAATAATGTAAAGGACTAAAATGATTATTTTTTAAAGGGCAAATTGCAACAACCACTTCTTACAAAAACCATCTCTGGTTTAGAGTGAAAATTGAATCCTCAAATTTATATAATTTTAAAAATTATAATAATTATATAAGTTTGATAGTACAATTCGAGTTATATTTCTATAATTATTATAAGTTTGAGGGTCTGATTTTATCACTCGTTGAAGTTTGAATACTCAATTTTTATATTTATTATTTTTTTAAAGTTCAGGACTAAAATTTTGGAATTTTTTTTAAAATAATTTTTTTTAATAAATAATGACAAAAATAGAGTTGGGGGAAAGTATTTTCAAAAATAGGTTTTGACGTATTGACAGATTTAGAGTAGTGAAATCGTGTACCCGGTACACGAGTTCGCTTATAAATTTTTTTTGTTTAAAGTCTAAAAATTACTTTGGAATTGGGAAGCCCTTAGATTCTTATGATTTATGTTTGTATTATTTAGAAGAATGAGTTTTAGAAGGTTTGCATAATTTACAAGCTTGAAATTTGTAAATATTTGAATGTACAAATCTTTGAGATGAGTTTTGAATACTTTTGTATTCTATTATTTCAAATTACGAGTTTAAGTAAAACACAAAATTATATTTGGCTTACAAAACTAAAATTCATGAATGAAAAATTTGTAATCCAAATGTTCAAATTTATGTGTTGGACAAACAATGCTAAAATTAGTATAACTCAATGGACATAAAATTTGTACTTTTGACTCTGTTGATACCAAATTTGTATAATTTTTTTTAATTGTTAAACTTAATTATTAAACTTAATTATATATTTAATCTACAATGAAAACATCTTGCACTCATATTAAAAAAAATACCATGATATTAAATAATATTTACAATTAGTTCTTTTGAGATTTGCAATTTGAAAATAATACAATGTGGGATTTAAAAACGATCCCCTCTGGCCCTTACTCCTCATGGGGATTGTCTTCGTGTCCCTCTAAATTAGATTCACCCCGTCGTCACTGTCATCTACGACGAATACGTCTTCGATCGGCGTCAGAAACATTGAGTCGTCTTGTTTGTTAAATAATACTTTCTACGTTCATCAATGTTTGCTGACACATTGAACCCAATTCTGGAAGGTTGTCCTGCACTGAATATTGTTGAACTTCGCCGATAAAATTATTCTGTAGAATAAAAAAAAATATTAAACAATATTCATATTATATATATGGAAAATGTCTGATTTGAAATATCTTACCATGCAGTAATAGTAAGCGTCGTCTGGTGAGATAAATCGCCTCGTGATCGAATTGTACCAGGGAAAGTAGTCGTCTGATATATCTGGCCCATCTATTAATTCTCCATGTGCACAACGATCACGTCGTCCATGCCAGTAGGATAAATACTCCGCATGGTTTTGATGCCAGTCTTAGTCGTGCTTACCTCTTAAATCGATCTGGTATAGTTTTGGGAGTGTATAGGACAACGAAGGTATCGTTTGTCGCATCCCGAACTGTCTCAACACACGATCTGGATGATGCCACTCTACTATATGGAAGCATATAAGAGGACTAACAGTCAATCAGATGTCTTCACCATCACGACAATAATCAGGTAATGATGACCAAATCTGTGAGTATGGCGTCCAAATAACTTGACAAAAAAAAATAAGTATACATATAAATTTTTTTAAATATTCATTTATATACATATTTACTACCTGATTGGGCGTTAGCATATCGAATGTTTTCCTGTACATGAGCAACATATTTGCTGACTGTTTAGAGGCAGCTAATACACCACTCCATCTAAAATTATAAAAAATACAATTATTTATATTCTTACATAAAATGGTAATGAAATAAATATATAAATAAAATAATACTTGGCACTAAGTGACCGATGATCTGGGGCCTATAGTTGGACTTGTGGTGCTACGATTGGAAATCGATTATAAGCTCACACTTGTAATAGTATCAGTGGCCCCACTATTTCCAATGCTTGTACATTGGAAGCCTGACAAAGTTCTTTGTACAACCATGCAAGACATGCACCACCCCACGAGTACGTACCAGCGTGCTTGAAATTAGACAATAATGGAAGGAACGTGAGATGCACCAGAGTATTTGACTTGTCGGCAAATAAAAATCCTCCAATAAGCTACGTACGCTGATGTCGTCAGCATCGGGAGATAATTCGGGAAACTGGGACGCTAACCAAGGGATACTCAATCTTGATCCCTTCAGATCCTTTAGTAGAATGTCTAAGAGCTCTTCACAGACGTTCTTCCAGTCATACTGCAGTGAGCTTGTCAGTGGTTGTCCGTCCACTCTTAACCCAAATTGTACGACAACATCCTGCAGCGTATTAGTGCATTCCCCACAGGGCAGGTGAAATGTGTGGGTCTCTAGTCTCCAACGCTCAACTAGAGCAGTAATCAGACGTCCAATCGGATGGCACTGAAACCAATTTGCCAACCACAAGAAAACCCGCCTCCTGAACGTATGGAATAATGCGATGATCAAATGGGATAGTACTTTGTGCAGTCGCCTCCCTTCTCCGACAACTCAACACTATAATGGACGAACTATCCCATACTACCTATGAACAATGCGTGTTTTGTTGGTACAATTGGACATGATTAGAAGGACCAGACTCCATTACCTAAAAAGTTCAAATTATATTACATAATAAAATCGATAACATAAAAGATACATAAGAAAATACAATTACATAAAATAAGTTTATTAAATAAGTTCATTACATAAATTCATTATAAATACATAAATAATACAAATACATTAAATATGAAATTACATAAAAATTTATTATTTACACAAAGAACACAAATACATGAAAATTTATTATTTACATAAAGAATACAAATACATGAAATAAAGAATACAAGTAAAAAAATAAAAATAAAAATCCTAATGACCCGAAGACGACGAAGCACCCAATGTACGGTGTGGACAAGTGCGTTTGTTATGTCATTCTCTTTTACAAATTGTACATCGCACTTTTTGGCTTGCTTCTCTCCAATCCATTTCACTGTGAATTCGCGTACTTTTTGGCCGACCTTGTTCTCTGAGTAAGTCCGCATTTGGACGAACTTCTGTAACTGATAATTCTGGCCAATAATCTGGGTGTTGAATTGGATGGAAGCGGCCTTCATAACAACGCTTGAAATTGGACAATTTGTAGCGTTCATCAATAAGTGGTAGGTATGTCATACGCATGTAATTACAAACTATAATTACATGAGAGCATGGAATCTTGAATGATTGCCACTTATTGCATGAACATGTCCCTTCTTTCAAGCTTAAAACTTGGGTGTGTTGTCCTTTGTAGGGAGAAATCATATTTATGCCAGTTTGTACTTCGAAAGTTTAACTTTCCCTGTCAATGGATGTCACCGTATGTGCCGATGCTCGTTTTTCCCTCATCTTCAGTTTCTTTAAGGCATATTCTGTATATATATCCCCACGATCGAGTGCTTCACTGATTTCTTGTCTCCGGCATTCAAAATACAATATTGTGCGATAGAATGTTAGCCTAACTAAAGAAGTAATGGGTAACATTCTAGCACCTTTAAAAACGCCGTTCATGCATTTAGCTGCGATTTCCAGCCTTAAACACCAAATTTTTTAGTTGCTTCGATTTGTACTTTGTATTGAAATTACTGGCAACATGGTGAAGACAATATCGGTGGTATGCTTTGGGTTCACTCCAACCAATTTCTTCATTATTAATTGCAGCAAGAATGCCCTTATGTCTGTCAGAAATCAAGCAAATATCCTCTCTTTAGGTAACATATTCACGCAATGCCCCACAAAAACCATGACCAATTGGACGAATTCTCACCTTCTACGATAGCAAAAGCAAGGGAAAATATATGTCCGTTTGCATCAACAGATAAGGCTGTCAATAATTTCCCCTTATACTTTCCGTATAAATGAGTTCCATTAATCTGGATTAATGGCCTACAATGGTTGAACCTTCTCTTGCAGGACCAAAAGACCAAAAAACTCGTCCAAAAATGGTCGTACCTGGCACATTAGAGGGAAGAAAAAACCAGTCTGTTCGTGTTCCTGGGTTGTAATGAACAACAGCACTCAGCCAATATGGAAGCTCCGAATATGATTTCTCCCAGTCGCCAAACACAAAAATTAACGTTTTTCTTTTGGCTCGCCACACCCGTCTATAATTGACATTATAGCCATATTGTCTTTTAATGACTTCTTGAAGTAGGGCCACAGGTACTCCAGGATCAACTCTAACCAAATTCTGAGTTTCGATACTCATGAAATTTGAATCCAGCTGTGAATGATCCTGTGTCAACTCTAAAAATAAACATGAGTGTTCTCCTTGAAGTTTTGTGATTTCGAACATCCCATGACTTTTGCGCCAACATGCCCATAGCCTCCAAGCACACCCGTTATTCCAGGATTTACATTTAACATACCAAAGATCCTGATTTGATTCCACTATAGTGTTTCGTCACACAATATTTTTTTACAGCAAGCTGTAAATCTTCTTTGGTATTAAATAACATTCCCTTATGTATTAAACTACAGTTATCTACTCCTACATTCCTTTTTTCCAAAGTAGACCCTAGTTCAAACGTTGAATTTGTCATTCCGATGGTACCAACTCAAGATCTTGTTCACCACTACCGTCGTTTTCAAATAATTCATCCACTTCAACGTCGATGTCACTATCTCCATCATTTCCAGGTTTAAGAATTACTAAATCTTCAGGACGCATCGACATATTTATTATGTTTTTTTCAACTGTTATAGTTGACAAAAAAAAATATGTTAATATGTCAACCCAACAAACTCTAATTTCTAAGTTTTCTAAGTTTAAATCAATCATATATAAACTATATAATACACTATACATAAATTATACATACATAAACTATACATAAATTATACATACATAAATAAACATAAACTATACATAAACTATAGTTTATACATACATAAATAAATAAATTATACATACATACATAAATAAATTATACATACATACATAAACTATACATACATACATACATACATACATACATACATAAACTATAACTATATATACATAAATACATACACACATAAACTATACATACATAACTATACATAAACTATAAATACATACATACATATATACATAAACTATACATACATAAATATATACACACATAACTATACATAAACTATAAATACATACATACATACATACATAAACTATAACTATTTATACATACATAAACTATAACTATTTATACATACTTAAACTATAACTATTTATACATACATAAACTATAACTATTTATACATACATAAACTATAACTATACATAAACTAACTATACATAAACTATACAAAAATGTAGAAATATACCAAGCAAAATTCAGCCCAAAAACATGCAAAAACATACATATAAATACAGATCAGCCCAACTAGAGAAAGAAATATACCAAGCAAAATTCGACAGCAAAAAATGTAGGAAAATCGAGCAACACGACCACTAGATTCGGTGAAGATCAAATGGAGGACGGAAAGTCGAGCAAAATCAAAGTTTTGAAAGATTTCGGTGAAATAGAGACTTTAGTGAGAAAAATCAACGATGGTTTCGGTGAGGGAAAACGACGGTAGGGAATTAGAAACGTCGTTTCGGTGAGGAAGAAGAAGAGTTTGGCGGAGTTTTTAATGCAAGGGAATCATGTACCTGGTACACGACTTAGGGTAATCGTGTACCCGGTACACGATTTACTCAGTCAAACATGCATGACTGCCACGCCAGACTGGGCGTGCCAGGTGGCCAGGGAATTGTGTACCCGGTACATGATTTAGGCCTTATCGTGTATCCAGAACACGATTTAGGTGTAATCGTGTACCTAAACACCTATTTTTGGGAATACTTTCCCCCAACCCTATTTTTGTCTTTATTTATTAAAAAAAACATTATTTAAAAAAAAAATCAAAATTTTGATACAAATGGGATAAAATTTGAAACTTTAAAATAAAAATAGAGTATAAATACCAACATACAACGTTGAAAGTCTCGAGAGCTTCCCTCCTTCGGAAGGAGATAATCGATACATTGGCTCACCGGAGAACTGCTCTGGTTTGATCCTCTGATTTTCAATGGTGAAAAGCTTACAGGGCGGAGGGCAAAACCTCCCGGCAGACGTCACGCAGGTGATTGATCAGTTGGAGCGCCACTGCTTGGCTCCCGATGGATCTCTCGTCTCCAAGCCAGTCCACTACGATCTACAGCTCGTACTCGATTTCCTTCTCTCTCTTTTTCTTTCCACTCGATTTCAGTGTTTTATTCATCGCTGAGGAAATGTAGGTGGAATTGAGCGATATGTTTGATTTCTCTTTGGGAGTACTCTGTAAATTGACCTAATTGTGTAATCGACTTGGTTTTGATTTGGTTTCTTTTAGTAATTTCTGAATACTGAAGCTGAATTTTACTAATTATGAAATTTACAGGCGAGAGAAGAAATGTCGAGGGAAAGATTGCGTTATTTGGAAGCCATGGTGGGTGGTTTCTACTTTGATTTTCTACTTCTAGGTTCTGTGGCATTGATTGAGTTGGTTGCATACCTGCACCCGTCGGTTACTTTGAGTATTACTGTTGTTGTGGGTTTCATGCAGGCAATCTACTGTGAAGCAATTGCGATGGTGGAAGAATACCAACAGGCTGTTTCAATGGCGAACCTTGGAGGAGTTCGAGATGTTCAGGCTCTTTACCCACAACTAGGCTTGAAGAATTCGCCTCAGGTTTGTGATAGGAACCATTCTATTTCACGATATAGAATGAAATACAAATCCGAAATCTACCTACCTCTCACACTCCTTACTCTCTGTCTCATAACATTCCAATTCAGAGTGAACACAGTTTCCTTCTGACAAATCCACTCACTCACTAATAAATTAATTTACCTGTATTGATATTGATTTCTGACAGTTCGATTGTGTTCTTATTGGACTGATTTTGCTTCTGCAGTTGGTTGTAAAAATACTTCGCAATATCGCCTTTGTTATTTTAGTTGGAAGGATTATTGAGTTTCAATGAGACTCTTTCTTAGCTTTTACCTCAAAACGATATTCAGTATTTTATTATTATTATTACTATTTTTGTTTGGGTGTTCCAATTGAGTGTATCTGATGTATAATTGTTTGTTGAGAGAATGTAATGAAAGATCAAAGGGTGGAAATATGCAAAATAGTGAAGTTGTGGAAACACCACAGGTTCGCCGTTGGTTAAAGATTTTGTGAACTTCTGATATTCTTTTATCTTTACCATTGATTTTCAGTCCATAAACTTACCCTAAGTTGTTTTCGTGGTATTAAGTTTGCATCTAAACTCCTTTCTGAAATTCAGGGTCTCAGTGAATAGTCTGGATATATATAATTTTAAATATATATGTATATATATACATACATGTATCTATGATTATTTGGAATGACCTGAACTCCTTATAATTATAGCTTTCAAACCTTGTCTCAGGTTTATGAGACCCTTGAGCATCGAATGGTTGTGGCAGAAGCATCTCAAAGATTGAGGCTTCCTCTTATATCAAAGGACGGTGAAATCCAGGAGGACGAGATTGAGAAGTGGAGTGTAGTATCTCGAAGTTCCCTTGATAGTACAAGTACCGGTATCACAATCAGCTCAACCGCTAATTCAACAAATTATGCAAGTGCTAGCAGTACTGGAAGCATTGTGAACAATAGTTCATTAAACTCAACTGATACTGCAGAACCTGGAGTAGGTGGTGTTCCCAATCGCTTTCTTGGAATCACACCTGCCTTTTTATGGCAAACACAACTCCATCAAACGCCTTCCATGGTATGGCATCTATTATGTGGGAATGAGTGGAGGGAATCAAGTTATCAACTATATTTACATTTTACATTTTCTTTCTTTTTTCTGTTGGCTTTTATTGAATTGGATTGTTTTGCAGTCCCTGCTCTTATATTAAATTCATATTGGATATTGTTTTTAACCACCTAATACTTTTGTTCTCAATTTATGAAAGGCTTCACCGATATAAATTATCTGCAACTTCTTTTTATGACATCATAGGATATGACCGAATATCAAAAGGCTCTTTCCCGTGAGATTGATGCTCGTTTGAAGACTAAATGTGATAAGGTTGCCGATGCTTTTGTGATGGATGATATTGGTAGGTCTATCGTTCCTTACCATTTTGTACAATTCTGCAAGCATGTATTATAAATGTAAGTGTGATGTCTTTNCACACACACACACAACTTTTATTTTTATTTTTTTTGTAGGCACGTCGATTAATGCCTCTTTTTTATCCATTTTTATTTAGATATATTTTATTTATTTTTTGTTGACATTTGCTTGATTTGTGAGATAAAATTATTGATCTGCTTTTTATCCTATAACTTCAACTACATTTTTCCTTCTGAAGAGTGTCCACTTTTATGCTACGTGATCTTGAAATATGAAACTTTACAAAGTTCGCTTTTAGTAGGAAATCCATTATGACGCATATCTTATGGCCTTGCATTCATGCAGAGTCATCATCTGGTCATCATAGCTCTAGTGCTCGGCTTCCAGAGAGGTCTGGTTGGCTCTTCCATGGCAGTATTTCTTTTTATGTTTTTCATGTACCCAATGTTCATTTTCTCACTAAAACTTCAATCAATAGGGTCAAGTTGATCATTGAGGAAATTGAAAGGGAAGAAGCAGCTTTACGGCAAGAGCTTTACTCGGCAGATAGAAAGTTCGCTGAATATTACAATGTATATGACAGGAAGTTCATTTTATTTTATCCATTTTGTCAAAATTTAATTGTATGAAATGTCTAATAATTTGTTCAAAACTAGGTTCTTGAGCAGATCTTGGGAGTACTAATTAAGCTTGTCAAAGATTTGAAGCTGCAGCATCAACATAAATATGTAATTACTGTTATTTTCTAGCATAATGGATGGTTAAATTTGCACAAATGGTTTCCGTTATTAATTTTTGTTTGTACCATTTGTAACTTTAGCACATTAACCTGGATGAACTGAAATTTTGTAGGACGATCTCCAGAAAACATGGCTGTGCAAAAGGTGTGAGACCATGAATGCGAAACTGAGGTCTGTTTTAACTTAATGCTCATTGTATCCTCGTGTTTATTGAAAGATTAGATGTCCATACAATCTTTTTTCATGTGTGAAACACATGTTGAGTGCATGATGAGTGTGTCCATGTCTGACATGTGCCTAATACCGATTCTAAAAGAAATAGTATCTGTACTTTCTAGATATATGTTCAATCAATACATCCTAACTTGTGGGATTAGCTCAACCCATCGATATGATTAGCCATGCCTAGGGTGAGCTCTATAAAGATTGTGGCAATTCCCTTTCATGCATCCCTCCCGTATCTCTCATCTTGAAGCAGACCATTTTAACTGCAAATCCTATTCTACTTCTCTTAATTTGCTTTGCTCATGAGCTCATTGTCTGTTGTAATTATGTGTAAGGCCCTTGCTATAGAAATAATGAGAATACTAGTAGAATATTAGAAGGGAGGTTAGAAGGGGCATATGAGTAATTAGATAGTATAGGAATTTCAGTTATAAATAGGGAGAGAGGGGTAAGAGAAAAGGTGTGAAGAATTTGGTGAGAATTTTCATTGGGGAATTTGGGAGAGACTAACCCTCTCGAAAGGCTAGGGTTTATCTTGTTAGTTTGTGAGTTTATAGCATATTTCAATACATTTTTCTATATTTCTATAATTGAATTGTCCTTTAGTATTTTTTTTTATATCTTTTAGTACCGTTCTTGTTAGGAGGGTTCCTAACAAATTGGTATCAGAGCCGTTCTTTCTCGAGAAAATTATTTTGCTATGGATTGTGGTCTGAGGCTAGATTCAAGGTTGTTGGAGATACAAGAAGAAATAAAGACAATACATCAGAGGATCAAGGAGTCTTTGAAAGAGAAGAGAGAAGGCTGGCAGTCACACAAATAGAGACGGGAAACCTTGTCCAAAAACTATTAAGACGAGTTCGAAGAGTGGTTGGAAGGCGACGATCGTACCTGAGAACACCTCCGAAAAAGCAAGGAAGAGTCAATTGACAAACCAAGAGGGAAGGAACGAAAGAGATATCACCAGGAAAGACAAAACCAGAACAAAAGCATAGGTTCAGACTTGTTGGAGGGGAACGATTTCAAAACAATAAAATAGGAGGATGAGGGAGTTCGAGAGAACAAATTCGATAGCAAGTGAAAGGCGAAGATGAATAGAGGAAGGAGAAATATACCGGCCAAAAGAAGGAAGGGCAAGTGGAAGAAGAAGCATCACAAATCAGCAGGGTCAGAGATGAAGTTTCTTAAAAAGCACCGATATAAGCTCCAAGAAAAGCGAGAAAAGGGCTCAGAAAGGTATAGCCATGAAGAGAAATTGCAAGACAAGTCGAGAAATCCGAGAGTAGAGCAAAATTGGGATGAGATTTTCGAGTTGGAAGTGGAAATGAAGACCGACAGTGGTTGGAAGATGGTTGATGGCCTGATTCAAAAGAAGGTGTCGGTGCAGGGTAGTGGTCCAATCGGAGGAAAGAAGGACGAAGAATCGAGGGAAACTGCAACATGGGTGATCGAAAGAGACGAATCTGAAAAAAATGCTAAACGAGGTCGAAGCAAATTTACGAAGGTTGAACCGGAGGAGAATGCTCAGGAAAAAGATGGAAAGAAGAAACGAATCCTGATCACGCGTACCCATGGCCAGCGACAGAAGATGAGATGGCTGGAGATGAGAACTTGGTGGAATTGGAAGTGCCGATTGAAGGAGACAGCAGTAACACCTAAAGGAGAAAGAACAAAACACCCTCGAAAGGAATTAGCAGACACACGAAAAAAACGTTGGAGGGATAACTTTCTGGCTATCAAATGGTTGGAAAAACAACTTAGCGGTCGAAGGAAGGAAAAGAAGGCTTCGGCAGTTTCAGCGGCTGGGGTGGCTAAAAGATAAAAAAAGGGTTGGTTTAGAAGCCGCAAGGTGTGAGATAAGGGTAATGAAGATCGGAGGCGATGGCATGGTGGCCGGAGTTGATGAAGAAGCCATAGAGAGAGACAGAGCTACGTACCAAGATCAGAAGAAGACGACGTGAGCGGATTCAAAGGCCGATCAGTAGCCAAGACGACGATGGATCTAAAAACAAAGAGGACAACATCCAGATCCAACGACGAAAGGGAAGATGGCTGGCGATGCGGGTATTCGAATCGTTCATGGCGGAAGGAGTCGTGACGAAGATGAAGGCAGAGGAAAGGGAACGATCACGTGATAGATGGGGACCACTGAAACGGTTGGGGAAGGACGAAACGAGCAGAGGCAAAAAAGAGGAGAAAGACGAAAAATTTAACCCTAAATGCCATCCACATGGCAATCGGTGGAGGCTAGAGGAATGGAATCAAGTTTAATTATGGGATAATGGACCTAAAAATAAACATGAAGATGTCCACCTACGGCCCAAAGAGGAAAGCGGGGTGTTTATTAATTGGGGCTATCCAAATAGGGGCTGAAATTCCATAATGGGCCGATTATGAGTAAATGGGTAGAAAGCCCCTAATTCTTGGTTATCAAGGGGTTGCAGAATTAAGACTTAACGGGCTGCATCTGAATATGGGAAGTATGGTCCATCCACAGTCAATGGAGAAGATGAAGATGGAGTTAGGTGGGTACTACCTCAATTTTAAACACAGAACCAAAAAACAACCATGGCAAAGAAGTTAGGCGAACGGAGAAAAAGACGACTAAATAGAACTTGGGCAAGCGAAGATGGTGGAGAAGCGAGGAGATGGGAGGTGCGGAAAAATTGCAGAGGAAGATGGAACGATCATGGAAGGGGAAGGAAGAATCACACTAAGATGACCATTTGCGCGGATTGAAATGGAGAGGTTGTTCGATGGTGTCGAAAACTAGGTGTACATGAACAACAACCAACGGACATGATCATCGGAGGAAGATGGGTGGGTTAGCAAAAATAGAGACCAAGTTCCTTGAAGAGATAGAAGATGTACAGAAGACGGCGACAACTGTGGAAGGGTTGGGATGGGTTTAATGATCAAAGAGAGCCAATGACGTGTCAAAAGCTGGTAGGTTGGAGGTGAATCAAGGCGACACAAAAAACTAACCCTAAGGACATGGGGATAACACTACGATGGGCTGATGTTTTAGAGCCCAAATTAATGGACTATGTCAGCTGAGGAAGTAGGGTGTATTTGAGAAATTAGGTGCAGGAAAAACACGTGGGTGAGGCCATGGAATGGACAAAGGTAGCAGCATACTTTTGGGCTTGATAATGGGCTGAGTAAGGAAGGTTTCAAACCCAAGAGATATGCCGATGATGGGTGAGAAAAGGGAGATTCAAGAATATTGGGCTGCTCGATGAGCCAAAAAAAAAAAAAAGTGTGCCCAATTTCGTGTGTATTTTTAGGAACACCTTGAGGGACAAGGTGTCTCCAAAAGGGGGGGGGGGGGCAGTATTGTAAGGCCCTTGCTAAGAAATAATGAGTAGCAATAATGAGAATTAGCTATTAGAATATTAGAAGGAAGGTTAGAAGGGGCATATGAGTAATTAGATAGTATGTTGTTAGGAATTTCAGTTATAAATAGGGAGAGAGGGTAAGAAAAGGTGTGGAAAGGAATTTGGTGAGAATTTTCATGGGGAATTTGGGAGACGCGACTAGCCCTCTTGAAAGGCTAGGGTTTATCTTGTTAGTTTGTGAGTTTATAGCATATTTCAATACATTTTTCTATATTTCTATAATTGAATTGTCCTTTAGTATTTTTTTTTATATCTTTTAGTACCGTTCTTGTTAGGAGGGTTCCTAACATTATGCACCTCATTTTTCAGCGTTTTAGAGCACGTTCTCCTGCTAGAAACTTACACTCAGGAATCTATACCAGCCCTTCATAAAATAAGGTATTTGTAGAGTATTAATTTTTCAGAAGACGGCAGGTCAGTGTGTTATCATCAAGGTAAAAATGATTCGTAATGTGCTTTTTTACAGAAAATATCTTGTTGAAGCTACAGAGGAAGCTTCTATTTCTTATAACAAAGCAGTAAGTTTTTCTCTTTCTATCTCTATACATATGATAAGAAACGGGAATATATTCGAGGACAGAGCAACAAACTAACCACCGAGGGTAACTATAGAGAGCTCTGTTTAGAGAAAACATAATAAGTTCCACCTCCAATCTAGGTTAGTCAAAATAACTTCATAAAAGTAATAAACGATTTCGTTCTATCTTGGTAGGTTCAGTGATTTCTTCCATAGCACTCAGCTTTGTTTTTCGTCTGCCATGTACCTTACGTATATTGATGACATTCATGTGTTGTTTTATTATTAAACCTTACAATGTGCCTGTATTCAATACATCCATTGATCCGTCTACCTACTTCACTGTCACGTCACACACCAACCCTTCCGATGTCAAAAATGAAAATAAAGAGTAAAAATAAAATGAAACAAAAGGACAAACCATGGATATCAACTTTTCCAGTTAACCTTCACAATAAAGGACAATGAAATATGCAATTAAGTATTCTTGCGATCAACTTGCAACCATAATTTGCTTAATTTTATGTTCCGACTTTGGACTTAACTGGTTCATGCTACATGATTTACATTTACATTTCTGACAGGTCACTCGTCTCCGCGAGTATCAAGGTGTAGACCCTCATTTCGACACAATTGCGAGGCAGTACCACGATATAGTGATGGTAATGTCTTGTAAAATATCTATTCACTTTCATCCTCCTCTTTGTTGAAAATGGGGAACAGAAGTAAGCTCATCAGGTTTTTGCTCTTTATTTTGCAGAAACTTGAGAATATGCAATGGACAATTCACCAAGTTGAGATGGACTTGAAACGCTTGCCAGATCAGTCAAGTACATGAAATATTTTACATAGAGTTTGATTCTTTTGTCTGTATTGCTTCTTTTTATTGTATTATGATTTGCTTGAAGTTGAATCTTTATCAGCAGCCTGTTCATAATGTATTCTTTTGCCCCCCAACTTTTGTCTTCTCAAATGGTTTGTTTAAGTTAATCTCTCAGCCATTCTTCTAGTTCTTATGGGAGTGTTACTTGAAGAAAGATTAATGGCTCAGAATGCTGGTAGAATCATAAGATTTTTGAGAGAGAAAAATGCATGATTGGGTATGTGGCGCGAGTGAAATTGTGAAGTTCGATGAGTTGTGAAGTCTTGAGGCTCATAGTGTAAGAAGTTAATAAAATATAAAATTGATGTTTTTAAATAGTGGACCAACAAATTCCTTGGACTAAACAAAGAGCGGTTTCAGACTCCACTCCCGTCCTTGTCCCCACCTCCCTATATCAATCCCAATCTCTATGAAATTCTCGGTGGGGAAAATTTCCTATTAATTTTTTTTAATTTATTTATTGTTTAACAAGTTTATTTTATTTTATTCTCAATGATTAAATTTTTTTAGAATATTCTATATTAAATCATCATTTCCAATACATTTCTATTTAAATAAAACTATAAATTTTTCTTATAAAAACAACAATATTTTATGTGCAAAGATATAATTAAAATAGTTCATCTCATCATTTTCAAAAGTTAAAATTTAAGTAAAAAAAAATTCCCAGATAGAAACAATGTCAAACTATCTACAAAAATAGTAAAAAAAAATGATAGATATTAATAGATTTCTATCCAGAACTAACTCTTTAGACATCTTTACTCTAGTCAATGAAGAGAAAATTCTTCTTGTTCCCAATCCTATTCTCCATGAGATTCTCGTGGGGAAAATTGACATCTCTACTCTAGTCCAACTAACTCTTTAGACCAAATAACTGGAAGCTTCATCTCGATTATTTCCATTTTATGCTCTGATCTTTTTAACTATTGAGATGAAAATTATTTTTAGTATCACACTAATAGAAAATTTTCAAATGATATTCACCTTCATTATTTTGCGAATTTTTTAAAATAATGTTATTTTAATAATTCTTGACAAAAATAGTGTTGGGTTGAAAAAATTGACAAAAATAAGATAGTGAAATCGTGGATTTGATACACGATTACTGAGTAAGTAGCTAAATCATGGATGAGGTTCACGACTTTCTTTCACATCACTTGATCAGGTCGATCATCTGGCACCTGGACTGTCACATGTATGATATACGATGTTGATCAGGTATTCGTGGACCAGGTCCACGACTCCTAACTCGTGAGTACACGAGTTAGTGGTCCTAGATCCCTATCCAAGACTTCTCCCTCACTTTCTTCCCCATTTCTAATCTTCTGCCTTCGTTTCTGCTTCTCTTTTCTAACTGGTCGTCCGCCCACGTCCACCATTTGTCGTCCATTGTCTGTCGTGTGCTCCATCGTGCACCATTTTCTCTACCGCCACAGACCGTACGTAACTTTTTTTTTTTTTTTAATATATGAGACTGTGCCTTAAATATCCATAGATCTAGTATTTTATTTAGATGTATGCATGAAAAACTAGAGTTTTGAACTATTTTGGTTGAAAATTTGGGAGATCTAGTGTGTGAAGTTTGTTTTGTCTATGATTTTATATATTTTTTTTTAGTTTAATACTAAGTTGGACTAGAGATTTGGACTAATATGAGGAGTCTGAAAAGTGGCTATGATTTGTAGTTTATTATTGCTTTGTCTATGATTTGAATTATGTTGGATTGGGTTGTAGTTGTTTTTTTTTTTTTTTTTTTAAGAAAAGATTTGGACTATTATTATATTTGGATTTGGACTTGTGCTATAGGCTTATTATTATTATTTTTTTTTTAAAAAAAAAGAACAATTTTTTTGGACTGGTCATCAAATAAAGTTTGGATTATCTTTTGGATTGATGTTGGATTGAGCTGCTAGTATTAACGTATTAAGTTAGACTAATTTTTTTTCTATCAATTATAACAGTTGTAAACATTTGAGTAAATATATCAATGTGTTCTGAAGATTTATTCATTCTTGAATTTGGAAATGCTGAGGACAGTAATATTGATGTAGAACTTGATGAATTATTTAGAAATGATAGAAGTATAGAACATGATCTTGAGTTGGTATCGTCAGACATGTTCACCCAAATAGACTGGGACATTACTAATTCAACCTGTGAACGATGGTGACATTAGAGAAAATGAGTAGATGTGTAGATAATTCTAGTTTAATACAAAAAGAAATGTTATCTGACACTAAAGAAGCTCTACAATTGACTGTAAAAAAAATACTACGTGACAGAATACTATGAGATTTTCATAGTAGAATCGAACCAAGATATTTGGTATGTGAGATGCAAACAGTGGAAGGATGGTTGTGATTGAAGGCTACAGGCTTGTCGACGTAAAACTCGTGGGATGTTTGAAATTACTAAGCACTCATGTTTGTACTTAGAATTGCCACGGGATTATTCACAACTTGATTCGAATTTTATGAATATTGAAATCCAAAATATGGTTAGAGTTGATCTTGGGGTTCTTGTGGTCTTACTCCAAGAAGTAATTAAAAAACAATATGGATATAATGTTAATTATAGACATGAGTGACAAGCAAAGAGAAAAACATTGATGGTTGTGTTTGGTGATTGGGTGAAATCGAGCTTCCGTATGTAATGGACTTTTTTTATTTTTATGTAATTAACATTTTTATGTAATCGATTTTGTTATGTAATTGAATTTGTTATGTACTGGACTTTATTATGGAATTGACTATATTACTATGTTTTTATACTCTTTCAATGTTTGTGCATCATGGATTTTGGTCTTTCTAATCCTATGCAACTATATCAACAAAATACCCACCATTCACAATTGATATGAGATAGTTCTTCTATTGCAGTTTTCGGTTGTCTGAAAAGGGAGACATCTGCACAACGTACTATCCCGTTTGGTCCACGTATTATGGCTTATATACAACATACTAGTTTTCTTGAGGTTGCATAGATTGGATTTATCCAACTGGATTGGAACCTCATTGTTACTTTAGTAGAGCATTGAAGATTAGAAACCCACACATTTTACATGCATTGTGGGGAATGCACAATTACATTACAGGATGTTGCAATTCAGTTTGGATTACGAATAGACGGAGAACCTATGACAGGTTCGTTGCATATGATTGGAAAACTGTTCGTGATAATCCTTTGTGCGTTCAACCAGATTATTTGAAAGGCTCAAGATTGAGTATCCCGTGGTTAGCGTCCCAATTTCCGGTGTTGTCTCCCAATGTCAACAACATCAGCGTATAGAGGTATTGATAGCTTGTAGAAATACAAGCTATTGTAGCCTTTTACTTAGAATTATGGGGGCTAATAAGCAGAATATGTGTTAATAATACCAATAATTCATATGGAAAAGCGAGCTTGCGTCAGCCAGCACCAGAAATCGCCACTAACCTTATATCATGCGTTATTATGCATCAAAGCGTCTATATTTGCAGCCATTGCAGGAATTGACTGCATGCGTCGACCTCAAACTGTCGCAAGAATAATCGCATGCAAAGGTTCATAAAGACTAGTTCGCCGCATGGAATGTTGCGTCCATAGTGATCATCGTAATGAAAGATTGATCGCCAAGTGGGGGGAATGCATTGACACTTCAGGAGAAATAAGCTTGAATGCATACCTTGGGAGTATCAACAAGATAAAGTGATGTTGACATTACCTATACCGCGACAAAGGTAGTAGTGAGTCAGAACCCAATCATCAGTTTATCGGCATTAAGCTCTATAAATAGAACCTTGGATCTTCACTTCAAACCATCCGAGCTTCTGCTCTAAGGCAGATCCTTGTGATCACAAATGAGAGCATGAGCAAGATTTCCTTTAAGGATTCTTCACCTCCACAGCCCATTCCGAGTGACGACCAGAGTTACGCCGTAGATAGAGCTCGAAAGAGATTTCTCCACCATCCATCCATGGCACCACCAGCAGCCTTGACGCATTTCAGATGAAAAGCGAGAGGTTGTTTTCATCTAGCCTTCCATTTCTCCTCTTACCTCTGTATTGTATTACATTTTGGCTTAAGACATTAATACAATTTGTAATCAATGCATATCTTAGTTCCTTCAACACCATCTTCATCATCTTCCTCTTCTTTATCATAATCTACATTCATCATTTAGTTAAGCATTGAAGATAGTCGCATACTCAATCGTGCAGCCTAGAGATAGAACGCATGTAGCAACCCACCGAGAGGTGTGCGTTGCACGAGTATAGTGAGTTAGTCCTCTTCGCTTGGTGTGAGGCTGAAGCAACGCTTGTCTATGAGCTGTCACAATGCTTGTCTATGAGCTGACTAGCCACAAGTAACTGCCCGAGAAGGTAAGTAGTGGAACACCCTAAAGTAAGGTAAGCTTTGTTCTTAGAGATAGGAACGATCTTATGCTCGACGCAACCATGCATTATAGAGATATAAGCATGCGGCTGGCCACTGAGAGGTGTGCGATGCGTTAGTGTGGTGAGCTGGGATTACTCGAGCGACCTAACATAATGAACATTATTATGCGTTAGCAGTTGCTGCATCTCTACCATTTTTCATAGTTAAACTTCCATTGCTCAATCTGTTTAGTTAAGAGTAGGTGTCGTACATAATCCTTTCGCTTCTGTCTTTTTACTTTTATTCATCGCCTAAAACGCAACGCATTGCTTCACAAACATTATTGAGTTACAAGTCCCTGTGTTCGACCTTGGATCATCCTGAGAAACTTGTGTTCTCGTTATACTTGGTGAGAAAGCAAGAAAACTTGTGATAGGAATGAAAGGTCATTGCATACGAGCTTAACGCATATTTCATATTTTCTAGTCCAACGCATGGTCGTCGACGCATGGAGATTAACGCATAAAATAAAACAAGCATATTTATTTTCCTTTCCCTTTTCCAACTAACAGGTATGCACGAGCATACATAATGCAGCTTATTGGAAGATTTTTGTTCGTTGATAAGTCGAACACTTTGGTACATCTTATGTTTCTTCCACTGCTAGTTGATTTCGAGCATGTTGGTACGTACTCGTGGGGTGGTGCCTATCTTGCATGGATTTATAGAGAACTATGTCGAGCTACTAATGCACAAACTTTGGAAATAACGAGACCACTGATACTATTACAAGTATTGCTTATGAAAGATCTAACATTCTAGCATCATAAGTCTAGTTATAGGCCCTAGATCATCGTCCACCTAGTGCCATGTATTATTTTATTTATATATTTATTCCATTTTATGTAATAAAATAAATTAATTGTATTTTTTTAAAAATGTAGATGAAATTGTGTATTAGCAGCCTCCGAACAGTCAGTAAATATGTTACTAGTATATTGACAAATATTTGACCGACTGATGCACGATCAGGTAGCAAATGAATTTACAAATAAATATAACATACTTTTTAGGTGTCTAATTATTCTTTTTTTAGATTAATTGAACGTCACACACGCAAGATTTGGTTATTACTGCTTGATTACTATCTTGATAGTCAAGACATTTGGTTAACCGTTAGCCCTCTTATATGCTTCCATATAGTAGAGTGACATCAACCAAATCATGTGTTGAGACAATTCGGTCTGCGGCAAACGGTATCGTTGTTGTACTATACACTCCCGACACTACACCAGATTGATTTAAGAGGTAAGCACGACCAAGATTAATGCCAAATTCATACAGAATATACTTGTACTAGCATGCACGTCATGATCGTTGTGCATAAAGATAAATAACAAATGCACCAGTTGTATCAGATAACTATTTTTCTTGGTACGATTCAATCACGAGACAATTTATCACCTAATGATGCTTACTATTACTGCATGGGATATATAAATACCCTTGGACTTTGCATATGAAGACCATTTAAGATAAATTTGTTGTTTTTTAAATAAAATAACATGTAATTTATCCCTCACCTTCAAGTACTACTTACCTTCACTATTTTCCGTATGAACAACATTTAAGATACGTTTGTTGTTTTTTTAAATAAAAAAATATGCACCTTACCCCCGATGTTCAAAAAATGACTTTTAAATCCTACGATTAGAAAATCGAGAAATGATTTCAATTTCTCCGTCTTAAAATATTAGAAAGGGATGTAATTAAAATTTTGTATTTAGATGAAGATTTTATTCATATATGTAATATGATTATAATCTTGATCAATTAATAAAAATCAAAATACTGATCAGTAATTTACTCCCAAAATCTATTTATTCTTCAAAATCCAATCACTTTGGTTTGAAAAATTCAGATTTCATTCTCTTTTATGGTTTGAAAATTTTAGTTTCAAATCTTTTTTTTACTTAATAAAAAACAATAATATTCATTTGAAATATATTATGATTTGAAGTCACAAATAGGTAGCATTATGACTTATTACTTAATAGAGTTCATCATATTATTATCGATCATTTTCTTCAAATCTTGATTTCAAATTATAGAACACACTCATAAATTTTGTACTTTGTTTTAAAAATATCATTGAATTTTCAACAATTTTAATAATACATTTACACTAAAAATAAAAAAATCAAATACCGTCATCATTAGTTTTTGGATTGAAACTCTTGGTATTTGTTTTAAAATATACTCTTGAACATTCAAAAGTTTCATTAATATCCTTAGACTTTAAATGTTACATTAACATCTTAACCATTATTTTTCTAAAAAAAAACTCTTGTTATTAGTATACGAACAGAAATCACTAGTCTCTATCCTGCATATCACCTCCCTCGTCCATTTTCAATCTTTCCTCTACTTTAATCTATATCATACACTTCTTAATTTCTCATATTTTTTCTTCTCACTTCTTCAAATACACTTAAAACCTCCTTTTTTTTTTCTAAAATTTTCTAAAATCCTCATATTTTTCATCTCTTCTCAAGCATCAAAACTTTAAATAAACAAAAAGAACTCTCTGACTTTTGAGCATGTTCAAACATAAAATATAAATAATTTTAACACTTAGATAGTCAATTTTTTTGAAGTTATATTGAGCTGCTAAAGAATGAATTTGATAGCAACTCATATAGATACCCTCATTTTTAATTATATAGATATTCTCATTTTTCTTCTCTTATTTGTCTAATTCTGTCATTAATTTTCTCAACAACTAAATAGGATCCAAAACTTCAATGTGAAGTATTAAATCTCACAAAGTTCCAAAATCAAAATCTCTTCTCAAAACTCAATAAAATATTGTACCTTTTAAGTACAGAAAAGGCCAAGAAAAAGAATATCATTTTCAATAATGTGAAAACATTCTTTAACTAATTATAATAAATAGACTTAAAAATAATAGTAAAAAATAAAAAGGGAGATTTTCAAAAATAGAAAATAAGGCGGATAGAATTCTATCACTTATAGCAGTATTTTTTTAAAAAAAAATTTACTATTTTTATAAATAGTTTTATATTTTTTCTATTATCATGCGAAAATTTCTCAAATAAAAATATATGGGGCGGGGCCCATCCACAGCTAGAGTTCCACTCTGTGATTCATGCACCGGTTTGGTTTGGCCTGTTTTACAAAAAACCGGCCACTGGACCGAACCACCAACCTCAAGTTCTTCTAGTGCTAGTAGCATAGTCTAGATCCATCCTCCCGTGGGCCCCACGTGTCTCTATCGGTCGAGCCGGGTCGATTCACGAATCCAAGTACGGATCGGGGTTGCGTTTGCGTTCAATGAACGCGTCGGTTAATTCACACCGCCCTTATATTCTTTTCGTTTAAAAAATTATTTCCTTAATTAACACGGTACACGTCAGCGTAGATCTGGACCGTCCCTTACTAATCTTAATCGTCCACGTCATCCTCCCAGAAGATTCCAGCTCAACCCAACGGGCTGTTACCGCCTTACCCAAAATTCACTATAAATATTCCCCATTGGCTTTCTCAATCTTTTCACCCTTCTTTCCATTTGCTTTCGATCTCTTTCACGCGTTCTTAGTCCCTTCGCCTTCTGGTAAGTTTCTAATTCCTTCTGAATTCTTCTTTGATTCAGTAATTTCTTAGCCTTTAATTTTTTGTTTCTGGAATTTGTTATCTGGGTCTCGAGATTTTGGTCGATCGTTCTGGTTAATCGTCGGTTAGGGTTTTGTTTGTATGATCTTTGTTTCTTGTTACGATTTCTAATTTATTCTGGTATTGGGTCGTTTTTGGTTGTATGAAATTTTGATTTCTTTGTTTGTTGTCTGATGCTTGGTTTATACGTCTACTTGGGGGGATTTTTCTGTCTTGTTCTGTTTTCTTTTTCTTTCCCTTTTTATCTTTAAACGGCTTTGTTATATGAGATGTGTTCTGATCATTTGATGATTCTGGTATTGGGTGGTTCATTGAAGCCACTGATGAATTGGGATCTGTTTTATTTATTTATTAATTCTTTTCCAGATTGGAATTAATTATTTGGGACTTGTGGTTGCGAAGATCCAAACTCGTTTGGTGATCTTTCGGTTTGGTTTTTTTGTTTAAAAAAAAAATTGTCATCAACTTTCTATTGATGTTTCAAAAATCCAGTCAAGTTTTGTGAACTTTTCAAGAAATTTTTTGTTTATAGAATTTGGTAAGAAAATCAATTGTTTCGAGAAAATTCTGGTGGAAAGTATAAATTTGAAAATTCCGTCTATTAGTCTTAAATGTTTCGTTATCCACTTTCTGCCGGTGTTTCGAAACTAGGTTAGGTTTTGTGAACTTTTCAAGTAAAACGGACCTTCAAGAACGTTTTTGCTTTTTAGATTTTGATAGAACTTCAAGTGTCTCCGAGAATACCATAATTAGAAAGTTTGTAACAAATTTCGTCCATGAGTTTCTATGTCCGGTTTCCATCTTTTACTGATGTTTCAAAAAGCCAAGTTAAGTTTTCTTTAGAATTTGATAAGAAATTCTAGTGTTTTCTGCAAACAACAGAAAATTAATAAGAACAAACAGATCCAATTAGGGCCTTAGTTTTTGCTTCTAAATATTAATGTTTCTAGTACCTTAAGAGCTGTGTAATGAGAAGGGCCTAGTTTTTTTAACCATAGTTGTTTTGATGTTTTCAGATTTTCGGTTGTCCGGTTCCGTTTAAGCTTTCATCCAAACAAGGTTCATGGTTGAATTAGACTTCCAGATCCCATCTGCATTTGATCCATTCGCCGACGCCAAGGATTCGGATGCCCCCGGAACGAAAGAGTATGTTCATATTCGGGTTCAGCAGAGGAATGGCAAGAAATGCTTAACTACAGTTCAGGGTCTGAAGAAAGAGTTCAGCTACGAGAAGATCCTCAAGGACGTGAAGAAGGAATTCTGCTGTAATGGTAATGTTGTGCAAGACAAAGAATTGGGGAAGATAATTCAACTACAGGGCGATCAGCGGAAGAACGTCTCTCAGTTCCTTGTTCAAGCTGGTCTTGTCAAGAAGGATCAGATCAAGATTCATGGGTTTTAGTTGCTTTCTGTTTCCTGTTTTATGCTCTTGAAGTGTTTTAAGGAGTCTGTGTGTTCCTGTTGGTTTGGTCTCTTCTCTCTTTCTTTCAATGGATTGTGTTCTGGTGTGTGATAATGGCAACTTATTATCAATGAAGTGTTTGATTTTGGGTATTTGCCTTGAAATTTTCTTGTGTTCAATGTGTTCTGCTTTCAATCCTTCCAACGAATAGCCAGTACAGCTACATTGGGGCTGTATAGAAAAAGAAAAAAGGGATAAAATTGGTATGATGTGGTAGTTGTAATTATGATTATTAACTTTTGATTTTAAATATTGAGTCTTCAAATTAGAATTGGATCTTGAAACTTTAGTTTGGGGCATGTTTTTTTAAAAAAATTTATAAAACATAAAAGAATAGTATGGTGGTTTTTGTAAAAATTTTAAAAGTTGGGTCTTCAAATTCATACAGACGTTAAAATCGGATATTTGAAGGCCCAATTTTTCCTTTTATAAAATTATAATAATTACGATATGGTTACTGAATAATATGTTATAGGAATTGGGGGGTTGCCTTTATCATTTTTATTCACTTCAATTTTTATATTTAAAAAACTAACACTCAAATTAAAATTAAAAAATACAATTCTAAAAATGAAATAGTAATTCATATTTCAGTTTAGAAACACAATCTTTTTTTAGAAAAAAGAAAAAAAAACACCATCCTCGAATAAACATATATAAAGAAGTATTTCGAAGAAAATATACATTATTTTATTTAATAAGATGATATTATTTGATATCGTTGTTGATCGATAACGGTCAATATTGATCATGATATTAATTATGGATATAGTTCTAAATAAAATAGGTAAATTATAAAAAAAAGATTATGTACGTAATAATCAAACGTAATTGGATTAATGATCTTCTTTATTATATTTGATCAATATTAATTATGGATATAGTTCTAAATAAAATAGGTAAATTATAAAAAAAAAAGATTATGTATGTAATAATCAAACGTAATTGGATTAATGATCTTCTTCATTATATTTGTTGATTATAGATTGAGTTCATATTCTAATATATTGATAAATAACAACAAATGTAATCAGGTGGGATTTTCTTTTCAAATTATCATGAATTACGTTTACAAGAAAGTGAACATGATCTAATTATTTGTTTTGAACATAAGTGTTATTAATCAAGAAAGTGAACATGATCTAATTATTTGTTTTGAACATAAGTGTTATTAATTTCTTATTTCGTTTGTCTTGAATTTAATCATATACTTTGAAAGGTAATTTTAGAGTGATTAAATTATTTAAAAGATACTAAAACATTAGAGTTTGGGAGAAAAAAACTATAGACATATATATAAAGTTATAGATATATAAAGGAGATGCACAAAATTTCAACATATAAAAAAAAATCGAAGATAAAATTCAAAGATACATAAATAAAGTTATAGACATATAAAGGAGAGAGGTTTTTTTCTTTTTCTTTTTTCTTTAAAGAATAACAATAAAAACAAATTCTTGAGAATAACTTTAAAGGGATATATATATATATATATACACATGCATATATNAATTTCAAGAGAAAAAGAAAAAAGTAATAAAATAAGAGAGAATAAGTTAAAGAGAGAAAACCAGAGGGAGTTTAAAATTATTAGAGCGATAAAGGGAGAAAAATGACATTTAAACCTAAGAATAAACATTATAGATAAACGTCATAAAAACTTTAAGAAAGTTACGTGAGGATAAAAATTAAAGAAAAATAAATATAAAAGTGAACAAAACTTTTAGAAAGGAAATACAATTTTTTGAAACAAAGAATATTAGGATAAAATAAAGTAAAATAAGAGGAGAATTTATGAAAATTGTACAAAATAATCTTTTCAACTTTTCACACTACAAAGATAGCACACTTCTGGCGTATCATTGGAATATATTTAAAGCGTCGACACTTCCTTCGTATATATTTAAAGCGTGAACGCTTCGCTGGTATATATTTAAAGCGCCGACGCTTCATTGGTATATATTTAAAATACTGACGCTTTGCTGGTATATATTTAAAATGCTTATATTTAAAACGTCAACGCTTCGCTGGTATATATTTAAAATGTCAATGCTTCACTTATACGTATTTAAAACGTCAATACTTCTCTGATACGTATTTAAAATGTCGACGCTTCGCTGATATATATTTAAAACATCAACGTTTCGCTGATATGTATTTAAAGCGTCATCGTATATTTCACTGGCACGTATTTAAAACGTCGATATCGTACGATAAAAATATCTTAAAATTTATCATTTTTTAGCGAACATCAATTTAATATAACTTTATTAGCATAAAAAATGAGAGGAAAAAAAAAGAGAAAAAAATATTATAAATTAAGACATCAAAAACCAAGTTTTTGTTTTGTGAGTTTAGATATTTTTGTAAGTATGATTGGGGATTCGAACCATAGACTTCTATGCATTACAACATTTATCACGTTCGATAGCTTTAAAAAACGCTATCGTAAACGTTCCATAGCATTTTCAAAATGTTGCCATAGCCCATGTTATTGAAAGTCTCCGACTTTTCATAGCGTTTTTTTAACGCTATAAAAAAATGCTATAAAAATCAACTTTTGATAGCACATATTTAATGTTATGAAAACGTTTCATAGCGTTAGTAAAAAATGCTTTAGAAGGTCTTTTATAACGTTTTTTATAACGGTAAAAAACGTTATAAAAAACTTTCTCTAGCATTTTTTATAGTAGTAAAAAAATACTATAAAAGATTTTCTATAGTGTTTTAAGTATGCTTTAGTAGCCGATGTTATTGAAAATCCCTGACTTGCCATAGCGTTTTTTTCAATGCTATAAAAAAAAGATATAAAATATTCATTTTCTATTACATAATTGTAATGTTATGAAAAGTTTTCATAGCATTAAAAAGCAAGCCACTCTTGAGAGAAAGACTTATTATCGGCGTTCCGCCTATTCACTTAACTCCCAGACTATTCGCCCTATTTCCCTAAAAGCCCAGTGAAGTACCCCTGCTCCTTACGGACCTTAAAGTTAATTTCTACTGTTCGCCTATCCTACTACTAATACACCTGCAATGCTATAATTGAGTTTTGATTACAGTTTTTACAAGCATTTTGAATCTCGCCTTGATAGACGATTTTGATCAAATTGTATATAGTTTACATAACACTTTTTATCAGTAACAAATTATTACAAATGAAGTAATAAAATAAACTATAATCATATAAATCTTTAATATTGTATGCAAGTACATTTACATCAAAAAAATCTAAGAAGTTTCTTATCCCTGCTTGCTACAAAAAGAACATATATTTACCATCAAACTCAAAACTCATTTATCAAATATGACAATATTTTTCTACAATAGAGTATTGAACACGATGTAAAACAAAAATTATAAAACACAAATATGAGGAGAAAAAAATACTGCATACAACTAAAGAGACCATATACTAAAGTTCAAAAACAGAGAAATCAGAGACTTTATCTCTAACTCGTATGTATGAATCTATTTGGAACAAGAAGAAAAAAAAGGAGATGGCAAACGAGTAGGTAGTGGAAGAAGAAGAAAAAAAAACAATAAGTAAAGCTCTAGGCAACATTGGGAAATGGAGTTCAATGATAGATTGACAAAAAGCAGAGGGAACAAGAAGGAGAAAAATGAAAAAGAAAAACCCAACAAAGAGACAAGAAACAAAGGAAAGAAACGACTCCTCTTGCTCTATTAATAGTAGTGATAATCTTCAAATTACAGAGTCAGTGAAGTAGAACAAAAAGACTCATTCTCCAAAGTAGCAAATAGGATAAAAGTAACAAACAACAAAAGGGAAACATCAAAATCTAACCCCTTCGAGAGAGCTGGGAGGTTCTCTCCTTAAAAGCTACCCTCAGCTCTTATTTATCTCACAGAAAATGCATATCCACATTGGTACCCCAGGCCGTCGTCTCTTTCTCTCGTTCAGCCGTCGTCTTCAACCGCCTGTCGTCAGTGTCGGTAATCTTCTCATTTTATTTTCTCTTGTATATTTATTTAAATCATTATTTTCTCTTGTATATTAATTTAATCATTATTGATTGATTAATTGAAAAATCAAGATTTAAATAATTTATGCAAATTGTTATTGTGTTATTGTAGATGTTTCAATTAATCATTATATATGTTTTAATTACTCATTATTGATCGATTCCAATTAGTTGTTGAACGTGAATTAATTTGACTTTCCAAATACCATTTTCAAAAGTTCCAAAAATTAAACAAAAACAAGATTCCCATGGATTGTGGATGTTTCAAGTTATGGATTGAGTTATTATTGAGTTGTTATTGTTGTTGAATGTGAATTAATTTATGGATTGAGTTGTTATTGTTGATTGTAGATGTTGCTCACAAACGCTCAAACACAACAACCTTGAACGCTCGAACAACACAACCGCAACTCTGCACGAACTCTTTGCACTCGTCCTCAGCGATCACCTTGGTCACGAACTCCTCAGCAACACGAACGGCCTCCACAAAACCTCAACGGTGGAGAGTTGAGTATGAAACCCCCAAGAAGGTTACCTTGGTATTCTCGGTGTGAGAATCCAAAGGGCGGGCTCTGTTCGGACTTGGTTTGAGGCAGATGAAGAAGGAAAGAACAATCGTGTACACGATTGGGCAAGTGGGAGAAGATAGGAACCTATCACATAGGACGATGCCCAATCGTTTAGCTAAAACTAAGCGATCGTCTAGCAAAAGCTAAGCGATCGTTTAGCTCATCGTTTAGCTTAGTGTCTGTCGCCTATAAAACACTATACGATCGTTTACTAAAACATGCTCTAAATCCGTATTTACTTAACAAGCGCCATGAGTTTCCTTTTGCCGAGAGAAAAACTCAAAATCATTTTTCAACGTTTGCAAAAAAAACTTTTTTTTCAATACTTTCTAAAATTAGGAAAACAAATTTTCTTTTAACTCATGATTACCATAAAAATCCAATAACCACTCACACAATTGGTTATTAAAGAAAAATAATTAGTTATCCAATAATTAATATTATTATAAATATAAATGATAACCAACTTATCATACTATATTTATCTGTCTCTTATACACATCTAGATGTGTATAAGAGACAGCCGTTATGTCTCTGTAGTTACATCTAATTCCTTAAGTACCACTGATCTCTCTAATGAACATAAGTCATAGTCCTACTATGACTGAGACTTCTCTTCCAAATAGAAGTTGTGGCCACTATGTTCAAGCCCCAGAATCAACCCTTAAGGGAGCAATCTCTCTATTTATCCCTGCTTCGGGAAAGGAATGAATTCCATCTTGTGGATTGAGTTCCCAGCTCCCAGATCAGAAAAGTCCCCAAAAAGGTAGACATGTTGAGTTGACAATCTGGCCACTCTCACCCATACTAATCAAAGGACCGCCCTCAAAGGCAAGAGTTCCCAAAACACTCAGGATTGAGGTTGTGTCACCTATGGTCGTTTAGGTGAGATGTAAGACTCTATTATCAATGGCATTATATACAGAGTCTAATCATCTCGTGGTTCAGGTCTTATATAAACTCTTTGTATAGGACACCCCGCTCGCACGTCTCCACATGAATGGTCAGGATCTACCATCTGTAGTAGTTTACAACACTTGCAAACCTCTACAAAGCGGGCTGTATTCGTAGTGTCACTAGGATCTGGTATCCCACCTTTAATCCTTATACTACAAACTTATTTAGGTTATCACTTAAGGCATGATCCACTTGTATATCACATATACATGTTTAAGTTCACATAAGATAACCAAGGAGTTTTGTTTATTGGATATGAGTAAATGCCAGAATTAAATAACACTTATTTTATTCATTAAACAATGTGTATCTTTACAAAACAACGAGACTCTGGAAAAATTATGATACCAATCCCAACACATTGTACCTTGAAAGTATGGATGCAGTAGATCCATGCCAAAATTGGATCTTCACTCTGTTCTTCCTCTCATAATCCCAATTCCATTCTCGAACCATAGTAACTGATTGTTGTCAACATGTTTTAGAACAAATAACTCAAATAGTACTTTTAAAGAGCATTAAGAAACAAAAATGTGTATGATAGGAGTGTGATCACAAATATATTTTACAACAATACAATTCAAATAAGAAATGGAGATTTGAACATATACAAAGAGGTTGTTTTTATAGATGGGTCCAACTATCATTGTACCTTGAATTGATGAAGAGACTTTGTCAAATAAACTCCACACTCTTAAATTGGAATAAAAATTGATATAATCGAAATAAAATTTCATTGATGGATCAATTGTAATGAACCAGAATTGCAAATATAATCAAATTGTTTTTTGTCGCGTTTATTTAAAATTATGAATGTTGTCGCATTTACTGTTATTATTATCGTTATCATTATCTCTAAGGGTTAAAATAGTAACAGTAACAACAAATATGTTAAAATTCATAATTTTTCTTCTAGAACAGTAACAAAAATGATAACTGTAATAGTAATCATAACGATACAGCGTGATTTTTAGATGCGATTGATTGAACACGTTCCGTTGGTCAATCAATTTATATTATTTGAAAGTGGACATAAAAAGTAATGAAACAGGGCCTATTTTTTATATTAATGTTGATTTATTACCTTTTTACTCGAATAGATGTGGTCTAAATTTCACAATCAAAATCTCGTAATGGATACATAATGGGCCTCAATTTGAAATGAGAATCCTATAATTACACTAAAACGTCATTTTTATATTTCTATTTAGTCAAAATATGGTTACCGAATAATATGTTATAGGAATTGGGATACCTTTGTCATTTTTATTCACTTCAATTTTTATATTTAAAAAACTAATACTCAAATTAAAATTAAAAAATACATAATTCTTAAACTAAAATAGTAATTCATATTTCAGTTTAGAAACACACATAATCATTTTTTTTAATAAGAAAAAAACACCATCCTCATATAAATATATATAAAAAAGTAACAATTTTCAAATAAAATATACCATTATTTTATTTAATAAGATGATTATTATTTGATATTGGTTTTGATCAATAACGATCAATACTGATAATGATATTAATTATGGATGTTGATATTGATACTGACACAAATTATTAATCTGATACTGATATTGTTATGTATATGAATATGATTCTAGATAAAATAGGTAAATTATGAAAAATTACTAAGAAAAGATGATGTGGGTCTCACATAATAATCAAACGTAATTGGATTGATGATCCTCTCCATTGCGTTTGTTGATTGTGGATTGAGCCCACATTTCATTATGATTACAATATACTGATAAATAACAATATATGTAATCAAGTGGGATCTACTTTTCAAATTATTATTGATGGATTACGTTTACAAAAAAGTAAACATGACCTACCTATTTGTTTTGAGCACATAAGTGTTATTAATTTTTTATTTCGTTTCATAAGAGTGGCTTGAATTTAATGAAAAGTATTTTTAAATGATTAATGTGTGCTTTGAAAAATAATTTTAGAGTGATTAAACTATTTAAAAGGTATTAAAACATTAGAGTGTTGGAGAAAAAAATTATAGACATACATATAAAGTTATAGATATATAAAGGAGATGCACAAAATTTCAACATATAAAAAAAAATCGAAGATAAAATTGGAAGATACATAAATAAAGTTATAGACATATAAAGGAGAAAGATTTTTTTTTTCATTTGGGAAAATAAAAATAAAAACAATTCTTTGAGAATAGCTCTAAAGGGATATATATATAATATATATATATAATATATATATATATATATATATATAAGTGAACAAAACAATTTCAAAGAGAAAAAGGAAAAAGTAATAAAATAAGAGAGAAAACCAGAGGAAGTTTAAAATCATTCTAGGTAAAGGGAGAAAAATGACATTTAAACCTAAGAATAAACATTATGGATAAACGTTATAAAAACTTTACAGAAAGTTAGGTGAGGATAAAAATTAAAGAAAAATAAATATAAAAGTGAACAAAACTTTTAAAAAGGTAATACAATTTTTTGAAAAAAAGAATATTAGGATAAAATAAAGTGAAATAAGAGGAGAACTTATGGAAATTGTCCAAAATAATCCTTTCAACTTTTTACATTACAAAAATAGCACACTTCCGACGATTCGTTGATATATATTTAAAGCATCGACGATTCGCTGGTATATATTTAAAATGCTGACACTTCGCTGGTATATATTTAAAATGTTGACGCTTCGCTGGTATATATTTAAAACATCGATGCTTCGTTGGTATATATTTAAAACGTCGATGCTTCGCTGATACGTATTTAAAACGTCGATGCTTCGCTGATATGTATTTAAAACGCCAACACTTCACTTATATATATTTAAAACGTCGACTCTTCGCTGGCAGTTTGCTGGTTAATTCTATTGGATAACGCTTTGGTAAGCCTTATATTCCCGACAGTAGAATCGTAAGACCGTTGGTAAGCTCGGTGTTCCAGTGTTGTAGAATTTTCAACATCCTGATTATTTGTCATAATAGATAACTAGAATTCTAATAGGACTTTAAGCCTTAAAATTTTTTAATGTCTAAGTTAATTAGAAAAATGTTCTCTAAAGCTCATATTACAAAAAACTCAAATTTAATTGAAGATTATTCAAATGATTCTCAACCCTCCATAGTGAATAGTCAAGAGCTTCAAATAGCAAAAATAGAGAAAAACCTCCATAATTAGAATATATCAAAAGTAGATATTAAAACATCTATCAAATAGGAAAATTTGATTATCTTCAAGATTATAGAATCAAAACTACCGAACAATTAGTCCCAATCAATAAACTCTTAGAAACTTTTTGTTTATTTTCAAAACAATCAATTATTCAACACCAAGGAAAATATAAATTTCTTCATATAGGATTAGTTCAAATTGCCATAAAACTACTTTATAGAATAGGATTAGATACTCCAATTCTATTCCTGTTACGTGATAAAAGACATAGAAACTTTTCAAACTCAATACTTTCTATAGTCGAATCAAATTTAGAAGAAGACCAGTCTATTTCAATTGTTATCTAAACTTTTCAGTTTCATTAAGTGATCCAAATATACTTAGATCTTTAATGTTTGATATTAAAATTCAAAACATGGATTGGAAACTACAAACTGAATCTATTGTAGGAATATTTCGGATACATTATAAACTAATGCATACAAATTTATCCCCCAAAGGTCTTAAGACTTCTCTCAAAGACCAAATCCTCCTAATGGAAGCTAATACGGAATACTCAAATACTTTTACTCCGAAAATGTTATCTTGGAATCAAATTACTCATAATCCTAGATGGAATTTAGAAGACGTTTTTAAACCTTCAATTGAAGATCCAAAATTAACCTGTATTATCGAAAATGAAGACGGAAGTGTGGAAATACATTTTCAATCTTCAAGATTGGAACCTCCTCAACCAAATACTTCAATAAATCTTCAAGGAGTACGGTTTGATAATACAATACCACAACCTTTTGTTTTTCTACTATGTGTTCATACTATCAACCATTTGTTTTTCTACTATGTGTTCCACTATGTATGAACCTCCTAGATTTTCTACTATGTGTTCATACTATCAACCTCGAGTTTGAGGTTCGATTCCCCTACCCCACACTTTAATTACAATACCTTTCGAAAATATATATATATATATATATATATATATATATATATATAGAACCTATTATCTTCTCCCACATGGGAAACTATAAATTCTAAAAGATGCATAACTTCTCCACATCCTTCCTTAGAAAAAATTAAATTTCAAAATAATAATGATCAAGAAGTAATAGCTTCACCTTTCAAGATGATAAATGTATCTAAAAGATGGTAAATGTACCTGAAATTGGAACAAAAGTATCAACATTAAAAGATATTAAAAATATACAATTACAGAATAATTATTCTAATAAAATTTTACCTACAATATCCAACCAAATAGAAAGATAATTCTGATTCTGAAATATCAATATCCTTTAGTGATAATCAAATCGAGACATGTGCATACAAGTAAACTATAAATGTTATTTCCAAGAGACCAAGAGATTCTTTTTGAAGCCATTAGCCAAATTGAAGATCCCGAAATTAAAAGAGAATATTTTGAAAAACTAAAAAATCTTATTATAGAAGAACCTCAATAACAAAGTTTCCAACATTACAATCTTAAAGAGATAATTTCTCGCTTTGAACCAAAAACAAAACCAATAACTATTCCCGACCTTCAAAGAGAAATAAATAAAATAAAGGAAGAAATTTCTAACATTAAAAAAGAAAATTCTCAAATAAAATCTGAACTCTTATCACTTCAAACTCAACAAATAATTGATCAACCTTCCACTTTTGAAAATCCTAAAAACATAGAAATTGATAACAAAACCGATAAAATATCACATGAATCGTTTATCAATCTTATTAATAAAGTTCAAATACAAAAATGGTACTCTATTATTGATCTTGTCATAAATAAGGAATATCATTTAACTTCTAAGGTTTTAATTGACTCAAGAGCAGATCAAAACTGTATACGAGAAGGCTTAATACCTACCAAATACATTGAAAAAACCTCAAAAAAATTACATGGTGCCAATGGTCAACGAAAAAATACGTTACAAACTTTCAAATGCAAATATCTGCAATCAAGGATATTGTTTAAAAAATACCTTCATATTAGTTAAAGACTTAGATAAAGAAATAATATTAGGAACTCCATTCCTATCTCAACTTTATCCATTCTCAGTAAATGAGAAAGGAATAAATTCAAAAATCATAAATGAAAACATTACTTTCAAATTTGTAAATCCAATATCTACTAAATTCAATTCAAAATTCCTCAATATTTAAAACTATTAATTCCATTAAAAGAAAGACACAACAAATACAATTTCTAAAAGAAGAAACACATTATAAAAGAATCAAAAAACAATTAGATGACCTTTATATTCAAATAACAATAGAATTTGCCAACAAATTTGTAGATGAAATCACCAATAAAAATTAATTACAAAGATTCTTAGGCTGCTTAAATTATATATTAGACTTTATTCCACATTTAAGACAAACATGTGAACCACTATATCAAAGACTCGGAAAAAATCCACTTTCATGGAATCATCAACATACATGCATCATTAAAACCATCAAAGGTCTAGTCAAGAGTCTTCCATGTTTATCCATCATCAATCCACATGCATCACTCATTGTAGAAACAGATGCATCAGATATAGGATATGGAGGCATTCTCAAACAATCCATCAATGGTAACGAACAACTAGTTAGATAACATTCGGGTATCTGGCTAGGATGTCAAAAAAATTATCCAACCATCAAAAAAGAGATTTTATCAATTGTTTTATGTACCAATAAATTCCAAAGTGATTTAATCTACAAAAGTTTTTTAATACGCGTGGATTGCAAAGCAGCTACAGATGTTTTATAAAAGGATGTTAAAAATCTGGTTTCTCGACAAATTTTTACCATATGACAAACAATACTTTCTTGCTTTGATTTTAAAATTGAAGCTATAAAAAGAAGTACAAACTCCCTTCTTGATTACCTCACTCGATAATTTCTTTAAGGTAAGACTAAAGAAGATAGTGAAAGAGAAAGAAAAGAACGAATGAATTCCACTTGCAAAAAAGAAGAAAAGCATGATCATGATCAAGAACAACAACAACGATCAATACCTCCACAAACCAAAGCCTCGTACTCTCAAGCGTATCAATCTCTCAAAGGAGAATCATCACTAGTAATGGAGGATCGAAAAGGGAAAACTCCTCAAGCATTGTCATTATCAAATAAATTTCAAATTTTGGGATCTTCCATCATTGAAGGCCTTCTGCCTTAACAATCAACTCTTCTCTTATCAAAATTGAGGAGTCATCTACTCCTCCAACCACTTACATCCAAGTTATTACAAACTCAAACTCTCAAAATTTAGAAATTATACCCTCAAACAAAACTTTTAATTATCGATTATCTTTATCTACTTCTTACATAATAAAATCCAGACCTCATATATTACAACTCTTGAGCTAGAATTCATAGGTAAATCTATGCTTAAACAATTCAAAAAACATTTCTATCAAATTTCCATTTTATTCCAAATCATCCACAAAAAACTCATTTATTCTTATTGATATCGATTCAATTGAATTTTTGAATTTTGTAACTTTATAGAAATATCCTTCAAAATTGACATTTTATCTCCGTTTCTATATTTTTTTTCTTTAATTTTTATGAAAACAGCTTAAAATGAATTTTGGAACGCTTTTGAAGGCTATTAACACTCCCATTTTTTTTCAAATGATTTATTTACAAAATCGAGTACAAGTTAGTTTCTTTCTTTAGGAAGCTAACATCCTACATTGTCTTACTTGTGAGGCTAAAAAACAAAAAATAAAATAATAAATGAAAAAGAAACCCGACTTATTATTTGCATAGAAAGATAATCATAAATAGGAATATTTGTGTCTCATGTTAATGTAATTGAATAGCACCGTTGGTAGTGGTTTTATCATTTGTTAAAGCGTAATCCATAGAAAACGTTTTAATTTCTGGTTCTGTAGTTTTTAAAGTGATGCTTACGTCGGTTTTTTTTTAAAAAAAAAAAAAAAAAAACTTTTTTATCGACTTAAGAAGGGACATTCGGATTTGACTTTTACCGTAATTATATTGAATTAAGGTAAATTGTAATGAAAATTGATGTAATCGAAATAAAATTTCATTGATGGATCAATTGTAATGAATCAGAATTGTAAATATAATCCAATTGTTTTTTGTCTTATGAATTTTGTCACATTTACTGTTATTTTTAATGTTATCATTATCTTTGAGAGGTAAAACGGTAATAGTAACAACAAAGATGTTAAAATTCATAATTTTTCTTATGGAACAATAACAAAAATGATAACTATAATAATAATCATAATGATATAGCGTAATTTTTATATGCGATTGATTGAACACGTTCTGTTCGTCAATCAATTTGTGTTATTTGAAAGTGGGTCTAAGTAAACATAAAAAGTAATAAAATAACGTCAGTTGATTTATTACCTTTTTACTCGAATAAATGTGGTCTAAATTTCATAATCAAAATCTCGTAATGACATAATAGGCCTTAATGAGCCTCAATTTTTATATTTCTAATTAATCAAAATGTGGTTTCTGAATAATATGTTATAGGAATTGGGATACCTTTGGTCCTTTCTCATTTTTATTCACTTCAATTTTTATATTTAAAAAACTAACACTCAAATTAAATTTTAAAAAATACATAATTCTAAAAATAAAATAGTAATTCATATTTCAGTTTAGAAACACACATAATCGTTTTTTTAAAAAAGAAAAAAAAAAACACCATCCTCGTATAAATATATATAAAGAAGTAACAATTTTCAAACAAAATATACCATTATTTTCTTTAATAAGATGATATTATTTGATAATGGTTTTGAACGATAACGATCAATACTGATAATGATATTAATTATGGATGTCCATATTGATAATGACACAAATTATCAATCTGATACTGATATTGTTACGTATATAAATATGATTCTAGATAAAATAGGTAAATTATGAAAAAATACTAAGAAAAGATGATGTGGGTCTCACATAATAATCAAATATAATTAAATGGATGATCCTCTCCATTGCATTTGTTGATTATGAATTGAGCCTACATTTTATTACGATTATAATATACTGATAAATAACAATAAATGTAATCAAGTGGGATCTACTTTTTAAATTATCATTGATGGATTACGTTTACAAGAAAGTGAACATGACCTAACTATTTGTTTTGAGCACATAAGTGTTATTGATTTCTTATTTTGTTTCATAAGAGGGTCTTGAATATTTTTAAATGATTAATGTGTGCTTTGAAAGGTAATTTTAGAGTGATTAAACTATTTAAAAGATATTAAAACATTTAGAGTGTTGGAGAAAAAAAAAATTATAGACATATATAAAGTTATAGATATATAAAGAGATGCCCAAAATTTCAACATATAAAAAAAATTCACATATAAAGGAGAAAGATTTTTTTTTTCTTTTAGGAGAATAATAATAAAAACAATTCTTGAGAATAACTTTAAAGGGATATATATATATATATATATATATATATAAGAGGTAGTCTAAAATCATTAGAGAGATAAAGGGAGGAAAATGACATTTAAACATAAGAATAAACATTATGGATAAACGATATAAAATTAAAGAAAAATAAAGATAAAAGTGGACAAAACTTTTAAAAAGGAAATACAATTTCTTGAAAAAAAAGAATATTAGGTTAAAATAAAGTGAAATAAGAGGAAAATTTATGGAAATGTCGAAAATAATCCTTTCAACTTGTCACATTACAAAAATATCACACTTCTGAAGCTTCGTTGGTATATATTTAAAGCGTCGACGCTTCGTTGATATATATTTAAAATGCTGACGTTTCGCTCGTATATATTTAAAACGCCAGCACTTAGCTGTTATATATTTAAAATGCCAACGCTTCGCTGGTATATATTTAAAACGCCGACGTTTCGCTGGTATATATTTAAAATATCGACGCTTCGCTAGTATATATTTAAAATGCCGATGCTTTGTTGGTATATATTCGCCGACTCTTCGTTGGTACGTATTTAAAACGTCGACGCTTCGCTGATACGTATTTAAAACGCCGACGCTTTGCTGATACGTATTTAAAACGCCAATGCTTCGCTGATATGTATTTAAAACGTCGACGCTTCGCTGATATGTATTTAAAACCTCGACGCTTCACTGATACGTATTAAAACGTCAACGTTTCACTGATACGTATTTAAAACGTCAACGTTTCGCTGATACGTATTTAAAACATCATCATATGTTTCGCTGGCACGTGTTTAAAACGTTGATATTTCACTCACATATTTAAAACGTTGATATTTCACTATCACATATTTAAAATGGCGATATCGTACGACAAAAATATCTTAAAATTTATCATTTTATAGCGAATATTAATTTAATATAACTTAATTAGCATAATCAATGAAAGGAAAAAAAATAAAAAGAAAAAAAGTATTATAGATTAAGAGATCAAAAACCAAGTTTTTTTTTTTATTTGAGTTTAGATACTTTTGTGAGTAGGGTTGGGGATTCGAACCATGGACTTCTACGCACTACAACAAATATCACGTTCGATAGCTTAAAAAAAACGTTCCATAGCATTTTCGAAATGCTGTCGTAGCCCATGTTATTAAAAGTCTCCGACTTTTCATAGTATTTTTTTAACGCTATAAAAAATCAACTTTTGTAGCACATATCTAATGTTATGAAAACGTTTCATAGCGTTGACAAAAAAATGCTATAGAAGGTTTTTTATAATGCTTTTCATAACGGTAAAAAAAAGTTATAAAAGACTTTCTATAGCATTTTAGGCATGCTTTAGTAACCGATGTTATTGAAAGTCCTTCCCTTTCCATAGTTTTTTTTTCAATGCTATAAAAAAAGATATAAAATATTCATTTTCTATTACATAATTGTAATGCTATGGAAAGTTGTCATAACATTAAAAAATGCTATAATTGAGTTTTGATTGCAGTTTTTACAAGCATTTTAAATCTCGCCTTGATAGACATTTTTGATCAAATTGTATGTAGTTTACGTAACACTTTATATCAGTAACAAATTATTACAAATGAAGTAATAAAATAAACCATAATCATTGAAATCTATAATATTGTATGCAAGTACATTTACATCAAAATAAATTTTTAATAGTAGAAATATCGCTCATAATGGGATACTTCAATCACTACAACATTCCATAAAAATAACCTTATTTTTTGTGAGATCGACATGTTGTACAAATTAAATGAAGATAAAGAAAAAAATAATGCAACCTCAACATACTTTCTAGTTTCCTCAAGATACGCAAGTATCCTTTAGTCTCCACCTTTTTAAAATAATGTATCCATTAGTAACATCAAAAAAATCTAAGAAGTTCCTTATCCCTGCTTGCTGTAAAAAGAACATATATTTACCATCAAACTCAAAACTCATTCATCAAATGTGACAATATTTTTCTACAATAGAGTATTGAACATGATGTAAAACACAAATATGAGGGGAAAAAAATATTACATACAACTAAAGAGACCATATACCAAAGTTCAAAAATAGAGAAATCAAAGACTTTATCTCAAACTCCTATGTATGAATCTTTTGCTAATAAAAGGGAAAGAGAATAGGTAAATGGTGTGCGTGATATGATAGAGTGTGAGTGAAGAAATTAGAGAAATGAGAGAAAAAAATGTGTATGATAGGAGTGTGATCACAAATATATTTTACAACAATACAATTTAAATGGAAAAAAGGTAGTTTTTTCAGATGGGTCCAACTATCATCGTACCTTGAATTGATGAAGACACTTTGTCAAATAAACTCCACTCTTAAATTGGAATAAAAATCAGTTACGTCTGTCATAAAAAAGTTGAAGAAAATATCAACTCTAGTTGTCATCGAACTAATTAAAAATAGAGCTATAAAGATGAGAGTAAGAGTGAGGGAACTTATCCTGTAATCAGTGGACATAGGTCTTTATGACTGAACCACTTTAAAAAGTCTTGGTGTTCCATCTTCTTCACGTACTTCTTCTTCTTCTTCTTCATTTTCATCTGCAATTTTCTCTCCATAGATTCAAGCCTCAAAATGTATCTTCCCTTCCTTTGAATGGTCAAGTTTGGTCCCCTGCATTTCGTATGTAAAGTTGAGGTAATCAACTGAAACGTGTGTTCCAAGTGTGAATAAGTAAAGGAATCACGTGGAAAACTCAATAATTGATAGGGTTCACTTCTTAAATGAAAGATTTCCATCACAACCATCAAATGCTTTCTCCTTTTCTCGTCTTCCAACTTATCCTTTACATGTAAAAAACTATTTGAAGCCCAATAATTACCTAAATAAAAATTTTAACTAAAAGAAACAAAAATTAAATTTAGTTGTAACAATATAAAGAGACAAAATAAAGATGAGACCTCTGAGTTTTATCGAGTAAGAAGAAAATTTTTCAGAAACATTCAAGATTAAGAAACACACGTCTTTTCTTCAAGAAAATTAAGAAACAAAATGGAATTTAAACAAGAGAGTATATGACACGTACTTGATGTAAAATCAAGGAGTTGCAACAAAAGCTTTGACGGTAGCTTACAATGATTTTGGACGAATCGGTGTGAAGAATTGCTAGAACCATTCTTCAAGATATATCCTACAGAAAGTGAAAAGGTTAAGTTGTGAAAAGGTCATTCAAGTACAAATATAAGAGGAAAATGCATTGTTAGTATTAACAGGAAGTCCTTCACAATTTAATCCTTATCAAAGTGGGAGCACAACTAGAGTACAGAATAAAAATAACCATAAACAAGTGTTAACTTTGACCATGGTTTTAGTTAGTAAATTACAAAAGTTAAGAAGAGAGATGCTACAATCTTCCATAAAATTGGTTCTTCATAGAAAACCAACTTTGAATGCATTTAGAGAGGTTTCCTAAGGTAGCACATGTATTATCAGTGGGATATTATAAAGATCAATTAAACAAACTAATAAACACATATCAACAATAGAAATAATCAAGTTGAAGAAATTTGTTCATCATTGTATGCTTCTAGTTTCACAATCAAACTTTCAACCTCTATTATTGTAAGTTGTTTTGCTTGGAGTTCTCCAAGAAGAGGCATCAAGAGCCGACAGCTCCAACACAACAAAAAATGATGCAAGCATGTATGTCATCTTCCCAAATATGGAAAATGTGGAAAAACAGTGCATCAACACAAAAGAAATAGATCATTCCCTTTATGACAAACAAGTAAAAAATTGAGAAGACCTCAATATGAGTATTTCCATGTGGAATTACTGCTTCCATGTATATTTATGTAAGGAAACCATACATAATAGCCCCACAACCCATGTTGAACTGTCATCATGCTTTCCCCAAGATAGAAATGATTTATCATGTAAGGATTTCATCTACAACTAGCCAACAGGTTATCAAACGGAGCCTTGCCTAAAAACAGATATCGGATGGTCTTTAGTTTGTAACTCAATGAAAGAGCCAGAGGATAGATGGATTGATCAGTTTGACATCATAAATCTATTATTCATATGAATGCTAAGAACTAATATATCCAAATTAATATCCTTCATACAAGATCTCATTCATTTAAGAATTAGGAAGTACAAAGTGTACACAATCCACAACATACACGGATTATTTGACATAAAGGGTCAATTAGTCATTCATATGCTAAGGATTATATTGTCATATATCTAGATGAATCTCTTTGATACAAGATCACATTCAGTTATCAAGTATAATATGTGGACATTAATTATCATGTATAATAAGTAGACATTACTACTTCTAACTCGACAATTTGTACAATCACAAAAATAAGCTCCCAACAAAACATCCACTTAATGTCTAGACTGAGGTTAGAGCATATTCCATTATGTACACGAACTTTATAACATAAACCCCCTAATTCATAATTATGGGTTAATGTTTATATTGAAATGTCACATAGAACAATAGGGATGAAATGAATCAGTGAAGGACAAGCTTGTTTTGATTAAAAAATTTCAATTTAATTGGTAACTCATACGGAATAAATTAATGAAAAGAACAAACCTTTTCTTCTTGGAGATGAGCTTGTTTTGATTAATTTTCCGGCCACTGCTTTCTTGTGTGATGCTTGCACTTCTTTCCACTTATCCAACACTATCACCTATGACAACTTGGATAACTTCTTCTCACCTACATCCAAAACTCCCAACAACTTGGTCAATAAAAAAAATCACTGAACCTGCAAACTAATCACCAAAATTTTCGTAAATTTGGGATTTTTATCATAGATAGCTTTACGACGAATAAATTTGAATTAAACCAATGAATAAAAAACTTTCAACTTTAAAATTGCAAAAGGGATGATAAAAGTGGTATTTACCTCACGAACAGCTCACATCGGTGCACAAAACTCAGAAATTTCAAATCGAAGCACAACATAACAAAGAAGTTTGAAGCACGATGCAATCGAATGAGGGAGAGAAGGTTGAAATTTCAAAGCACGAATTAGTCAAACGAAGGAGAAGGCTATAATATTTTGATCAGTCCATAAGCTCGAACGCGAAGGAGAAAATTGCACTACGTAGTCGACCGAAGGAGAAAGCTAGAATTTTGAATCGATTCAAAAGTTTTAATGAAGAAGAAGATACAGAAGAACGAAAGAGAGAAGAATGCGAAAGAGAACAGCGAGAGAGATAATGAAAGAGACGGTGAAGACGAAGCATGATGTATTTTATTAGCCCAAAACCTTAAAAAAAATGGAGAGGAAGCCTTGAAATTTTGGCATTCCCGCTTCTTCTTCTTCTTCTTCTTCTTCTTTTTTTTTTTTTTTAATAGCGGTATATAGGAAAAGTTATACTAACGTGCTATTGAAAGGTATATTTGTCGCAGTGACCTCCTTGTACGTAAGATGTTAATTGAGTTATGCTTATTTTGACAAATTAAACTAATTTAGTTTATAACATTACCTATTATTTAAATACTTTTATCTTTATTTAAATTTTATATTTTAAAATTCAAAATTCAAAATAATGTTTTTAAAAGTTGCATTGTTCATATCACATCATTCGAAAATAGTTTTCAAAAATAGAAATCAACTATCTAACAGACACATATTCCTTAAAATGTAATGACTAATGAATATGAAAACTTAAAAAATAATTCGAATGTGAAACCCGGATCTCAATTTCCCTACTTAAGCAGGTAATTAAGGAAATTAACTAAGTCTAAGTTACATCCTATGTTGAAGAGAAGGAAAATTTTCTAAGTGTGGGAATAGATTTTCTTTGAGTAGCTTTGAGTTGAGCTTTAACCAGTGAAATTTGGCAAAATGATAAGTCAAAAGAAACCATGAGTTTGGTGTTAGGAAACATTAACGCATGAGTTGAGGCTAAGTTTATAGAGGTTAAAGGGAAATTAAGCCTTAAAGTCAAAGGACAACCATGCGTTGAGCTTGTGAGGTTTGGACGTATGTTGGCTGAAGCTTGGCAAGAGGCATTGCCCAAAGATTACTCGTGTGCTGAGGTTGCGTGAGCGAGAGCAAGAGAGCTAGATATTGAGCGCAAGGCGCTGGATAGACGATCGTATAGCTACAAGCAGCGCTAAACGATGCGTTAGACGATAGCACTACATGATTGCGATAGCATTACACGATCAGCATAAGCACTAGACGATAACGCTAAACGATGAGCTCGGGCACTAGACGATGCGTTAGGCACAACGTGTGGGCGATAGATGCAAGCGCTACACGATGAGTGGAAGCATTAGACGTGGGCATTACACGATAGACGCAGACGCTAGACGATGGCACTACACGATAAGCGGATGGTTAGACAATGAGCGTGGTGTTAATATATAAATGATGACTTGTAACCTAGAGGATGGGAAAATGATTAACATTGTAACCTAGAGGAATGGGAAAAATGATCTAACATATAATTAGAATGTTATATTATTTTCAAGATCGAGCCTGAGATTGAGTTAGAAAATTGGAAAGAAAAAAAAAAAAAAAAAAAGGAAGAAAGAAGAAGCAATTCCCCTGTGTATTAAATAATTATTAGATATTTAATTTTACGATAATCCCTCAATGTGATAGTTATTATATCATTGTTTTAGAAATCCTAGAATTGGCTTGCTCTACAAGTTTTGGTTCTAAACAAATTTTTTCCAAAGGTGTTAGAAAGTGTGACAATCCATCTCTTTGCACAAAATCACAAAAAAGAAGGTATGTATCTCGATCTTGTCTTTAAATGTGTTTGGCTTACTACAGCATGATGTTGAGGCCCAAAAAAATAGTTTGTATTGGTCGTTTACGTAATCTTGGTCAGAAGTTCATTATCTTGGCCAGGATCTATTTGATATTTACCCTGGGATTTACTGTAAGGGCCTAATCTCAGGTGAGATATATATATATATATTAATTATATATATATATATAATATATATATATATTATATATATATATATATATATATATATATATTTACCAAGATTAAATATTCTCTCCCTGAGATTTAGACGATTTTTTAGTAACATTTTTTGTATATTTGTCTGGCTTTTTTCAGGATGCATCGTATATTTGTTTGTTTTGGGGGAGAATGGAATGAGAATGAGAAAGAATATGTAGGGGATCAATTGAAAGGTTTGATTGTAGACATTGAAATAACTTATAAGAAGTATTTACACCAAATTTATAGAATAAGTGAGGTAAACTATGTTGAGTTTGATTTAGTTATAAGGTGTTTGTATAACATTAGGCCGAATATATCTACTTTTGTGATTAGTAATCAAGAAGAGCTTAATTTTTTTCTTAACCGGTAACGATGTCTCCCAAATGGCTCTTTTGGTGTCCAAGGTACCAATAGCAGTCCATAACACTAGAAGTACAGTATCGTCATTTCCAGTTCCATTGGCCCAAAATGTTCCTTCGTTTCCATCCCACCTTGATTTTAATATTAAATAAAACATGAGCTCAAATGATGTGCGATCATTAAGTCCATTGAATGATAATGTAATTCCACTAGAATTGGGATACGATATGGATGGGTTGTTGAATAGGGAGTCTGTATTTGATGTAAATATGTCCATAAATTCTGATATCAATATTATTGTGGAGGATGTGGATATATATAAGGCAGTTGTAAATGTTGTTCTTGTTGACTCAGTCAATGACCGAGATCCATTAACCATAGAGGTAGATTCGATGTTTAATGTAGAATCACGAACTGACAAAAGACAATTGGGTGAGAGTAACACGAAAACTACTGATGGTGAGCATTATACGAATTTGATAACAAGTAGTGAACTGGATGTCAGTTATAGCAAGAGGAAACAAATTGAAAAAAATAATGATGAACATCATTGTCGTCTTATTGAAGTCTGCTGTAAAAGATGCTCAGGTCGATAACTTATTTTTAAAAGTAAGAAATTGTTTGTCATTGCCATTAGAAAAATACTTTCAATATCGTGTCGATAGTGTTGGGATTGGTGTCCTAATTCTCCCGAAGTCTCGTTCTTTTGTAAAGATACACATTATTTAATGAATAAAATAAGTGTTATTTAATTTTGGCATTTACTCATATCTAATAAACAAAGCTTCTTGGTTATCTTATGTGAACTTAAGCATGTATATGTGATATACAAGTAGATCATGCCTTAAGTGATAACCTAAATAAGTCTGTAGTATAAGGATTAAGGTGGGATACCTAATCCTGATGACACTACGGATACGGTTCGCTTTGTAGAGGTTTGCAAGTATTGTAAACTACTACAGATGATAGATCCTGACCATTCATGTGGAGACATGCGAACGAGGGTGTCTATACAAAGAGTTTGTATAAGACCTGGACCATGAGATGATTAGACTCTGTATATAACGTCGTTGATACTAGAGACTTGCATCTCACCTAAACGACCATAGGTGACACGACCTCAATCCTAAGTGTTTTGAGAACTTCTTCCTTTGAGGGCGGTCCTTTGATTAGTATGGGTGAGAATGGCCAGATTGCCAACTCAATATGCCTACCTTTTTGGGGACTTGTCTGATCTGGAAGCTGGGATCCACAAGATGGAATTCACTCCTTTCCCGAAGCAGGGATAAGTAGAAAGATTGTTCTCTTAAGAGTTGATTCCGGGGCTTAAACACAGTGGCTACAACTTCTCTTTGGAAGAGAAGACTCAGTCATAGTAGGACTATGACTTATGTTCATTAGAGGGATCAGTGGTACTTAAGGAGTTAGATGTAACTACAGGGCCATAACGGTTATTGACAGAGTTGTACTTACGAGCGATTTGTGAAGGGTTGTCGCACTGTTGATTGGTTAAGATGGACACATAATATATCTATGGTAAGGAGAGTTTAGCTGTCAGTCTTTAGTGGAGTACCTGATAGTTAACGAATGGTAGATCCTGTGACTAAAGAGTTTAGTCAATTATTCACGTACCGTTGGAGTTTCGAGCTACAAGTCTATAAGGTCCCCTTGGTAGCTCAATGTATTCAGTTGAGGATCAGTTCTTGGTGTTGATTTGAAATGTTCCAATGACAAGAGGTATTTTGATTATATATGATATAATCGGTATGATGTATGAGATACATCTAGTGGAGGATTGATGTAAATGAGATTTACATTAAGTACCATGGAATAGAAAAAAAAACTATGGTTTATATGTTTCATGAGATGAAACATTAAAACTATAGGTTATAAATATAGTATGATAAATTGGTTATCATTTATCTTTATAATAATATTAATTATTGGATAATTAAATCTTTTTCTCTAATAACCAATTAAGTGAGAGGTTATTGGTGGTTCTGGTAACCGTGAGATAAAAGAAAAATTGTTTTCCTAATTTTAGTAAGTTTTGGCAAAAAATTGTTTTTGAGTTTTCTTTCTCGCAAAAAGAAACTTAGGGAGCTTGTCAAGTAAATACCGATTTACTAAGCGACAGCTTGAGCAAAGTAAACAATCGTGTAGTGTTTTGTAAGCGACAGACACTGAGCTAAACGATCGCTTAGCTTTTGCTAGACGATCGCTTAACTTTAGCTAAACGATTGGACATCGACCTATGCGATAGGTTTCTGTCTTCTCCCACTTGCCCAATCATGTACACAATTGTTCATTCCTCCTTCGTCTACCTTATTCCAAGTCCACACAGAGCCCACCTTTTGGATTCTCACACCGAGAATACCAAGGAAACCTTCTTGGTGGTGTCATACTTAACTCGACATGCCGAGGTTCTATGGAGGTCGTTCGTGTTCTGGGGAGTTCGTGACCAAGGCAATCACTGAGGATGAGTGCGAAGTGTTCGTGCAGTGTTGCGGTCGTGTTGTTCGAGCGTTCGAGGTTGCTGTGTTCGAGCATTCGTGTACAAGGAGCATGGAGACAAGTTGACAAACGTTCGTAGCATTCTCTTTGTTTATTTGGATGTTCATGTCGTAATTTCTGTATTGGTTGCATAACTATATGTTTTGTTTACGGCTGTAATTTGTAATGTTCATTCGTGATTGTAATTTGGAATGATCTATTTTCCACTGCTCATGGAAATCTCGGATTCGATTTCCTTTAGATAGATCTACAAAGAAGTTATATATCGTAAAATATGTAGAATTGACATGCAAATGGAAAGTCAGAGCAATTAAAATCAAGGCTCGGATGTTTTCAAAATCACTAAATACATCAATGTTCACATATGCCCAAAAATCTTAAGGAAATAGGATCATAAATAAGCTAGAAGTTGGGTTATTGCTGAATTGATAAAGTCGAAGTATCAGGATTTTAGTCATGGTTATAAATCACATGAAATCATTCAAGACTTTTGCAAGGAGTATGGGGTCGACATTAGTTACGATAGGGTGTGGCAAGCCAGGGTTGTCTTTTGAATCTATGCTTAATCTTGTGCTCAATCTATCATGAAATATACACAAGTTTTCTCCTAAAAAGTCCAAGTACAAACTCAATAGAAGATAGTCTCGGTAAGAATCAAGGTCGAACACGAGGATTAATGCCCTAAACCCTTGTAGTTAATATGTTATTTGATATAATAGTTGATTATTTTAAATTGCAATAATGAGTTATCTATTACAGAAAAAAAAATCCAAGATTATTTCAGGAGACTTGAACAGTATGTCACGGACATACAGGTGGATAATGTTCAAGTAATAACCTAAAGGTTCTATAGTATATGGATAAGATTGAGTGTCTCATCCTGGTAATACTTTGGATATGACCCACTTTATAAGTGTTACAAATGTTGTAAGTATTACAAATGATGTGATCTAAATTGTTCATGTGGAGATATGCGAGTGGGGATATCCTATACAATGAGATTGTATAAAACCAGATCGTGAAATAGTTAATCTCTCTTTGTAACACCGTTGACTGAAGGGGTTAATATTTCATAAGATAACCATATGTAACTTAATCTCAACCCTGAGTGAGTTATGAACTCCTGCCTATAAGGGCTTGTCCTTTGATTTATATGGATGAGAGTGACCCGAGTCACCGACTCAACAAGCCTACTATTTTGGAGACATAACTAAGTGGGGAGTTGGGAACATAATTACACAAAATGGAATTCACTCCTTCCTGCCATTAGGGCATGTAGATGGGTAGTTACCTTAAATGCTGATTTCAAGTCTTGAACAATGGGTACCTACCCTCTCATTGGCTCGAGAGGGACTTGGTCTATGGTAGGACCATAAAAAAAATTTTCATTAAAGAGATCAGTAGTATTTAAGAAGTAAAAGGTAATTATAGGGATAAAACAATAATTTAACCTAACTGTAATTATGAAAAGTGAAGAATCGACTTACGTGTAATGGTTAAATCCATGGATGCAAAATATTCTATAGAGCGAAGAGTGCAACAGTGTGTCTTTAGAGGAGTGACTCACAGTTAATGAATATTGATTAACATAATTAAATAGTTTAATTAATTAATCTCGAATCATTGGAGCTTCTAATCTGTAGGTTTCATTAGGTCCATCTACTAGCTCATAATGGGTAAACAAGGACCAATTAATTTTGCAAGAATTTGAATTGTTCAAATTTATTAAGAGAATTTATATTGATACATTATAATATGAAGTTAATTTCGAATAAGATTCAAAATTAAACTATATAATAAAAGGAGAAAAAGATATTTGAATATGATTCAAATATTAAAATAATATGAATTAGATTCATATTAAAAATATAGGTTTAATATGAATAAGATTCATATCATTCATATTAAACCTATAGGTTATGAGAGAGATGAATATTTGGAAAAAATTCAAATATTTAATTAATTAATTATGTAAATTGATTAATTTAATTAATTGCTAATAAATAAATTAAATAAAGGAAGTCAATGGTTATTTAATTAATACGCACTTCACGTATTAAATGAGCGTGAGGAAGTTACTCAAGGGTGAGTTAGTTTTGCCCTCTACAGAAGAGTTTCACAGTGTTTAGTCTCTCATCCATTCTATCAAGGATTTTGCAGATAAATGCCTTCTCTGTGAAAATCATCTCCTATCCAAAATAATTCCATATTCTCTTTCAAAAGGTGGTTTCCACCAACTGGACCCTTACTAAATAATAGCAGGGGAGATCCTATGGTGGCGTCACAATACTGTTCGTGGAAGATCAGTTCGTTGAGGAAGAAGAATTTGCTAGAATTCTTGAAGACGATATTCAAAGGTAAGTTATTTCTTCATTTCTTGTCATTTTTCTTAACCTGTGAATGTTATAAATCTTGTTTACTGTATTTTCTTCTTTTATGTGTAATAAAACAAAATTGAAAGCAAAGCGATCACTTGCTTCTGTTATGGGATTCGATCTATTTAATTAGTTTAAAAGAAATGCACTGCTTATGTAATGGTTTTTTACTCGAATTTACGAAAGGTTTATCAATGATTGAAAATAGGTGTATATGTGTTGGGTTATATATCCTAAAACTTGCAGTTTGTAAATTTTAAACATATTCTGTTTTTCAATAAAGATGTTATTGAGTCAATAAAGTTGTTATTAAATATGTAAATTGCACTTATAAAAGTCTAAATCCAATAAATAAAAGAACCCTAACTATAACATGGATACTTGAACTTTATGTAAGACACAAAAGTGGATCAAGTTTGAGTATATAGCAAAAACGATCTATAAGTATAGAGATAGGGCTAGGTACGTATCCTAGAAACACTATGGATGTGATCCACTTTGTATTTAAAACAAACGATGTGATCCTGAATCGTTCATGTAGAGACATACGAGTGGGGGCATCCTATGTAAAAAAAATTTGCATAAGATCAGACCACGAAATAGTCACTTATCTTTATAATACCACTTACTGTTAAAATTGATTGTTTCAATTTGATGACCTAAGATAACTCGATCTTAATCTTGATCTAACTATGAACTCCTGTTTATTCAGGAGTATCCTTTATCTACATGGGTGAGAGAGGCTCAACAACGTCGATTCAATAGGCCTCCCATTTTACGGGTATGACCGGGTAGATAATTAGACACATAATCCTGCAAGATTGAATTCACTCATACTCGATTTTAGGGTTATAGATAGGTTGTTCCCTTAAGTATTGACTCCCAATCTTGAACAAAGGGCCCCGTCCTCTTTATGATTGAGAGGGACTCAATTTATTGGTAGGACGATAAACCAACTGTTCATTAGTGGATCAGTGGAGCCTTAAAGAGCAAGATATATTATAGGGGTAAAAAGATAATCTTGATTCAGTTGTAATTACGAACAACATGTGAAAGATTGACTTACTAATCATGGTTAAATCATGTGGACAGAAAATATATCTACAGTGGAGAGAGTGCAGCTACTAGTCTTTAGTGGAGTGTCCCGGTAGTTAACGAATGTTGGTTAATTAGGTAAAGAGTTTAGCCAATTAATCTCAAATCGCTGGAGCTCATGATCTGTAGGTCCATTAGGTCTGTTTGCTAGCTCATATTGGACTAAACCTTAACACAACGTGACATGTGAGTTTGAAGTGTTCATATTCGAATTAGGGAATAAGCATTAAATATATGCGATGTATTTAATGGCATATCATTCAACTGGGAATTAAATGATAAAGAGAGAGTTGGAGATATTTAAATAAGATTTACACATCAAAATTATGAATAAGGATTCATTGGGATTAGTGTTTGTTTTGATAATTGAATATTAAATTAAATTAATTAGTTTTTTAATTTATTATTTAATATTAATCATTTGAATTAGTTTTGAATTAAATTGAATTAATCAAAGTTGGACAAAGTCAAATGTTGACTTCACAAGCTTTGAAGGTCAAAGATCAAAAGTTGATTTCACTAAGTAGAAAATTCCAAAATTAGTTTTGAATTGATTTTGAATTAAAATTGTTTTTCATTAAAATTTGATTAAAGTCAAATGTTGACTTCAAAATAGTCAAAATATTGATTTCACTTAATGAAAAGATCCAACTGTTTTTTAGTGGGAAAATCCAACTTTTAATGAATTAGTGAATAATTCATTTTGCAAAGCGCTGATTCCACAGAATGTCACTTATCCCACTAAATTGAGTGCATTTTCAAGTGTCAAAATTTGGTTAACTCAATTTTGCATGATTAACATGTAATTGCTTTGTAAATAGGATGCTTTGATGGAGATTAATTCTTCTTGGCCATTTGGTGAATTTCAAGTTAGTTGAAAAACAAAATTTTCTTGGCAACTTAAAGATTCTAAAATAGTTCTAGAAATTAAGTCCTCAATTTTCTCTCAATTTCTATACTGAATTCATCCCTACAAAGTCATTCATTGGATCCCACTATCTTGAGGAATAGTTGGGAAGACTCTCATGGTGGCTCACAGCCGATTCGTGAGGAGATTGGAGCGAAATTGATGATCAATTTGGAGCTACAAAGGTTATAACTCAAACCCTAATTTCACAGTTATTTGCGTGCATGTTTTATCTTTAAAATTAATGAAATTTAGAATGCTTAAGATATAAATAGTTTCTGCATGCATGTTGTTTATTCTAACAATATGATCATGCATAAAAATTAAAGAAACTAATAAGAATAACAATGTTTTGGTGAGATGTAATAGAAAGGGTGGTGTGATTGCATAACAATAGTGACCATTGTGACTAAAAATATGGAGGAGAAGACGGGATTGAGATGAGTAATCATCAAGCCTTTGATCTCAATCAAAAAGCTTTTGTTCATGTTCATAACCTCAAATGGACTCCACTTCTCGATGAGTTAGCCAGATATATATCATATCTTTATAATGCATGCTCTAGGTTATTTTGGATGTAAGGTTGTATTTATCTCTAAATACACTACTTACTTGACTTAGTAAGATCCACAATCTTTTGCTCTCTCAAGTAGTTAATTATTACCACTTGGTATGATTAGCTAGATGGAACTAAGTCTTGGAGTTAAATGTACACTAAGCCAAAAGAACTTTCACTTATCATTAAGCTCGCCAGAATGATGGTTAACTCATCCCAACCCACTAATGATTTAGTTACTCATGGTGAAAGAAGTAAAAGTGGAGAGTGAAGAAGATGAATATGAAAATCATGATATGCATTAAGTGTGGGTATGGGTTCGTTACAAGGTATAATAAAGAAATACATAGGGTAAATAAGTTGAGTAATAAGACAAGAAAATGAATAACGTGAGAATAAGTCATCAGTAGCATCTTACTTCTCATCGAGCTGAAGTGGTGGTGTCGCTCCACAATGAGGCAGATGCAGGGGGTTTGAGGACATGATGACTCTCTTGAGACCTTCTCCTTCGATGACAATAGTGAAAGTGGGTGGTTCTTGAGGAAGATTACCTCTGAAAAGAATGGAATGTTCTTCCTCACCGAATTGGGTCTAAAAATCTTTGTGTGTGTCCAAATTTTCATTCTCTCTTTCAAATCCAATATATATAGAGCTGGGTGCGGGGATTCTTCTGCCATTCAGAACTGTAGCAGACGTGTTAGATAGCTTTTCACGTTGGTTGTTGCAGTTGTCGCTCATCCCCATTTATGCATCTGATTGCTCCTTCGCCGCAATGTGATCGTCCTGCCGCATGATGGATCCAACATATAGCTTTTTCTCCTTTGCTTTTATCTGTATTCCTACACATTTAGCTAATTAGCGATGTAAATTTTCGCAAGCTCTACATTTAAATTCAATGAATGCATGGAAGAAAATTTTGGCCTATTTTCTTATGATTTCAATGCGCTTCTCATCAATAACTCCAAAATATTCTAATTCTAAGAGACAATAACTTGTATAAATGCAAGTTATCAGTTAGCATTAGCAAGAGAATCCCCTAGAGAGTCATTTCGTTTGCTACCATGGTTTGATGAGGCATTGAAGATTGCCAACCCCAATACGTAATATGAATTGGAGCTTGATCCTGGATGGCACTTTAAGTACGTGTATATGACACTTGGAGCTTCAATAAAAGGGTTTTCTTAACTGTATCTGACCGATGATTGTGTTGGATGAAACCTACATTCTCCTAGCATTCTCAGTTGGTGGAAAATACTTCTTCATAAACTTTTCCACCACTTGTTCCCATGAAGTGATCTCTCCCGGCTCGAGGGAATACGCCCATTTTCTTGCCTGATCACACAAAGAAAATGGAAACATAGTTAGTCGAACTTCTTCAGTAGAGATATTCGGAAATACAAAAGTGTTGCAGATTTCTATGAAGCTTCGGAGGTGGGCGTGCGGGTCATCACCACACCATCCTCCGAATTGTCTTGCAGTCTGGATCATCTGCAGCATCACCAGTTTCATTTCGAATCAGCTTTCATCAAGGGCATGCCTCATGATTCCTGAAGAGAGATCGTAGAGGTTTGGCGATGCATAGTCCTTAATATGCCTATTACGATTGTTTGCCAGTAGGATTGGTTTCGCCATGACGTTGTCTTCGTTTGGTGCTTCATTTCTAAGCTACTCTGCCATATCGTCTTTATCTGGCTGTTGTTGTTGGCAGCTATTTCTTAGTCTTCGTCTGAACGTCCTCTCAACCTCCGGGTTGTAATTCGCCAGAGATTGAGAGCTGCAAAGAAATCAGAAAAATTACCGTTAGCAAACTGATTTGCTAAAGTCCCCGGAAACGGCACAAAATACGATGCGTTATTTTATGTGATGAATTTATGGAAGGAGATGTGCTGATGGAAATGCGTTGAGCAACAAGTTTTCTCAGTGGAATCCAAGTATAAACCCCCACTGAGTTTCCTGGTAAGTCCAGGGTCGAACTCAGGGACTTGGGAAAACAATATGCAGTGGTAATTTCTCAGAAGACTTGGCGGTAACCAAATAAATCAATAGTTGTTTGGGTTGTTGTTTGCGGTAATAAAATAAATAAATGCGACAGATTTGAGAAAAGGTTGATTATGCGGTAGATACACTGAGTATGCAGAGGAACTGGTTGAGAAGGTCTTTAGCTAGCGTTTATTGGGAATGCGTCAGACTATGCGATCATGCTACACTCATGCAACAACAAATCATTTTCCAATGCAAATGCGATGCTCCTAAGTCTAGGACACATGTGTTGAGTGCAACAATGTCCATAGAACTTATTCCTAAGTCTCTACTCTTTTCCTATGTGATGATGCAATATGCATACAAGGACAAGGTGACTGCACACAATCATATCCTATCTCTAGGATGCATGCGATGCGTTAATAGCAAACAATGCTTATTCCTAAGTTCCTATCTCTTGACTATGCATTCTAATCTGACTCTTCCGAACCTAGATTCTAACCTGACTTTTCCAAACCTAGATCCTGTCCTTAGACTACCCTCTCGAGTATCTCTAATGGACGAATGAAGCATATATATTATAAGATAATCGCATAGAGTGAATATCCCCAGTTAAGCTAGCTAAGTACTTCTCAACCCATTCGACAGATTTAGCTACTCATGCGTGATAAACAGAGAATGAACAGATATAAAGAAGTAAATTTCATTTCTATAGATAAGTTTGAGTACAAAATGACAATGGAAGTTAAGGATAGAGAGCCTGGTAGCAATCCCTTGCTTCCCAAGGCCTTTACACTGTCAACTCTATTTTGTTCAAAAGATATTCCTGCTTCCGCAGAAGCTGGCCCTCTGTCTGATCTTGAAGCTTCCGACACTCTCCCAAGTTCACCAAAACGATCTATCGGCACAATCTCGCTTCTGCCTTGAAATAAAAGAAAATCTAAGAACAAGGCTAAACTATCTAAGGGAAAATTCTCTAATTCTCCGAACTTGCTGAACTAGCTCAACCCCTTTTTTGAAGGTTGCCTTCGGTATTTATAGAGCTTCCGGGGTGAAAGGCGGCTTCTCTCTTATGATTGCAAAGATGGAATGGCTTTAATTCTCTGACTGATGCACCGAATATTTGTCATCGAAAAGCTGAGTGTACTTGTTCTTTTTAGCGACTTGTCAACTTAATTCGGATTTGACCGTCATCAGCTTTCTATCCCATCGTGATTAATTATGCCTTTCACTCAGATGCGCCCACCAAGTTGCACCGGCTCTATGCGGCAATCCTTCTTGAGCAAATGTTTGCGAGCACAAATCACCGCAAAGCCTTGCGGTAACGCTGCGCTCGTCCGTTGATTTCTTATGATCACGCTTTTCGCCTTGTGTCAACGCATATTCTGCATAAAAATACAAAAGTTAACTGTTTCTATGTGATGGACACATGCGACCGCAATGTTATAAACTTAATGTTTTTTGGACGCAATCTAGCATATTTTATCAACGCAAACCTTCATTGTTTAATAACTTAGCACTGTAATAACGTGCATTTCTGCTTGTTATCAGTGGTCAGGTCTTATACAAACTCTTTGTATAGGATACCCCCGCTCGTATGTCTCCAACACGAATGATCAGGATTATACCATATGTGACAAGTCACAACACTTGTGACCATTCCACAAAGCGGGTCGCATCCATAGCGTTACCAGGATAAGGTTTCCCTCCTTTATCCATATACTACAGACCATTTTGGTTATCACTCAAGACATGATCCACTTGTATGTCACCACATACATGCTTGAGTTACATACAGATAACTAGGGATTTTATGTTTATTGATTTGTGATAAAGCAAATAAAACATGTAATTGAGCCAAAAACCAAGATGTGAAGTAAAATATCATATATTATACAACACACGCGTTTGTACAAACTGTTTACAAACTACAGGACACGAGACTTTAGGGCATCAACCCCAACAAATGTGTGTGTCAACCTCATACTTGTGGTGAAAGCATGTCGGGAGTCTGTCTTCTTGTATTATTGGAATAAGTTAGCTCTCTACGCTAGTGTTAAAAAATATCTAACCGATGTTGGATTATTGAGGTGGCTCAAGTATATCAAGGTGGAATGAGATATGATCAGATGACCACAAATATTGCGGAATGCATAAATGCAATATTTAAGATGCTTGATTCCTATTAATGACTGAATTATTGGATCACATCAAAGGTCTTCACCAAGACTGGTTTTTGGACTGTCGGACATTAGCATCGAAGCGAGAGACGATTTTTTCAAATAGTGGGGAACAACTTATGAAACTTGTAGATATTAGATCGAGGACTTACATTATGCAATCGATCAATCATCACAAGCTCAAAATAGTAGGCGGTCATCTTAATCTCGTATAAATTTGAATCAAAAGACGTGTATGTGTGAAGAATTTGACTACTATGAGATCCCTTGTTCGCGTGTTCTTGCCATCTATATACTCTATGCTCTAATGCATATACATTTCATCTTGGTTGACAAATTATGCAGAACCTGTATTCCTTATATGTCATAGATCAAAGTGGAAGACAACACCATTGTTTGTTGATAGAGTCGTGTTACCTCCGAAGGTTGTTGGAATAGTTGGTCGTCGACCAACCGTCTGAATCCCATCAAGTGGTGAAATACAAAAACATATTCACAAGTGTCTTCGTTGTGGCAACGTCGATTTTACATATTTTTTTTCTACATAATCGGACATAATCAATTCGTGCTATAGTTGTTATGGCAACGAGGGGCAAATTAGGAATACAATATTGAAGGTTTGTCATTTTTTTTTTTACGTTGTTCATATATGGCTTTTTCCCCCTAAAATTCTATTTTTGGTTTATCGCAAATTGCCATGAGGTACTTTATCACTTTTTTCTAGGTATGGAACCCTCATTCAACTGCAATTCCTCCCATCTATCCTTATTTTTCTCTTTTTTTACTCCTTCCGATTCTTCTCACTAATCTCCTTTGGCAACTACAGACACGACGCAAACACTACCATCATGTGACCTCATACCATGTTAGACCCATAAGCAACGACAAAACCTACGACCTCGACAACTCATCCATACGAAAATTCTCGTGCTTTTGGTGCATTTTTCAGAAAATGGATCGATCTATTGATTCTTCCAAATTCTTTTCGTAGAAAAATTGATCAAATGTGAGTGATTTCTTATGAAAGTAAGTTATGACCTTAAATTATAAGTCTTTATTAGTGCTACAACATGCTTTGAGACAAATAAGTACTTAAATTCCATAAAAAAATGAATAAAAACATATGCAAAGGTTTTATTTGGAGAAATGTTGTAAAGAAATTATTTTAAAAAAATGTTGCAGGTGTAGAACGTGTAAATTTGCAGGAATTGATGTTGCAACATAACTCTAGTAGAGGTGAGTTGTCCCCCTTCTTTGAACCGACATATAGGCCTACTATATTCGGACATGTCGCTTGAGCAGCTGATCAAGATAAAGAATCATATCACCCACTTGCTGAAAAGACATAAGAAAGTATCAATGTTGTAGCATTAGTAAGATAAAAGTTGTAGCGTTGTCCATGTGACTTGAACCAACAAATTAATAATTATTACCCTATGATATCAATGTAGCATTATCCATGTGACTTAAACCAACAAATTAACAATTATTACCCTATGATATCAATTTATCTTCTGAACATGTCAAGCAAATGACAAAAAAAAGTGCATGAAATTGTCAAATCATTGGTGTGCTACAACATTAATGCTATAGCAGTGAAGAAAAACTGTTATGTTGCAGTACAACGCGAAGACTTCATCCATTGAACCAACATTATCCTGAACAACCTCTCACATCGACTTGGTAAAAGTCTGCAACATCAATCTAAATAAGCCTTATTGGTCACCAAGTGGGTCCCATATTTTCTATATAAAAGGACCCAAATTCTCTTCAGAAAGGGGGCAAAAAGAAAAAAGAAATGAAGGAGGAAAATGAGAACGAGAGGATCGAAAGTTCTTTCTTAGAGGAAGGTTAATCAAAGAAGACTCTTAGAGATCGTTGAACGATCTCCAACTGGAATTCAAAGTTGTAGCATTCAACAAAGCTGCACATCTAGTTTTCTCTGAACTTTTATCCTTTAATTGTTTGTTTATTGAAGATATTCTCATTATGACTATTTATGGCTAATTTCCTATTGTAAGGCTTAACTAAAGTCCCTATGTTGTAACATTTTATTAAGTATTAATCGAATATATATTTGAATCTAATGTGCATCTTTTTGCTTTAAAAGTTTTGTTTTTAACTCAAACAGTGTTTTTCTCCATCTGGTCAATCAAGGTAAAACAGCAGCATATGAATCTTTGGGAAAAGTAAATGGGCGAGAATATTTAAAGCAATTGAGAGTTTAGCAATATTACATGGGTTTTTATTGACTAACAAATGGCACTAGTCTTTATTAGGGATAACATAGACACTCAAAAGCTCTAGAGAAAAATGCATTAAATTAGCACAAACGACCTCCAACTAATTTGATGTTCTATTCCGCATTGGAAGATAGGTATAGTAGGTTTTCTTGTTTAAAGAGCACATTGTGATTTGAAGAATATTTTGATTAATGTTGTAGTTGTGAAAGTATAGGAAGTCTAACAATCAAATATGCACATTCTGTTAATTGATATTCACGCCATTTTTAGCAAACCTTTTTATCTTGTCATTCTTACTTCAACTCATTCTATTTACTGTTTATAAATCATTAGCATTAGACACCCATACCGCAACTATTTGTAAATCACTTTTTACAAACCATTGAAGGAAATTTTGTGAATTAGTTTTAGCATTCTTGAAACTATCCCTGTGGAATCGACCTTGGAACACTTCACGTACGACTTGTTATTGTATTGATTTATACTTGGGTTGATGCAATAGCTAATATAACTTATGCGATTATAAACGTAAAAACCATAAATTAATCATACAATACATGTAATATTTTTGTAGTAAAAATAGTTGTCAATGAGTTTCTTTAGATTTATTGTTTTTGTTTTTTTGGTGGTTTTACATTCTGGCGATAGATATTAACAAAGAATACTATGAGATGGTTTTTTTAATATTGTTTTTGTTTTTCTTTGCTTGGTGATGCTTATGCCCATCACCATCGTACTTAAACAAAATTTGACAAAACTTATCATGATTAATATCCTAACTAAACTAACCAAAATAAATTTTTACCGTATATTATAACCACAGTGTATCAATAAGCTCATATACACAATATCAAAGTTTATCAGTAATCTCTTTTTTTAAAAAATGTTGTATCAGTAAGCTTATATATTGAATATCAAAGGGTAAAAGTGAAGGAACTCAATTTACAGGGGGATCTTTGAGCGGAAGCAGATCGTCCAAATTTCATTTTGATTGAAAAACTAAATTTACAGTAAACATATAAGATATGCATTCATAAACAAATTACAACATGCTTTTTACAAAGAAAAAGGATTTAAGAGATATTACCTTTGAAGAACCTTTCTTCTTGTAAATCCCTCGAATAATCACGAACCTCGAACTCAGCAAAAACTTAGAACTTCACGAATCAAAAGAGAACACTACCACAGTGAGCCTTTGGTATTCTTAGGGTGAGAACCCAGGAGTGGTGGGCTCTGACTATTTTGGTTTGGAGGGTTTGTTTGAGTTTGGAGGAGGAAGAAGATTGAGAGAATACAGAACGTTTATGTGATTCAACTGTCCAACAAAATCTTCTATCGTGTAGTCTCATGTGTCGTGTAGATCTTGTAAGGAAGAAAAAGAAATTAATTTCTTTTATTCCTTTTGCCATAAAACCAATGAACCACCCACTAAGGTGGTTGGAGAGAAAATAGAAATTTATTATTCAAAATAATAAAATAATATAAATAAATATGATAACTAACTTATCATATCATATTTATATTAAACTATATGTTATATCAATTTAACATAACCTATAGTTTTAATATTGTATCATATACAATATAAACTCTAGTTTCTTTTCTTATTTTATGGCATTTAATATATAATCATATTTTATTAAATTTAACAACTATGAATCACATTCATAGAAAATATATTTGAATCCCATTCAAATATTTATTTCCTCCAAATAAACTATAATGTATCAAATACATTATAACAATATATTCATATATAATTGAATTAATTTAGTTGTATCTTATATAACTAAATTCCCTCTTATTAATTTGAACAATTTAAATTAACCCAAAAATTGATTCTCAATTAAATCTTTTTGAGCTACCAAGGGACCTTATGGACCTATAGCTGAAGCTCCAACAGTTACAATGTGAAAATTAATTAAACTCTTTAATTACATTATCCACCATCCGTTAACTGTTAGACACTCCACTAAAGACCGATAGTTGCACTATTCGCACTACAGAATATTTCTGTGTCCATTAGATATAACCAATCAACAATACGATGACCCTTCACAAATTACTCGTCAGTACAGGTAGGCCAAATTACCGTTTTATCCCTGTAGTTACATCTGACTTCTTTACTACTACTAATCCCTCTAATGAACAATAGATCATAGTCTCACTATGATTAAACCCCTCTCGGGCCAGGTGAGGGTGTGGCGCCACATTGTTCAAGACCCGAAATCAGCCCTTAAGGGAGTAATTTATCTACTTATCCTTGCTTTGGGAAATGAGTGAATTTCATCTTGTGTAACTGTATTCCCAGCTCCCCAATCAGATGAATCCCTAAAATGGTAGGCTTGTTGAGTCGACGATCTAGCCACTCTCACCTATACAAATCAAAGGATCGCTCTTAAAGGCAGGAGTTCACAACTCACTCAAGATTAAGGTCATGTTACCTATGGTCATCTTGGTGAAATGAAAGTCTCTATTATGAACGATGTTATATAATGGGACTAAACATTTCGTGGTCCGGTCTTATACAAACTCCTTTGTATAGAATATCCCCACTCGCATGTCTAATATATGATTGGTCAGGATCAGATCATTTGTAACACTTTACAATACTTGTGACACCTACAAAGCGGGTAATACTTGTAGTGTCACCAGGATAAGGTACCCAACCTTATCCATATACTACAAACCATTTAGATTATCACTTAAACATGATTCACTTGTATGTTTCCACATACATGTTTAAGTTACAACGATAACCTTGGATGTTAGTTTATTGGTTCGTGGTTAATGCAACTAAAATATCACATATTTTATAAACAAAGTGAATAAAAATATCATATATTATTGATCACATAAAGAGTTTGTTCATACAAGGTTTACAAACTATGGAACCCTACGAGATTTAGGGCATCAACCCCAATAAAAAGTGTCTCCGTCATATAATGGCAATATCTAAAATAGAGTATATTAGTAAAACATGCATGTTTCTTTCATAAACATGATATTCCAAGTGTATCTGCAGTATATCAGATATAAGCCATGACTGTATCAGACATTAATGTATGAACACTGAAAGTAAGACATGATTGTATCAATAGTATATTTAACAACAAATAAGATTTTAAGTGTATCAATAGTATATAACTGTTTGGACTTATGCCCTAAAGCCTCGTAATTAATTTTTTATTTGATGTAATAGTTTATTATTTTAAATATGCAATAATGAGTTATCTATTACGAAAAAAAATCCAAGGTTATTTCATGAGAACTTGAACAGTGTGTAGTGGACATACAAGTGGATCATGTTCAAGTAATAACCTAAAGGGTCTATAGTATATGGATAAGGTTGGGCGTCTTTTGTAAATGTTACAAACGATGTGATCCAAATCGTTCATGTGGAGACATGCGAGTGGGTGTATCCTATACAATGCGATTGTATAAGACCTAACCACGAAATACTTAATCTCTCTTTGTAACACTACTAGAAGAGATTAATATTTCATAGAATAACCATGTAACTTGATCTCAATCCTGAGTAAGTTATGGATTCCTGTCTATGAGGGTTGTCCTTTGATTTGTATAAATGAGAGTGACCCGAGTCACCGATTCAATAAGCCTACCATTTTGGGGATATGTCCGAGGGAATATAACTACACAAGATCGAATTCACACCTTCCTGCTTTTAGGGTAAGTAGATGAGTTGTTCCATTAAGTGTTGATATCGGGTCTTAAACAAAGAGTACCTACCCTCTCACTAGCCCGAGAGGGAATTGGTTTATGGTAGACTATAAATAGATTGACCCAGTTGTAATTAAGGAGTGAAAGGTAATTACAGGGGTAAAATGGTAATTTAACCCGATTATAATTACGACAACTAGTGAATGATCGACTTACTTGTAATAGTTAAATCTAAGGGCGCAAAATATTCTACAGTGCAAATAGTGTAGTTGTGGGTCTTTAGTGGTATGACCCACAGTTAATGAATGTTGATTAACATAATTAAAGAGTTTAATTAGTTAATTTCAGATCATTGAAGCTTTTAATCTATAGGTCTATTAGGCCCTTTGCTAGCTTAGAATGGGTAAACAAAGACCAATAGCTTTGGAAGAATTTGAATTGTTCAAATTATTAAAGGAAATAACATTAATTATATATGATACAATTAATATAATGTATATAGTTACGTTATAATATAAAATTAATTTTGAATAAGATTCAAAATTAAA